>NC_086252.1:11323025-11626056 GCF_021018805.1 Prinia subflava | reverse complement strand
TGAGGCAAGGCCTTAAAATAGACTTGGGCATGTTCCAGGCTCTCCATGGTGTGGCGAGTACGTATCACACTATTTCCCTCCAGAAAACTTAGTGCTAAAACAAAGCCAAAAGACTATTATATTTCTGTATTCCCTGACAGTCAAAGTTTGTATTTCAGGAACAAACTCTTGGGGTTATAATCAAACAGCAACATTAATCTCCTCTGCTAAATGTGGGTAATTGATTGTCCTGAGTAATTCTTAGTGGTCTGTTTTAAGGAAAACATGTGGCCCAGTGTTCAGTGGGTAGAACTGCTTTCTTTTACTCTAGCTGAACATCTCATGTAGCTTCTCATCTTGGCTGCTTTTTTAAAGCAACCCCCTAATTTGTGATCTCACATTCAAACTTTGATTATGAATGCTTTTCCTACAAGGTTATCAGAAATCATGTTTCGGTAAATGTGTCATAAACGCTGTGACTTATGTAGTTTTGTTAGTTCACTGTAGAACTAGAGCTGAAAGATGATGACAAATGTGTCTGCAGATGCTTTGCTGTTGTTCCTGAGTATCTAGTGGTTAACGTGGGATGAGCAAAAGAGTAGAATCATTGTCCATTTCTGTTCTGATGTGTAGCTTAGTTGTGCAGTCGTGTACTTAAACTATGTTCAGTTTTGTTTTCTTTAAAGAGGCTTTAATAATGCAAGGCACCTTAAGAAAATATATAATTGTGTGCAATTTGCTTCTTAAGTGTACATGGTGCTTCCCATTTGAACTACTGCTACCTTCTGAAAGCAGGAGCAGGGAACATGCATTCCTTGAATTTGAAAGTGTTTTTCTCCTTTGTGCAGAGTGACAGAATGCATAAAGCTGGGCTTTGGGACATGTGCATGCGAAGTGAGATCGTGATGAAGCCTATTTTGAAGTCAGTTTATTACAGCTCTTCTGTATATGGCAATTACCTCCTGTTGTAGAATAGTCTCTTCAGCCTCCTCAGTAGCTGTTTCTCTGCAAACAGATCCTCCCTTTGTTCTCCTTTGGTTCTGCCAACGTGAAGCTGGGCTTTTGCTTTTACTTGGTTTCTTCCAAAATCTCTTTTATCTCATGAGATAATCAAGGAGGTGCAAAAAGTACAGAATCATTCTGGTTTTACCTTTAAATTCTACTAGTGTTCAATCTTTCCTTTCTTTTAAATGTTAAAAACCCTGAGCAGTGTGATGCAGATCATAGAAACATTTTCACCTCATCTTATATGCAGTAAGCCATGCTGGTTCTGAATTTTGCTTGCTCCTGAATTTCCCAACTGTCTGTGAAAATAAATACATTTGATGCTCTGAAAGCTTCAAAGGCCTTCTGCATCTTCTAGACAGGCTGTATGCCATTCTCCTGAAGGCCGAAAATGTGCTTCTATCACCTTGGCTTTTTCCATGGATGCTGGGTTATTTTCATGCATTGTACAAGGCCTGTAATTTAACCCAGGAAATCAGGCTACTAGAGGAAGCACAGCCTGTCTATTAAGTGGTATATTTTTTGCTGTGGGCTTGTGTTGGGTTCAAGGCAGTGATTTTAATCTTCAGGAAATCAAATGGCCCAGGCATCCTAATCTGTAAGATTTTCCCTCTCTTCCCTTATGCTCTAAACCACAGAGAACCACCATCTGTTCCAACTCTGAGTCTCACGAAGGAGAAATATACCATGTCCAGATGATTCCTGTGAAGGGGTACACAACCTGGGACGACCATTTTAAAGAGACAACATTCTTCAATACTCCAACATAGTGCCAATTTAAATATGCCTCTAGTGCAGATACTCAGTGGGAGAAGATGCTGTATTTGAAGAAGCTATTTTGTCAAAGTAGACATTTTGAATTTCAAATGTCATTTTTTCCTTTCTGTAAAATAGGAATGATGATGGGTTTTGATCTTTCAGTACTCTCTAGGTCAGATCTAATCTTAGAAAAAGCTTGAGGACAATGGTGGTTAGTTTTTTTTTCCCAGCACTCACAGTTTAGGAGACCACAGAATTAGACTCCAGGGGTGAGGGCAGGGCTTTGAGATGGCTACTTTTCCGGGGGGATGGCATGCACAAATTTCAAGCTTCTTTGCTCAAGAATTCCAGTTGCAAATCAAACAGCATCTCTTGCCTGGCTTCAGCCTCACATGCTTCTCCAAATGGAGACAATTGCTCTTGTGCTAAGGGGTGGCTGCAGCCAATTTGTGTGACTTTCTGATGAGAAGGAGAAACAGCAGTGACTCTGGCCACTGAGATGTTTTGGGTTTTTTTTAATGCTGCTTTCTCCTCAAGCCTAAATTTTCTTAGCTAATTTACCACATCAAGGTGCAAAGCTTCTGCCTTGCAATTTTTTAGTTTTGAAGACCACTAAAAACATTCCAGTCAACAAATGTCAAGTTTCCAGTAAAAACTTGGTACCCTCCTGATGTGGCAACTCTTATGGTGGAAAACCACAAACCCATTTGGCCTGGTCAGTTGCTTTCATATCTTTAGTTCAGAGTAAATGGTTCCTATGGTTCACCCCCTTCCCTTGCTTATTTACTAACACAGGAGAAAGAGCCAAGATAAAGGGGTTAAAGAAAAGAAAGAAACCAGTTTTTTTGGTTTTTTTTTAAAAAATTATTTTCCCCTGTATTTGAGGACTTGACCCTTTCACATAAATGTTTTTTGCTTTCCCAAATTCTAGTCCCATTGTGGAATCTATGGAGACAGGAAATAAATGATACTTAAAGTTACACAATTACATTTTTAGTAAATATGAAATTATCTTATTAGAGTTGTAATAAAAAGACTACCCACTCCCAGGAGAAAAGGCAAACCAACACTGGCTCAAATATTGACAAAAACCAATTGTAAACAGTGTGAGCAATTAATGTTTTTGGTATCTGCTGAGACAGTAAAACCTTGCATTGGCTACACAGGAAGTGTTTAGCTCCTTTTGGGTTTTGACATTGCAAATTCTTGCAGCAGTTGAAATTTCTGCATCAAAGGTGGCCAAACAGACTTATCCACCAAAAGAGGAAGGAAGGTCACTACAAACTGGATTCAGATCTGTGTTAATTCTTTTGAGGAGAAGGTAATGAACATGGGAGAAAGGTGTTTCTGGGGATGGCTGGGAGGGACTAATGGTCAATGGTGTGGAAGAGTTGCTACCTTGCACTTTCTCTGGCTGCATAGACAATTGAAACTCCTCAGCTGGGATGGAACAGAGAATACTGGAAAATATTTGGTTTCATTCAAGTCTGTTGTGAATGGTGATGGTAGGTTAGCTGTAGGACAATAAGCAGAGCAGCCACCCTGGGTTTCTGGACCTTGGAGGGAATCTGACTTGTCCAAAGCTCATCACCAGAACTGCTCCTTCCTTTGGTCTTCTGTGGAGCTATCCTATCCTTCAGCTGTGCCTGAGACAAGAAGGAGCAGGCTTCCATTATGGGTCAGTTGTCTGTTGGTGTGGAAGCTCTAACTCTAAGGCTTCTGTACAATAAAATCTGCTCCCTGACCAACACTGAGATCAGGGACTGGTCCAAATGGGCTGTCCATTTGGATTGTGTCATGTCTGTTTACCACAGCAACAAAACTAAACCTGGAGAAAGGGACAATTTTCATGGATATGTGAACAAGTAGGAAAATGCTAGTCTTGTGTATCCTGTTGAACTGGAGGGAATACTAGCTAGTTGAAAAAAGCCCAAATATAGAGCATTTGTGTAGAACAAAAAGATCCATGCACAGTAATGTCAAAGCAGCAAGAATGCAATTTTAATGTAAGCTATTGCCAGTATGATGAGAAATTAATTTTTTTGTTGTTATATTAGGTGCCAAAGAATCCAAGGTCTAAGCCAGAGAACAGCCTGTTTAGCTTATATTTTTCTTTCTTTTACAAAATTTGAGAAGAAAATGTCCTGTTGGCATAAGAACAGCAAAGGAAAGGAGTAATAAGTAATTTAAAACGCTCTATAGGCTGTTCCTCAGCATTTCTCACTTGTGTCTCATGGTGTGGACCACCATGTTTACTCTTAAATTTCTGAATAATTATAATCAAATTATAGAGTTACATTCCATATCTTTCAGAAACAGTAGTAAGCTATCAAAGGGAACACGTGTCTATATGCTGCTGTTACTATCAGAGCACTACAGCTTATCATGCCTTGGGTTTCCACTCTCAGCGGTGCTGAAAGACAGAGGTGTAACCCTTGGCATGCCAAAGGCACAGACTGATGGTCCAGGAGCTGGGACTGGCAGTCCCCAAGGAGATGAGGTGCTTGGTTAACACAGAACAAAAACTTGTGTTAAATGAAAAATGAAGTAGTAAGAACTTATGGAGCTTTCAGTGTGAAGCTATGCAGAGGGTGAAGAAGAGGAGAGACTGTGAATAAACCAGCAACTCTTTTGCATGAAGCAAGAACTTTGCTCAGCCTCTCCTTTATGTTCTTCCTCTCTCTCTTCCTTGGTTTTGGCTTTAAAGGACAACCAGTGTTTCCTCTTTCCTGAACCCATAGAAAATAACACAGTGTGTTAGGAGTCCTGGGGTGAGGTAGTGGTGGAGGCAGAAGTTTCCTCTGGGCTGAGGTGCTGAAGACATTGTGCAAGCAAAACCAGATGACACTAAGAGGAGTGAGCCTCTTCAGAGAAGAGTCCTAGAGGACTTGCACGCATCTTAAATGCATGCCTGGTAATGAATGTGCTGCAGAGGAGACTTGAACATCTGGTCACTTCATTCTAGTATTTCTTAATTTATAAGGATATGAAAATTTGAACATGATATTCAAGATAAAGTTACCAACCTGATAAGACTGTCGTTCCCCATGAGTGAGCATTGTTCTTGTGAATATGGGATGGAACTATTACTGTATCAGCTGTGCCTGTAGCTCATTAGCAATGTACATTTCTGAGCTGAAAGTCTACTTCACTTATGACTTTAAAGTTGGTGTGTGAGTGTCCCAAGTTCTCTACTTCTGCCTCTCATAAAATTGCAGAAGTGCTACATATCCGGGAAAAACTGTTGTCAAAAGATATTCTGTATGTGCAGTCTTGTGAGCAGCTGACTTCTTATTTTAAAAGTCAAAACCTTTGACAGATGAACTGTTGCATGCCTGGTATGTGAATGTGCTTTTGAGAGTGCTGTTTTTCTGGGAGAGAAGAGTTGGAAAAATGGCAGGCTACCTCTGGAATGGTCAGTGCCAATTTGCAACTCAGATGGGAGAACTTTTCCAAGTCCTGCCAGAACCTAATACCAAATTTTGCTTATGCCAGAATAAATGCCTGAATTTTTTTTTTTTTTCCTGTTCCATGAGAATAGAATGACTCTGTTAATGAACATTAGCAGTACAAACTCCTGGTAGTCTTGACCAAGGGAGCCACATCCATCCAATGTCTACTTTTATTTCTGTCTTTAAAAGCAGACCTAATATTTGGTACTCCTGCTTTTGTTTAAAACTCTGCCTCCATGTTCATCTGTCAGCTGAAATGTAGCCTATGGCTTCTATAAGGTGAAGTTTTTGTGTGACACCAGCATCCTAACTGTGGACAAAGGCATCTGTCTGTGGGATAGATGCCTGTCCCATCTGTCTGTCAGATGCTGGCAGAGCCCTAGGGAGACGCCTTATTTTCAGACAGCTGAGGGTGCTTGAAGTAGTTTCCCTGTTGCAAACTAGAGGTCTCAAGGTAGCACTGAAATGACTCACTCATGATCAGTCTCTGTCCCTTCTGTGCTGGTGGCCAATTATGGAGGGTGGCAGCAAGGCCTGAGACAGTATCTTTGGTTTCCTATTCTTCCTTGTTTGTTTTTTCCAGAAGACATGATCCCAAGGTGTCTTGTTACTTAAATAAGACATGAAGCCAAAATAAGACATGCTTTATGTTGAAGGAAGCCCTTTAAGGCACAGGGTGCATGGCATGTGGCCTTGGCTCAAAATAATCTCTCCTGGTGGCTCTGGGCCAGCTTTCTGTTGTGGTCCTGGCCAGCTCTGCAGCACAGCAATCCCCCCTTGGCACCTGGCAGCAGGGCCAAGGGGTGCACACCATGCTGGTACCCCTGGTACCGCGAGGGGAACTCATGATTGCCTTGAAGGGAGGAAAATTAAATGCACAAAGGATAAAAAAGTTAAACCTATAATTCTGTGAGAGCAGCAAGCTTGACTGGACTCCTTAAGCTGCTGCTTTCAGGTTACATTTTTTTTCTGTGGAGTACAGAGAGAAAGAAGAGCTAAAGTTGATGGTGATGGTTTGGAACCAGGCTGGATGCAACCATCCTGGAACACACAGCCAGGTTTTTGGCCCATATTTCTGCAATTTTTATCCCTAAGAGCACAGTCCTTGGGATTGTGGTGGGTTGGGTTTTTTATTATTTTCCTCCTTCCTTTTCTTTTTCCTGCAGACAAAAGTGTTCATTAATGCTTACCAAGGCTGAGTGTTCTTGGAGAAAAGCCTTTTGCTAAGTGTCACATTATATAATCAGGCTTTTTCTTTTTCCTTCTTCTTTAACTTACCACTTAGTGCCAATGCTTGCTCAAGTGCTGTGTGGCATGGGAAGGAGATTCTTGGATGAGTAAATTTGGTCTGAAGAACATTTTCAGGGCAGAAAAGCATGTTCTTTCTCCATCCTTGCCCCATAACAAAATTACAGCAAGCTAGAAAAGAGAATTTTGTTAATCAGAATAGTCAATTGGGGAATCATTAGAGTCTGATTTTAAACACCATTTGTAATTTGCTTTAGGGTCTGTAGCCTAATTCTTTCCTTTGAGTTAATTAAAATATGTTTGAATGTGACAGACATTTCCAAATCTTCCCACAATCCAGGAGGAAGGGTAGGTTTTTTGTCATCTTCTATCAAGTATAGAGGCTCTGAGTGCAGAAGAATTTCACTACAATGCTGCAAGGTTGTTTACCTTAGCTCCTTCACAAAAGATAATCCAACAAATTACATTAATTATAAACCAATATGTTCTGTTCAATTCCCACATGAGCCAAACCTGGGTATGAGCATCTGCTCTTATTTTCTGAGCTGGGTTTTGAGGACAAGGCTCACAACAATACTCAATCCATAATTAACAGAAAAATTAAAGATGCAACATCCCTTGCATCCTGCTTTTTGAAGCAGCATGTTTAAAAATATACATGCACTGTCCTGGCAGTTTTTATTCGACATAAAAAAACAATACTCTATTGTTACCCTGGTGTGTTTTTGTTTGTTTAAAATATTTACATTTATGTTAGGCTTAAAATAAACATGTAAATACTTTCCATAAGAAAAAAAAGATTCATAATTCCCTCTTGTGCTACATTTTTTGTTTTCAATTGTTTCTCTCCCTCCCCCCAAAGATGACCTCTTTTCATAAAATGTGGTTTATTCTGCATTAAGCATATTGTTTTCTTTATGAAAAAAGGACTGGTTGGGCTTCTTCTTATTTTATTTTTTTAAGTGGCATATTTTTTCAGTTTCATTTCATAACAGGAAACAAAAGAGAACGTGATTGTTTGACCTGGTTACCAAAGAAATATTTGGCTAATAAAGATCCCATTAGCCTGATGCCAAGTTCTGCTAGTTGTTTATGGTGAGCATGCCTATACAATTATCCACCATTTGCATGTCGGAGGAGCGCAGGAAGGAGCGCCTTCGTGGTTTAGGCACTAGGCTGGCACTCGAGATAAGAGATCAGCTCCCAGCTGTGCAACAGACTGACTTTGAACAGACAGCAAATTTCCGTGGCTTACTTTTGCAGAAGGGATTAATAACACATCCTTTTCCCCATCTTCCATCTTGTTTCTGTGCAAACCGAACTCTAGAAGGCTTCTTGCCGTGGAGTGCAGCACTCAGCCTGTTCTGGGCCCCCTCCTCGTCCAAGGGGGATTGGCTGCGTGGCTGTTACTTCAGGAGAAGGACTAAATTCATAATTCCACTGGATTTATTAACTGATCCTTATTAAAGCTCGTGCAGCACAAACGGAATAAAAGTTAACGAGGCTGCTGCCATCTAGTCCAATTTCAGGAAGGAGAGGCTGAATTTGAGGGTCTTTCCTTTGTGCGTGCATTTGCTCGGGTTTGCTGGTGGCCGTGCCTGGCAGTGCTGCCGTCCCCAGGGCCGCGCTGCTGGCAGCAGCCCTGGCCTGCCCCGGCCGTGGGCCGCCCTCCGTGCCCGGCCGTGCCCTCCGTGCTGCGGGCCCGGGCTGTGCTGGAGCCGGGAGCGCTGTCCTGGTGCTCCTCCTACGGCCATGCTGGGCACCAGCCCCTGGAGGCCTGCTCGGCTTCCTGCATTTCATGCAAGCCTTGTTTCAATGATTAAGTAATTGACAAGAAAACAATAGAATTTCATTAACTACAGGGGGAAAAAATAACACGGAAAAGTTTAACATGTTGGGAAACATTTCTTCTGGAAAGAGAAAAATAGAGAGAGACCATTTCTTTGAAAGCCAAGACATAGTCCCTGGAAGTTCAGTGATGTTTCTTCTCTTGTCTGAGCTTATTTATTACCCTGGGACTTGCAGCATGGATTTAGCTGTGAACACACTGCAGAGAGCAGGATGTGGTGAACCAGAGGCTCTGTGGGCTCCCTGCTTGGCAGCACAGTCAGAGCTAGTGGGGCAGTGCAAGGAAGGACTGTGGGAGCTTTTCTGCAGGGACTGCTTGGTGCAGAGGAGTTTTCTTGTTTAGTCTTTCTTGTTGGAAGTTGCCCCAACCCTGAGTGTAATGCTCACAGATACCAGCTCCTGTTAAATATTCAGATCCTCCAAGTTTGTTTTTTTTTTTTTTTCTGGGATTCCTGGGGTTTGTTTGAAAAAACAGGAGTACTCCCACCCCTTCCAGTTAAGAGAGTAAGCTCAGTGTGAACAAGCAGGAATAAATCCTTGGGATGTTAACCATTGTGGTGTTTAGGCTCAGAGCTGGCTGGTGAGCTCTGATGTTGGATGCAGAGGTACCATGAGTAAGAGGTTACATGGGGATGGAAGGTGCTGCTGCCCAAAGGAGGGGGCTGGGTCTGATGAGAGGTACTCCCAGAGAGTGCTCCACCTCCTTCTGCAGGGCCAAGGAAGGGGCGGCAGTGTCAGGCAGAGGCCCTTGTGCCTGGGGACCCACTCTATGTGGCCCATGCCACCCACAGAGGTAGGGAGTGCTTAAGTTGCTTCTGCCCCATGTGGGTAAATGGTGGCCCTGAGGTTGAATCTTCAGACATGTTTTTCTATAGGCAACATCTGTATCTTCTGTAAATTGGTAACTACGGTGTCCTTGGTAAGAGAAACTTTCAGACAAAGGCACATATCAAATTTCCTCCAAATTTAAAAAATAATCATCAGGCAGCTCTTGGTCTTTCTCACATCTTTGATTGTTTCTGCTCACACTTCAACTGTTCTCCTCAAATTCTGGGACACACATGCCAAAACCTCTTCCTTTGCTGAGAGCATGATGTTTTCAGCAGGACAGTTTGCAGTGTGCACTGGAGAAAAAGACTTCTGCCTTCAGTACTGCTCGTGGGGAGAAAGATGTGTGTTCACTACACAGCTAAGGCATGTGCTGTGCAGCAGCCCTCGCTTGGTAGGACTCCGAAAATTACTTCAAAATGGCACAGTGTGAACGCTGCATGCCCGACGTGTGATATTAAAACATTTAGAACTGGATCAAATCAAACCCAGTTTTTACCACAAATGCGCTGAGGCTGTTCTTCTTGTTTGAAGACTCTTTTCTTGCCAAATTCCATCTTTCCACACTGAGCTGCTTTAAAAAAAGCCTCGTGGATGTATATATTTATATAACTGAATGTTTTTTTGATCACATTTTATACAAAAATATTGCCTTTTGGCAGGGAGTCATCTAGTAGGTGTCAGATTTGAATGTATCGTAAAGTTACGAGTGACTGCAAATGACATTTACGCTCCGTAAATCTGGGAAGTGCTAGGGTCGGGAAAAAAAAGCGCTTCAAAGCTGGGAAATGACAGAATTAATAATTGAATTGAGGCTGAGATAGCAGTGTGGTAATGGGGAAGCATGGACATAACTGGGGAGCACTGTGTGCATGTAAGTGGTGTTCCCGTGGGACCTGCAGATACCTGCAGAAGTTACTGGAAAGTCTGCAGCTTGGGTAAACAAGTTTCACCGGATTTCCCAAGACATAATGCACTAGCTTTCCTTAGATAGAAGCTGCAAGAATCGCCCAAATTTAAGGAAAAGCATATTCCTGCACCTGCTCTGAGTCCATGCCAATGATCCCTAACCCAGTTTTGAAGGAAGTTGTCTTTTTGTTAAACACCCTCCAAAGAAAGAAGTCCCTTAACCTCCCATAGAGGTTCAAGTACCAAGCTATCATTCTGGTTTTTCTTCCCTAATCAAAATCAAAGTGACATTTGCTGTGAATCAAAGCAATTTCTTTCTGTGCTAGTCCTAATATTGTTGGAGAGCAATTGCTCAGTGTCTTTTTCATAACCTCCTTGGAAGAGCCTTATCACATTATCTGTTGTTTCTAAACAAAAGTTTACAGTGAAAGCTGTCACTTGGAGCGAAGGCTCACAAAGCAAAGGCACGTCTGTGTCTTGTGTTATTTCATTGGTTCTGCATTGCAGGACCTTTTGGAACCCATCACAGCTTAAAAGGAAAACCTTATGAAGCATTTTTATATTATTGGATTTTGGAGTTATTTTCAGTTTGGGGCATATTAGGTTTCTACATATTATGGTTGGCTTAAGCTTTCTTGTTTGCTTGAGGTTTTCTCCTCTTAGGATAGGTTTTGTTGTTTGTTTTTAAATGGAATTTCTCTTTTTTCTAATTCTTTTTTATTTTAAAGCACTTGGATCCTTATTTTGGAGTCACTTCACTTACTAAAGGATTAAATGGCATTTGGGCGTGTGTAAGGGGTTTTAACAAATTGAGTGGCATTTACTGAATGATCTTGTTTTTATTTATTCACAAAGTGCACCAGGATATTACTCACTAAGGCTCAAGTCTGATTTGTATCTGAGGTCCTGGCCTGTGCAAGAGACAAAAACAAGGGCAAATTAAACAAGAACATCAGTAACCCCTCTTTAAAATAAGCTTGCAAAGTAAATAAGCTGTGAGTGAAGTGGAAGAAAAGTAGAAGAGAATGAGAAGACCCGAGTCTTCTCACAGGTTTGTAAGAAGGAAGTAGGTGACAGTGTGACTGGGGTCGAATTAGTCCCATCTGCCAAGTGCCTCTGAGCAGTAGAGATGTCACCTGCCACCCGCTCCCCAGCAAGGCTATAGGCCAGACTCTGACCTGATTTTCACCCTGTGCAATGCTGACTGCAGTCTGCTTGCACAGATACAAGTTAGGGAAGAGTTTGACTGGGAGGTTTTCTAAACATAAGTAATTAAAGGAGTACTGTTTGTGGTTTCTGGAAGTTCTGAACGATGTTTGCCTCATGTGATGGTAACTTCCTTGCAGTGCTTGCTAGAGGTGCCAGCCTGAGAGCCCTGGGCGATGTGTCCCTCGCAGCAGCAAGCTTTACCAGGCTGTCACAGTAAACACTCCTTCCCTCCAGCCAGTGAGTTTGGTCCTCAGGGACTCTGCTGAGAGTCATAAACTGGGACCAAATTTACTAATCTAACTGAAGTAGGTGTACGACACTGCAGTTTGGCAATGCAAAGCTGGCTGTCCATAAAGCAGAGCTGCTTCTCCTGGTAATTCTCTAAAAGGGCACAGGTACCTCCGGTGACGGCTGCGCTGCCGCGTAATCTGCAGCTCACAAAAATCACTGCGGGGTTGTTAAAGCCAATACATGTCAGACTAGCAGAGAGTTTGTTCTGGGTTATGTCTCTTGCCTTAGGAAGGCTTCAAATATGATACAACCTACACTCCCTTCAGGTACCCACACTGACTGGCTCAGAAGGTAGAGAAGGGCCTGACTCATGTGACGGCATTTGTAAGGCGTAACTTTGGTGTCGAAATTAGCTGCTGCAGCTGAGATACCAACACAGTGAAGAGCTTCCTTTCTGCTACCAGCTTCTCTTAGAGAAGCCAAGCTGCCTTGATTTTTGATGACCACCCAGGGAGGCTGGCTCCTGGTACCAGTGTGGTACCAAGGACCTCAGGAAAGCGTAATGAATTTCCATCAAGCTCAAAACTGCTACCCTAAATCCTTGTAGATGAGAGTCTTCTGATCTTCCACAGGTCTGTGTTGACATTGTTGACACAGATTTCTGGAAACTATTTGTTTCCAGAACTATTGTTCATAAACTATTGTTTATGAACTTCAGTCATACCTTTGTTACTTTTTATCACTGTAAAATATAATGTATTCCTTTTATTGCATTTAGAAAAATTAGTCTGTTCTGAGACAGCTGGCTGCTTTGACGGTGTGCAAGTATGTGTATGACAGAACATGCTTTTACTTTTTAATGAACTATTTCCCCTGGCTTCATCTTACTCCCACAGTCTATTTTTGTTGTTATAATGACACTGGTCAGTGAAGCTCAGAGGAAATCAGTCATCAAGATGCATGGTGCTGAAACAGTATTTCTGCTGTGATGGGGATTGCATTAATGCCTTTGGAGATTTCTTGATGTTGTCACTGCTACATCCACACCATAATGCAGAACTACCTAAATTGAACCAAGAGGCAAAATTTGGAGCTATGTAACTAAGTTAACTAAGAAAATTTCTTGGGACATTAATTTTAACTCATGCTGGAACAGTCAAAGTGACCCTGAGTATGTTCTGTTGGGATGCCTGGCATCTGTTGTCTTACTCTAATGCACAGAATTTTCTTCCTCCATTATTTTCTTCCTCCATTTCCTCACTAGCAAAAGTGGCCTAGAATCTGTGAAGTTTTTACATTTTGGAGATACAGAACAACTAAAAAATAACCAGGTTTTGGAAATCAAATTCTTTTAAACAGTCACATGTGATGAGATCAGTGTTCAGATAAAGTGTCCACCCAAACCAACCACCTACAACAGGCCTTGCACAGCTATTTCATCACTTCTCTCTTTTGCCTTCTTTTCTGGCAGGTGCCCCTTCTCCCCACTGTTGTGTATGGCATTTCTCCAAGTGTTCTGGTGTATGTAAACCTGGTCTATGAACTGTAGCTCTGCAGTACTCACATCATATCAAACAAATTTGGTTTCTTAAACCCTGCAGAAATACCCACGGTTATCTTCCAGCAATATCCTCTGATTCCTTTATCCCTGTGGCATTTCTAGGATATTCTTCTTACTTCTAAAGCCTTCATTTGCTTAATTTCTGATTGCTTTTTGGTTCCTTTGCTTCTTTTCAGAATGGCCTGAATACATGCTCAGCCTGTGAGGGAATATTTAAGACAAGCCCAAAGTGAAATGCTGTAACAATTTTGTTCAGCAGCCTGTGGGTGGCTTGGAGGGCCAGTTATCCCTCTACTATACCTCTACTATATAGGGGATTTGTGCATGTCCAGCATTTATACTTGTGTATGCATAGCCCTATATGTAATAAATCTAATTGTTCTCAAGTTTTCCCTTTAGAGTTTCTACCTCTACTAGCTAGGAACTTGTAGGAATGCAAGCAAAGCCTAGTTCTTTAAACTAGTAGTCCCTACTGCTTATTTGCATTTTTATTTTAATTCTTTTATTAATTACACAGTAGATTTATTCAGACAGCACACCATGTACCTGGCATGAATGCCTATCAGGATGGACACCATGAATGTAATTAGTCTTTAATAATGCTCATAAAATAAAACTGAACTGACATTTGAAAATTCTTTTTTTAGCAGAGAGAACTGTTTTTTTCCTTCCTTTTCAAGAAGTAACAGTCAAGATCCTCATGATATTTTAGACTGCAAGTAGGAAGTTCTACTCATTTTTCTTTCTCAATTTTTTTAAAGTTGATTATTTTTTACCTGAAACCAAATTTGTCAGCTTTGGATACCTTGTTAACATAAAATTTAAACAACAACAACAACTTGTAAATTGTAAAATTTATGAAAATAAAAATGGATTAATATTTTATGATGCATCCATAAAAAGAGACTTAATTGTTCATGTATTATTTATGAACTTTGGGGAACAATTTATCTTGTTTTTACCTTTTAGAACAGCCCCTGAGAGCTGTGGTGCAGAGGCACCTCCTTGAGTAGGAAGCGCTAGCATTCCTTGCTCCTCGGGGCTCATTTTCTCCGTAGTCAGCCATGGGCAGGGAAGGAGCCCTCTGGTAGTGCCAGGAGCTCCCTTCCACTGCAGGCCTTTCCTCGCTGTCCTTGGCATGGGCTCAGGCACAGCCACACTCAGCCCAGAGGTGTTGGGGCCACCTCTCCCTTGTGGTAGCATCAAAATCGTTCTGCCCTCCTGAGCAGCCCTGCTGAGGTTAGAGATAGAGTCTGAGGGGAGACTTTTGAGTTGCAGAGGAAGTAAGTTTCAAAATCTGCTAGAAACCTTTTAATCCGTAATTGGTTTGGTTTCTGTCTCAATGTGCATGTACAGAGGCACTCTATGCCTACTGTGTGTAGTATGTATGAATGGGTCGCACTATGAGTAAGTCATTTTCTTATGGATTCATAAAAGCCATTTCCCCTTCAGCTGCCCTGATAATATGTTTCTTTCTTTTTTTTAATTTCCCCCATCCCACAGTCCATTAATGGAAAAGATTTGGGTAGAAATGGTAGATGAAACCTCTTCTTTTCCTTGGGAAATCAGAGAACAGAACTTGGCAATGACTGTCAACATAATAGAAAATGTTTCTATGTTCCACCAGCAGACAAGTACTTAAAGAGGCTTCTCCTTAGTGAGTGTTGTTGCAGGCAATAATGTGAGGTGTAAAAGTCACTTTGCCAGAGATCAACTTTTGATAAATATATTTTAATTTCTTTATTGAGTATTAAAGTATAACAACCACTGCTGAATAGGTACAACTGAAAACATGTTAAATAGCCTTCAACTCTGCACATTTGTATTGAACATCATCTCCAGGAGTGACATTTCATGTTACCATGGAAACAAATTTGACATTTCAAAAATACATTTATTCCTGGGTCACTAAGATAGGAATTCTGAAAGAAAAAAAGGTCAGAACATTTGCCTGTCTCAGAGATACTCTACAGTTTGCTGTATTCCTTTGGAGGAAAGAAATATGTGGTATTGTTGTAAAATAGCACGCTCCAGCTTGATCCAGTTTGAAAATATTTTGACAAGATGGTGGCAATGTTACAGGTCAATAAAGCGTGTCTCAGTTGCTGAGATTTCACAAAGTGATTAAAACTGTTTCTTGGATCAAGACCTTTTCTGGATCAATTCTTCTTCCTAAGGACTTTCAGTCATGGTTTTCATAATCCCATTAATTGTTCTCTACAATTTCTCCTTGTAGAAAATACTTGAAATATTGCTATTAAGATTTTATTTCATACTCAGGAAAAAACACTGCTATCTTTAATAGGAATTATGCCAGAGTTTTATCCCAGACAATGCATTTCATAGAAAGTAGGAAATTGAAGAATCAGTGCTAAGGTTTGGTACTGAAGAATGTGTGCCTGTATTTAAGAAAGAATTATGTAATTTAGATAGTATTTTATTAAGATGAATCAAATGTTGTTTTTGAATGCTTTAGTGTAGGTCTGTAATATATGTTGTAAAACAAGGGTGGTAAAGTGAAAATATTGATCATATAAAGTGAAATACCATTTTTTTCAAGATATTTACCTTTTACATGGAGTCATTGAGAGGTAATAATGATTGCAGTGTGAGTTAAGGCCTGCAGGGAGATCTTTGTCATTTGCACGAGCAAATAACTTGTTTGAGCAAGGACAAAAGTGAGGGTTGAGGGAATATGATTTTGGAGAGTGCAGCTCACCTAACAATCCTGAGCAACTGGCACAAATGTCTGTGTGCAGAGGTGTGCACACACCTGCCCTGGCACTGAGGGGGAGCTGGCTGGGTAGAAGTGAGCTCTGCTCTGCGTGCCCTGGGTGCTCCTGCACCCTGTGACTCTTTCTCAGGAGGGCTGGGCAGTTTCCAGCCAGAGTTGGCTCGTATCTGGCCAGGTCACCAGGCGTCTGCCTGCCCACTTCTCTATATCCACTTCTCTATATCCCCTATATCCACAGGGGATCAACGTACACGTATTTCATTAGCCACAGAAATACTTTTGGGGTGAGTGTGCTCTGCAATTCTTAGGCTTGCGCCTTTGCCACTTTGTCCCACAAGTATTTTCTGAGCATCGGGAAAGGGAGAATTGTTTTGCTCAAAGCGATTTCAGAAGCAGCTTTAATTACCACGCTGAGCTGAACTGTCATTGTGGTGTGTGGGGACTGGGGAGGAGTACCTCCCATTAATATCAATGGACTGGTCCTGTGATGAAACCCTCAAGGACCACACAGAAGAGTGACCTACTTAGGTATTAACACTGCCGTTGCTAGACTTGTACCTGCCTTTGAATGCAACAAGGGTTATTAAATTAAAACCATCTAATTTTCTTGTAGAAGAGGAAAAACTGTCTGCATAAACTCCTGCCTCTGATCCCCAGGGAGGAGGGTATGGGCAAACAAGAAAATTTTTCTAATGGCCTTCTCTTTTTCTCCTGGTTTTTATGGTGAATGCAGCCCAGGCAGAGTTCTGTTCCTCTTTGCATCTGGACTTGCAGGAAATTAACCTGGACCAGCAGTTTGCCTATTCAAAGTAAAACATAAATGGAAAATGTGCAATATATATACATATGTAAAAATCACAGGAGGTGCACTCTGTGTGTATATGTGTTACAGGTAGATTGTAGTCACTGCGGCACTCATGTCAAGCCTGTATGCTGTGTTTATGGTGTAGGGGAATAGGTCTTTGTTTTCTGCTGGCTCCTTTTAAGCATCTCCTGTCTGTTCAGAAAGTAAGGTGTTAAATACTTGCAAGTGCCCTAGCTGTGCAGCCAAACATGGTTTGCAACTTACAGTCAGTTCTATCTTGTATGACCTTGGACATTAGAGACTGTTTCCTGAGAGGACACAGGGGTTATCCACCCTCTCCAAAGGCTCACCTCCAGCTTGGACAGGTGATGGACTTGGTTTCAGCGTCACTTCAAACACAGCATTAACACTCAGGACATCAACGCCTCCGGTTATGATGTTGAGCAAAGCCAAGTCAGACTTTGAATATGAAGACACTAGTTAATATTTTAAATAAAGTCTAACTAGCTGCAAAGCTAACAGGAATACTTTTGTGGTACTGGCAGCTTTAAAGTAAGCTGTGACAGTCTGGTACAATTCCTTCAGGTTCTCTGGAGCACTCCCAAACTGAGTTTGGCTCATTCAGCATGGCATGCATAGGACTGCAACCCCGGAGTTATTAACAGAATTGTAATCTATGTGCAATAAAAACACCTGTGATGGGATGCAGTCAGAGCTGGAATCCCCAGCTGGACCCCTGACAAAAAGGCAATTCCTCATGGCCTGTCCCCTGCCCCTTTGGAACAAGGAGCTTTGGTGAAGGGGTACACCCGTCTCCCTTACGTCCGTGCTGCTGAGACTGCCCATCCCTGCAGGAAGGATGTGCTCACATGAGACTGCACACAAGAAAGAACAGCCCGGAACCAGTAGCCTGAGAGGATAATGGCCTGAGCTTCTGAACGTGTGTGAATGTGCATGGCATACTTTGCTCTGCTCTGTAGATGCACAAGTTATAATCTTGTGGGAGTTATCAAATCCCAGCTGACCTCTTGGTATGCTTGCTACTCTATTTCAGTATGAAGACATGCTCGCTGTGATCTACTGTGATTTGGTCTGAATTAATTCCAGTTTGAATTAAAGCTGATCTTTGAGGGATAGACTGTCAAGAAACACAGTCACATCACTGTTCCCTGCTTAATTCCATGCTGTCTGCTGTTAACTAACTGCATCAATTAGTACTTTGTTTCTATTTCACACTATCCAAATAATTTTGATTATTTTTATAATTGTCCTACAAAGCTGTTCAGTTCTTCAACACCTTCAGTCAGGACACCAGATAGCACACAGCAATCTAGCAGCAATTAGAGCTGGCCCAAAACAGTAGGTACCTCAGGGTTCCTACTTCTCCTGGTGATGGCCCTGCTGCTGAATAGAGGGGGGTGTTAATTCTTCTTCTGCATCCTCGCTGTGAGAGTTCCTGTGCAGCTGATTGTTCCCTGAGATGCTGTAATTACCTCTTAGAGTCAAAGGTAGCCTTCTCCCCATGCCCGGGAAGTACAACTCACTTGTTTGTTGGTATTTGCATCCCATTTACAAAGCAATCCAGGTTAATCTCTCCCTTATTTACAACTCTTTCACTTGTATCATTAATGCCTTTTATCACTGATGATAGGTTTTCCACCAGGCCATTGAAAAGCAGAGTGTAGGGTTGAAAGCCTTTAGGGCCACATCTGCTCAGTGAGATCTTCCTTTCTGTATATTGTGATTTGTCAACTCATCATTCTTAAAGCATTAATATGTGCCAAGCTGACTTTTTTTTGTGTGTTGAGCTGGTATCTCAATCATAATGTCATGCAGTCCACTGTCTTCATAGAAATAGGTATCTATTACCTCAGTACTATTACATTTATTTGCAACAGTAATTTTATTTAGAGAAAAGATGTCAAATTAGTTTGAGGAGCTCTGTTTTCCATAAAGCTTTGCTGCTCAATATTAGTTATATTACCTTCCTTTAATTTTTAATTGATTGAATCCTGCATCTGCTCTTCCATTATTCTACCTGGGATGATTCTCCTTCTGTTAGTATCTGCTTGGGCCATTCCATTTCTCTTCCCAAAGCATTATCTTGACATTAGTTTTTGTTTAAATGACTTGGTTCTGTCCCAATATCCAAAAAAGTCCTGAAAATCAGCTTTAGTTTTTCAAAGAGCCCTGATCTTTACTTTGAAAATTCATGAGTGAGAATTTTCGACATTAACTTGGTTTGAAAAATTTAACCTTACAGCTGCTTTTGTCCCCTTTGTATAGAATCTAAATATGTATTTGCCAGTTAAATATTTTCTGGGTAATTTTGACAGGCCTACCTAATGTTCCCAGATAGTGATGATTAATGAGGTTTTTTGCAATACACCTAGAATTCTTTGTTGCTCACCACCTTTTTTGTACATTTCTATTCTGGTGTGTCCTCCTTGTACATTCTCTTGTGTACTTATAATTTTTCTTTAATTCTTACGGTTTTTTATTTTTATTTATTGCTTACCACCTTTTTGTACATTTCTCTTTTGGTGTTTCATTTTTTCTGGTTGCTCTGACTTCCCCTGAGCCAGGTTGAGTTCCTAACCATTATGGCCTTTTTTTTGCTGATTGTGGCTTTTGGCCATCTAGTAATGCGTTCTTAAGCAGCTCCCAGTTATCATCCATGTTTTTCTATTTGAATTCATTTTCCTAACTGATTTGGTCCATAATTGTTTTCAGCTTTGTAAAATTGTCTTCTTAAACATCCATGTGTATAACTTACTCCTTTGGACTTTATTCTGTTTGCATATATATGCAATCAAGTCACAATCACTTGCATGTAAGCTACCACTAATTTTTAGTTTGGTGATCAGTTCTTCTTTATCTGTCAAAATGAGATCTGGTATAGAATTCCCCCCTGCTGGATTTGATTTTTATTGAGTTAGGAAATTGTCAGCTATAATTTTTTGAAATGTCTAGGATATTTCATTACACAAGACCCCCAGTGTGTTGCTCAGGTTGGTGTACTTCATCATAGTGTGCATGTCTACACACACACACACACACACACACACGTCTGTATATAGGTAAAAATATAATTTGTCTTTCCATAAGATTATGAATTTCTTAAGGAGCTAAGGTTGAATTAAAAAAATACTCCAACAGCTCGAATTCCATTTCTGCTTTATTTATAGGTTATTTTGAGTTTTGTAAGGATTTTAATGTTTTGAACAGCTACTCAAAATGTAAAAATGCAGAAAATCTCTAACCTGTTTGTGGCTTCGTACAAATAGATAACACTGTTGCAATTTCATAGTTTATAATTGGTGAATTCTTATTTATCTCTTAAAAAAAAATACAAAAGCTTGAAACAGTCTCTGCAGCCCAGACAAAGCAGGAACCATTCAGATGTGCCAGGAGAAGCCATCAGTGCCATGTGGCTGCTCTAGGGCACCGCACAGCAAGAGTTGTCACCATCAGATAGCATCCCATGGGTCAAAGATTCTTTCCTTAAACTATTTGGCAAACACATCTGTGTAATACTCAAGCTTCAGATGACTCACAAATAGAAGCTCTGCTTGTAAATTGAGTTGCATAGAAAGGAATCCCAGGGAATCTATTAGTGACCCTGATTACCAGCTATCACAGATGAGTGAACTACTTACAGCTAAGAGTACACCCTGGACTTCTTTCACATGATGTAATGCAAAGAGACTGTTTATACTCAGGGGAAGGAAGATGATCTGCTGGTAAGGTCTGAGAACTTATGCTCATCTCTCTGACTGACAGTACTACTGGGTCATTATTTTCTCCTGTGTTCAGAGTGCCTGGATTAACTGTAAAAATTTTCCTTTTTCTTCTCAGGAACTCTTCTAGAATACAGTAGCTTTTAACTGAAATGTTTAGCGAAAATTCTGCCTGTTTTGTAGCTCATGGAAGTTCCCAATAGCTGTTCTTGAAAGAAATTTCTATGTCTCACCTTCTCCTAGCTGCCTGCTTCCCACTCTAGTCCTGGAATCCTCGGCTTCCTTAGTAAGCTCCTATTGCTCTGCCCTTGGGGATGGGGCACTACCTCCTCCCTGGGCCAGCAATGGAGCCTGGAGAAGTTTCCCGTGTGAGGGATGCCCTTCTCTGTTTTCCCTGGCTAATGAGCACCCTGTGCTGCCAGGAGTTGCTGGAGGGAAATTCTCTGGGCTGCCTGGTGCACAGAGGTGAGAGGCACTCGCGTGCCAAGCCATTTGCCTTAAACACACATTCCAGCACCTTCGCTGACCCCTTAATGGCTCACTTAGAGCAGGACTCAGGGCTCATGAATGAGTGTGTTTGACAGCTCTCCTGTGCCCAGAGATTCAGTCATGGTAGGGGCTTGTTTTTCTGTACCAAACAGGAGAGGTATGCTAGGGTTTTTGGGAAAAGCACAAACAAACAAAAACCCAACCAAAAGACCCCACAACCCCTCAGCAAAAACAATGACAACAAAAAATATCTATCCAACCAAACCCAAAGCAAATCAACAAAAACACCAACGACGTAGAAAAACACATGCAGAAGAAATTTGTCAGGGTGGATGGGAGTACGAGGGTAGTTCTGTCAGTCCCCCTAGCATCACATATCAGAAGTGGAAACTGCTTCTGTTTCTTTGGCTCCTGGGGCTCAGGACTGTTGCCATACTCAGAGCGTGTTAGTTTTGACAGCACAAGAAAGGTCAGGCTCTGTCAATTTACTTTTGCAGGCAAGGGACAGCTTTAGCTTCCACAGTTGAAAGTTTTTCCTCAGCTGGAAGGTCTTTTACTGGGACAGTGTCTGCAAAGAAAGAGGGAGCAGCAGTGGTGTGACTGAGAGGATGCAAAAAACACCAACGGTAGCATAGGTGAAGAGACATCAATGGACAAAGAGTTGTGTTTGGGAGACAGAGCAGGTTAGGAAGGGCAGCTGGGAGCACCTAAAACAGCACACCAACAGTCTCTGCCAGGACCAACCTCAGTATCAACACGCCTGTATCTTTTTGCAATTTTTTTGTAAAGTAAACTCTTTCCTATGAAAATATTTTTTGCCCATAGCAGGAGAGAGGGAAGACCAGGAATTTCTTTAGATTAAAATGTTGTAATGCTTCACTGCTGTTGTTAGCTTTGGTGAGAGAAAAAACCCCTCCTATTCTTAGCTCTTTTGCTTTCTGTCTCCCCTTTTTCAAAGAAAAGGTAGATACTAAAAAGCCAGTTTATTAACTTTTCAAATAAGAATCTGGCGTGTCCTGGAGTCTTAAGTGTAATCACGTCCCTTTTTACCTCTATCAAGAAATGTTTTCTTTGCAGTTGGATAGAAGTGCAGGCACATAATCATTGAGGAACTGACAGGACCTACTTCAGAGTGCACCAAAGTTGGGTTACTGCTCCCTGCACTGGCTGGGCAGGAGCTGAAGCCTCCTGCTGCTGGCATGGGTGGGGCAGGCCAGGAGTAGCCCTTGCTGAGGCAGCGACCTCCTGCCTTTCTGCTGTGTGTCTCTTACCTTTAGGAAGGAAGGACTTTGAACAGAGTGATGAATCGCTCATGCTAGCTGTTGAAAGTGGATTTCCAAGTTCAGCTGAGACATGGACAATGCAGGAATTGCAGAAAGACTTCTCATTCTCTGAAGCTCAAGTGTCTACTTAGGACAGGGTCTCTATTTCTTCACATCTGTGCTTGCCTCTGACAGCAGTGCCTTCCCTGCTGCCCACTGCTCAGCAGAGCAGTGGCCTCGTGTGGCATCGTGAGCTCACCTTAACTGCAGGGTCACAGATCTCAGCTCCAAGACAAGCATTTTTCTCCACTGGCAGCTGCTCCTGGACTGCTGGCCCCAGTTACTTCTAAGGCTTTTGTTTAAAACTTGGACAGTTTTTCATCTTTGTTCTAGCACTGGTGCAGCTCCAGAGAAAGTAACAGTGGTGGAAACAATGGCTTATTCATTTTTATCACTCCTTCCTATAGCTGTGTGGTGTTATCCTTCATTTTTGCCCACAGGCAAGGTAAAATGCTTCAAGGTCAGCTCTGGGGAGAGCCAAAAGGTTTGTGCTGTGCTTGGTGTCTAGAGAAGCTCAGAATGTAGAGGTGTTTCCCACTCTGGTGCTGCTCTCCTGCTGGCGTGAGGCAGCCTGATTCAATCAGCTGAAGCCCAAACCTAGGCCAGGGTGGCCAGGTTGAGAGGTTGTGCTCTTTCTGCCCAAAACCCTCCTGGGAAGGAGGTGACTGCCAGGGATTGGATGGAGGCCTCTGTTGTGAGATGAAGGGAAGGAGAAGAACTCTTTTCCCATCACTTGCTTGAATGCAATGGAAAGGGAGATGCAACCCCAACAGGCCAATCCTTCTGTCAAAGGTAGTGGGTTCCTTCCATGGGAGGGAGTTACCTCAGATCCCTGAGTCTAAAAAATCAACTCAAGAGTCAGGCAAGTCTAAGGAAGTAATCTGGTCAGAGTCCATACTTACATATATGACCAAACCGGGTGTTTTTTTAGGGGATGGTCATATTTTCAACTAAACAGATTAACTAGAGAAGGGCAATAGGATAAGTAAAGCCAGAAAGACTTTTTCAATGTTTCTGGTGAAAGAACAGAGAAATAAAAGAGTCTCAGAGCAACCTTTAGATGGATCTAAGTAAACCTGGGAGCATGATGCTCTCCTTGTTGGCAAATTGCAGGTGACAGGCCACCTACAGCCCTTCCCATTACCAACTACAGCACCAAGTAAAGTGTTGCTGCCTCTTTGGGGCAGATGAATTCACCACTGGGGCACTTGCAAAGAAAGACCAGCCCAGCAAATAAATGCCACAGTCCCTACTACCCTGGTCAGAAGGCAGCATCTCCCAGTGGCATTAAACGTGCTCCCCTTTCAAAGGGACCTGTACACTTAGAAGAAAAATGGATTTAGTAAGCCACAGGCTGTATTTAAATAAACATTGCTTAAGTTGATATTTTTAACTGGAGTAAGGAGGGGGTAGAACAAAAGCAATCTGACATAATAAAAATTAAAGATTGGGTCAGCCCTGCTCTGGTAAAGGGGCATAGGAGAGAGAGGAAAGAGGTCCATGGTTTTGAAATCCAGCTTTCAGTGTGGTCCTGGATGCAAAATATAAATAGACTTTGTGTGGGTACAGCCCTAATAGGAAATGAGTGTGCTTGCCCACATTTGGCTGCCTGGAAAGTGGTGGCTGTGCTGGGCTCACCCTGCTTGGCTACAGCTGCCTGATTGTACGTGGCATTTGGATCTGAAGCCATGCCTTGGGCTTCACTGCTGCCCAAACACTTGCACTTTCCCTTGCTGTGTTTCTTTTTCCAGGAGCCTGCAAGCTCCTTCACTGCTATTAGTCAGGGCTTTGGGGCTGCAAGCAGCATCACTCAGACCTTAATTCACACAGGAAGGAGAGTTGCATCCAGAGTGGCACTAGCTTCTGCTCTTTTCTGATGACAGCATTGGCAGTTTAGTGCCATGCACAGTCATGTGGGATTAGTTAAGAGTACATGCCTATATGGTTTTCAAGAGTATGCTTACTTCCTACACTCATTTGTTTAAGGATCAAGTAAGTTTAATTATCTCTTGTTACCTCTGTGCTCTTCCCGCCTGTAAAGCTAACCTGTGAGTAATTTTTTTTCTTCTCTAGTGGATCTGATAACTTTTCCTTCTATCTATTTTGATGTTTTATGGAAGTTATGATGGTTATTCTGGTTTATAAACCCAGTTTAAATATCAAATATTGACTTGATGATTCAAATATGACCTTTTATGTGTTATTGAAATTCTCCTTGAAACAAGTCTGTTCTTCTCGCTGTTGCTAGAGATCTCAAGGATTTGCAGTCTAGGGTTTGTTAATACTGCCTGTCCATTATTCCAGACACTCAATCCTAACTGATGGCAGGGAGGCTGCTTAGGAGAGAAAAATGAATAGAAATGCCTCCAAATATGAGTGGGCAGGGAGAGGTTCCCTTTTCCATCACTGACTGGGACACTGGGCACAGAGAGGAAGTTCCATGGGAATGGAAAGGAACTCTGTGCTTCGGGGAGGAGGATTTAGAGATTTGCAGGGAAAGCTTGGTGTGGACCTGGAGAGAGCCAGAACACACAGCTGGGCCATGATAACGTGGCTGCCTCTGAACTTCATTTCACACCTCCCCTTTTACAGTAAGATGCTGCCAAAAGAGACATTTTTGGTGGCTGTGCTCTGCACCCCAAGGCCTGGCCTTCAGTGACCCCTGCAGCCAGCTCCAGCAAAGGGAGGGTGTCATGGGTCTCCTCTCCTTCTTGTGTCTGCAATAGCAGGTGTGCCAAGTAGATAGGTCCCAGCTGGCTCAGCCTGACACAGCTCTGAAAGGGTCTAAACCAACCTGGCCTGTGCCAAGGAAACAACAGACCCTGAGCCGTGATTATTTTTCCCTCATATCTGAATATAGACATGCAAAACCTCTTTAAAGTGCTGTAGAGTTGCTCTCTGTCTTAGTAAGCCAAATTCAAGAAATCCTGCGCTCTTCTTTCTGTCCTTCAACTTCTTTTGTTTTCCACTAAGTGTTTCTTTGATGCTGCTTCAAAACATGTGGGAACCATTTTTTTTCCTACTGCCTACCACCTTGTAATTTACACTTTAGCAGCATTGTTCCTACCGATCGTTTTTGGATCTCTTTCTGTTAACTTTCTGTTAACTGTTCTTTTTTGAGAAGAAAACTCATTGGGAGATTTCCTAAGCCCTATTTATTTAAATCACAAATCCTGGTCACTATGGGAGCAGCCTCTATTTCTTTGATGAAATGGTAAACTAGGACTGTGGCCAACACCTATAAAAGTGGCATTAGTAGAGTTGTAAGAGTCTAATGGCTGTGAGTTTAAACGCCACGTATGATGCAGTAAATTTTACAATCCACATTTTCAGTGTAAAAATGGAAACGAGATACAATAAGCAGCTCCCCCAAGGTAGCAGTATAAAATCTACAGTAAATTCTTATAGCACTACAGGAGAAAAATCCCTGGCTACTGTACTGGGAGGAGATTCCTGCTCACTTAACTTGGGGTTATCTCTCTGCATTTCTGGCCCTTCTGCTTTGTGGGTAGTGGTTAAACACTGCTCTGCTAGTTTTGCATAAAAATGCACAGTCCAGAAATGTGTCTGGTCTGAAGAGCTGGAGTCAAGTCTTCTTGTCAGAAAGAGGAGAGATGCTGTGCAACAGAGCCAAGTAGGAAATTGCCTCTGAGCTGAGGCATCAGCAGAGTCTGCGATCTCAGCGACGACCTGCCGTGGGGGTTTTGGGAAGCAGTGGTACCCCAGGGGAGGACGAGATTAAGCTTGGCCAAATACTGTAAAAACAGCACTGGGAGATCCTTTCCTAGATTCACTGTCATGTGGGTCCCTTGCACGGGGGAACTTCTTTTTTACCAAACTCGTGAGGAAAACAGGCTAGTGTGGGTTGTTTTTTTCCCCTCTGCAAAATTGAAAACTGGAGGTTTTTTTCTTAGAGATAGGAATCTTTTGCTGGCTATATAATAGATAGTACTGTGCTGATTGTCAGTTCAGAGAAACCTTTTCTGGTAATGATAACCTGACTGGTTTTGCAAAATAGTGTGTAAAAATATTCTGCAGGAAAGTTCATATGCTCTTTTGGCAGCTATAAGGAAAAGTTGCTTCTGCTTGGTTTTTCCTCTGGGAAGGAAGTCATTCTGGGGGGGATATTTTTCCTTTGTATTGGCCCTGCCACTCTCCAGGGCTTCTGCGGAAATGTTTACAGGTGCATAGACCTGAGAAGACGTGTGTAAGTTGGTTCCCCACCTGCCAAGAGGTGGGGAACCAGAGGCTGCAGATGCTGCTTTGCAGCCAGCGTAGCCTGTGGTGCAAGCTTGTCCTTCCTGGCATGTCCCCTCAGCCAGCTTATCCCGCCCGCTGCCCTGTCCCCCTCAGGGTGTGGTAGCACAAGGTGCCTGCTCAGCAGAGATGCCCATGCTTTCAGTGTCCCAGTCTTGCATGGGCATGACAGACAGTGTGACATCTACTCCCAAATATCTAGATGAATGATTATAAAAAAGTGCTATTTTTGAAGGCATAGCAGTCGATTATGCATTTGACAGAAGGTTTTAGGAAATAGGCAATGTGGGATGTACTGGGAGGAAAAAAAAAATCAATCTGTGTATTTGTCTTTTAACTAGTTGGAGACACATTGGCACATATTTTTGGCACATTAATGAATTCTGCCTTATTTAATCTCTGCTACTCTTATAATATGAATTTGTGTTCCATTTGGGTGTTAAAAATCAGAAAGTCAGAGAGTTAAGTTTCTAGAGGAAGTTATAATCACTTCAAGCTCCTGAGCTGGAACGAGGAGGCAGCCGCAGTTGCTCCGAAGGCGAGCGAGCAGACAAAAGGCTCTGCGGCGCAGCGCGTCCCTGTCGCGGTGCCGCGGGGAGCGGAAGGCCCGTGTGGCAGCGCGGCTCCCCACAGCCTCCTGGCACACCCCACGGCTCACCCAGCCTGCCGCCTGTGCCCCAGTGCACAGGCCAGGGAGCGCTGACAGCCGCAGCAAGCATGCCGGGGTTGCCCTTTTTCAGAGTAAGCCTTGCCAGTTTATTTGCGTCTGACTCCATCCTGCCTTGAAAGTGCTCTGTGCTTCTCATCGATGGCTTACTTTCAGTAAACATCATTCCTTCTCTTTCTTTCTTTTTCCTTCTCACTGTACGTCCCTGTCAACTTTTTTTTTTTAGTTTAAATGCTTACAGAACGGCGATGTACAAAAGATCTCACAGTTTCAACCAAAACCGGCTTAAATAAGAAAGTACTGCATCTTCCATAGGGTAAGATCGGTTGGATTTCCCCCCCCAAGGATGAATACCTAAGAAGACAAAAGGGGAAGATTTAAAGAAAAGAGCACTGTTTTGAGCATGAGTAACAGCACCAGAGCCGGGATGATTGGCAGTGCTGCGAGCATTCCCAGGGAAGCTCGAGAACAGCTCAGTTGTACAGCGTTGCACTTCCATGGTGTGTACGGGAGGATGGCTGGGGCCAAAGCCAACTGCAGTGGGTTATCTGCAGAGCATGGGCTAACACCGCATTTTCGACTAAACTAAAGGTGGCCCACATTTTTCCATCGTTTCAAAACGTTTCATGAGAGCCCGTAAACTGTGGATATTTGTGAGGTGAAAAAATGTTGATTTTTTTTCCCTCTTCTCCCACCACGTTTGACAAAACAACTTTGTTTTGACTGTGTTCAAATAGCAGGTTCTAAGAGAATTATTTACAAAACTCGAAAAAGCGATTTTGACAAAGCTATTTTCTTTCTGTGTGAAATTGTCACTTGAATAAATATTTGATATAAAGTTTCTAGAAAAACTAGAGTTAAATGGAGCTGCTTAATTCTGAGTAATTTTGTCTGGTTTCCAGTATTTTTTGTGCTTCCTCCTACCTATTCTTGATCTCACAACTCCCTTTCTCTACCTGTTCATTCACAATAAGGTTGACTCATAAAAGCACATAGAGTTTAAATTTATTTTACAGGAAACGCTGAAAATTTGGTATTTGTTTTGCCACTTTTGAGACAAAATATTTTGAAAACATTATCAACAGCAATGTTAGACACAGAAATTGTTTTTATTTTTATATTTTATTTTCTGACTGACAACAAAGCCAAACTTCAAAATCAGATTGGATTTTTTCATGAAATGTAAATGTTGAGGTCTGGTCTGCCTTAGGGTTTTTGGGTTTTTTCCCCCTATATTTCTGAAAGAAAAGGATTTAGCAATATAGTTATGAATGATTTCATTAGTGCTAAGCTGAAATGAAAATAGTTTTTAACCTATAAGAAAATCCAAATTTTTTTCAGGCTTGGAAGGGTGGAGAGGAAGGTGTGAATTTCGGTTTCCAGCTACATACCGTGTCAAATACAGAAATGCAGCTGATCCCCAAGCTGAACAATTTTTCATGAATTAAGGAAAAGGAGGGGAGGACACCAAGTTTCCACCACAGAAAGTGGGAATGGGGAAAATTTAAATTCTGCCCAGGCGGATGCTGATGCCGCAGGGAGTGCTCCCCTGGGCAGAGCAGAGCAGCTGGGGGGAGGAGGGCGTTGGCCTGATGTGGGAAGGGTTTGTGCCGTTCTCCCTGTGGAGTCACCTTGTCCGTGGCAGGGTGGGTCCGTTTCTGGTCTGACTGTTGGCAGCCCACGTGTCCCACTTGCAGCCTCACGCACAAGCACTTAGTGATGCCATTTTATGTGAAGTCCAGCTGTCCTCATTCTTTGAAGTACCTTCTCCAGCATTAACAGATGTTCAGTATCACTTTGCCACTGTAATCACGGTGTCCTTGATCTTCATTACAATGCACTGAACCTCTGTGAGTGACTCAGTGTGTGTTTGTGTGTATTTTCTACCTGCTCCTCTGGAAGATCACACAATGGAGGAAGTTCACTGCAGTCCCAGGGCAGATTTGGGTGTCCAGTTGAACACCACAGTCAAACAAGGCAGAACAACAAGTGGATGCTCAAGTTCATCACAAATGTACCCTAGGAAAAAAATAATTTTATTTGTAGAGCCATTTGGAAAAGTCTGTATGAGTTTGTTCCATCTGATGTCCAAATTCCTGTGCTTTCCATTTCTCGCTGTTATGTCATTTAAATTCCTCTTTATTTTGTGGTTTCTTTTTAAAGAAGGATTGATATTTCTTGAGGTTTGTCAAGTGGCACAGATCAACTTGTTTCCAGGACACTGATTTCAGTCTGGTCTAGATCACCAGAAACAATCATGCCATTTAATGACTATTCAGTGTATTTAAAATGAGCAAATACTCTCATCCCATTTTCCAGTGGAAAATCATTTTATCAGAGCTCCCTGTGAGGAAAATCCCATGTAAACAACGTCCATTGGCAATGGGAGCACACCTGCCTACCAGTGCTGTAACCATCTCCAGTGGTACCATACTGGCAGCCTAATCACATCTCCACCTCAAGTGCCCTCTTCCTCCCACAGCAGTAAGCCTTCCCGTTAAATGAGATGTACCTTTTGGCTTTTGTTTGCCTTTTACTGGCATAGATTGTGCTACTGCTAAATAATGATAGATTTCCTGCTGCTGATAGTGATTGGGAGAGTAATGCTTTAGTACAAACCTGGTAATAAGAAAACCATGTATTTAATTTACTGCAGTTTATTACCTATTAAATTAATGTCCCATGCATGTGGAGTGTGGTAAGTTTGTCTGAGTTGCTTGGTAGGCAGGTTTTCCTGAGTTCACATCCTGTATCACATTAGTGTAACATGGATAATGGACACAGACCTTCTAACAGCAGTGGAAGCTGCCCTTGTCTTCCTTCCTTATTTCAGGTCTCCACTGCACTCTTTTCTATGAGGTACCTGCTGCCATGTGTGCTTTAGGGTTTGTGGTGGCTCCAAGCCTAACTCCTGGCACAGTCTCAGCCCTTGTCCGTGTTAATTAGCTTTTTCTATGAAGACAAAGGTCCCTTCTAAATGTGATAATTTTTCTTAGGATGTAGGATCAATTTTGTGAGTTGTACAAGTGAATCTATGTTTGCTAAAACCAAAGCCAAAGACTTATTCCTTGCTAAATTGCAGTTCATCATTCTGTTCTGCATGATGCTAGTGGGCCAGGACAAACACTTCAACTGTGTGTATTGTCAGATGCTGCTGTAATGAGGAAAATCTCAAGACTGTGGTATATGGATGACTGTTACCTAATTCCTGCTATGAATTTGTTACAGAAAACAGCCCCCCCCCAGCTGCCTGGCTGTTGCCCAAAGGAGCTGCAGTACTGGGGCTGCAGAAGCTGTTGCTCCACCCCAGCATAGTCACCAAGACAGAAATACAGAGGGACATTGTACCTCTGTGAAGGGCTCCTTTGGGGAAAATTTTACCCAAGCTCTTGTCCTTTGGGGCATGCTTTGAGGCCTGTGTCTGCCAGGACTTGGAAGGTTTGCAGGGACACCACTTGCTTCCTTGAGACAGGGTAGGGCAAAGTATTGTGGGAAGAAGTGGAGTAGCCTTGAAGAGGCTGAACAGAGATCTTGGTTGGTGTTCCCAACTCAGGCAATGCTAGCCTAGCTAGGGCAACTGATCAACCACAGAAAAGAAAGGACAAATCTGCTCTAGAGAAGCCACAACTTTTTGAATGTGTCCTTTTCTATTTACTGAGAAGGCACACCCACTCTGGCAAAGAGTATTCAGATACTCAGTGTGCTGTGATTAAGGCACAGTGGTAAAATGAGGCGTCTCCCACAGCAATGGACTGGGGATGGCTGCCCCCTGTGAAAGCCTGGCAAGGCTGATGTTACCTTTTTTTACTCATTTCGGTCTGGAATGAAGCCCTCAGTTCTGAGACAGTTATTAGAAGTCTATCTGCTAAGGTTTTCAGAAAACTTACTTAGTTGTACATGGAAGACTCCATGTGCGAGTCCTACAGCTGTAAGATTACACTCACATTTGTGACGGAGACGGTAGCGTGGTTGTCTTCTTTTGGGGCTTTCCTTCCCACTGCTTAAAATCCTCCCATCTTCTCTGTGTAGAATTCAGAAACATTTTCTGAGACACAGGAGCATGAAATGAAACAAATCATTGGTTTGCTCTAGTTGCTTTAGGGTAAAAATTGAAGGGGACAATGGGATTAAGCAATACGGCCCCAATGAACACCAAGCTAATAAATCTTTAAAATCAATATTCATTGATTGAGAGATCACAACTACTGATCATATGGTTGCTCCCTGGCATGAGGACTGTACAGCTTTACAGTTCTGAGTTGGAGCAGGGTATGCCCAGAGTTTTTGGAGATCTGGTTTCCTTTCATCTGCCATTTTAACTCTGCAGTAGCAGATTCTGTGTACTCCTGCAAGCGGTACAGAATGCTCCTGTGTTCAGTTAGTCTCAGAGTACTAAAATAATTGCTGGTTTGGGTCCAGGGCAGGGTTTTTCACCTAAGTCAGATTTTCATTTTTTTGTACTCTCTGTAGAGCAGAGAGTTTATCCAGTATCTGCATAGACAACTTCTTTAACTCTTTTTATTATAGTTAGGAGATTCTGTCCTTTTGCTATGCGATTTTGAGTTTGTTTCAGGGTAGTTTGTGACCAGCATCAGGTGGAGATGTTGGAGAGCCCCTTGCAATAACTATCTAGAGAATAGGTGGCTGTATTTGCCAATCTCCACTATACTACCTGGACTGAAGTTTGTAACATCCCTGTAAGGTTTTTATCTGTAAAGTACTGACATGTACTTTCACTCTTCATTTTCAATTTATCTATCATACATACATATGTGTGTGTGATGTCTTGAAGCATTTAAGGCACTTTACTTGTTGATCAGGCATCAATGATTTTCTTGTACCAAGGAATTGCCTCCAAAATAAACTGTAGCTTTTAAAATGCTGCCTCTGGGGATTAATTATTCTGTTTTCATGCATGATTTGCACTGAAGGCAGTGGGAATTGCTATCATAGAACAATGCAAACCAAACCCATGTATCCTGAAGCAGGAAAATGGTTTGTCCTATGCAAGATGTCAGTCAGAGGGGCTGTTCTCCTCTTATTTCAGAGTGGTCAAAATAAAAATGCTAGTAAGATTTTCTATGGGCCACAAAAAATTATTAATCACTCAAGTGCAAGCCCAGCTTCTCCTGACAGCTGAGTTTGGTCCAGTGTCAGTTCTGTGGGTACACTGAGCACTTGGGTGCCAGTGAAGTGGAATGGGGATTTCCTCCTTGTGCAGAACTGCCCTGGACCATCACATCTGCAACCTGCAGCAGTGAGAGAAACAGAGACCCAGCTTTAAAACTCTGTAACACTGATCTCTTTGAGATGCAAGGTTTGTCCTGGGTAACAAATATGGGGGTATAGCAATATAAGCCCAGCAGCTGATTTAGAAAGTTGCTATATATAAATGTAAGTATGTGTTAGTGGAAGGTGAATTTCATAATGGGCAGCTTGGCCTGGTAAAGCTGAAGAGCATCATCTGATAGGCTGGAGCCTGCTCTGGTAGTGTTGTGCCAGGAATGGAGTGCTTAATTCTTCAAATAAAATTTCACCTAAGAACATGCCTTGTGGAGTCAGATCTGTAATAGTGACAAGCAGCTATGAGGTGTTCTCACGCAGTGTTCGGGACTGGAAATGTATTTAGGCTCCTCTGAAGTAGACCATTGTGTCAACTCATGCTACAGCAATCTTTTACACAGTTGTTACTTATTATTATTATTTTCCAGATTGAATTAGATGCTGTACAAGCTCAGAACATAAAGATGGGCCCTGCCCAGAGAAACTTAATATGGATGTGACTGCTTAAACTATTTTTTTTTTATTATTTGAAAATAAATACATAACAGCTGCTGCTGGGAAGGAATGAGCCTATGAAATATCTGGCTTATATAAAAGTTAACAGTTCTTTTAAGTTAGATTCAAGTGATGGAGTGGGTGTGAAGGGGTGGGAAACTACTCAAATTGCCCACAGCCCTGGACTAACTGGGTTTTCCTGCTAATCAGATCAGCAGTGAAACTGTTAACAATGTTGACATTCACATTGTCACCATTAAGCTGCCACCTAAACACTCCCTTTTGATTAAAGGCAGCATCTTAAATCTCTCCTCACTATTGTTGGAGTATTCCAGCAGCTTGAGCCGGCATGTCTGTCCTTACGTCCCTTCTTGGAAGGTTTCCCTCCTAACCAGAGAGCTAAGAAACTTCACTGTCACTGAAAATAGCTGAGAACTTGCTTTCCTTTGTATGGGGCAGGGCACATCTTGCCAGCTGTAACTGCAATATTTTTTCCCGCTGTTGAGAGGATGTGGCTGCCTATTCTGTGACTTGGCTGCACACAAAGACAATGACAGACAGGGGTTAGTTGACTTTTGCCCACAGTTGAAACGTGGGTTTAAAATTACAGGTGTAAGTTTTGTGGTTATAAATTACAGTTGCAAAAAGGAGAGGTGGCCCTGGAATAAATTGTGCCATCCGCTTTAGCAGTGGGAAACTGAGCATGTATGAGGGATGTTGCTGGAGAAAAGTCAGCATCTTGTAACCACCTGTCCCACTGCAGTGGGATACTTGGAGATAATTAAAGACAAATACATGTTCAAACAAAAGGCAGGGCTTCTCCCTCTCAACTCCTTCATCTTCATTTAATCAAAATCAGACAACATGTTTTTGTTAAGAGTTTGTTTCCTTTAATAATATGGAGGAGGGAAGTGAATTTGTCCCACTGTGTGAAGCAAAGCCCAGCTAAATTCAAATCCATGCTCTGGGACACCCATCCAGAAGAGGGTTTGAGTGGAAACATTGGCATAGCCTGACCTGCAGTGGCAGCACCAAGGCTCATTAATGTAATCACAGAATGTATGGGAAGCTGGACCACAGCCCTGGGTGGAGTGCAGCACTGGTAGGATTTACAGGGTGCCACGTGTATTGGAAATGTGGTCATAAATAGGCATAAAAATTATCATCTTCCACTTACTTAATAAAATGAGTCAGAGTAAATAGGGAAATGTAAAAACACATTCTCTGCTTGTTTTATTGAATCGGGGTTTGGCTCTAGAGCTACGGTCATTCTTTTTGTTGAAGGGTTTTTTCCCTTTTTCTCAGGATGTGTGTGTGAGAGTGAGGATACATAAAAGAGAAAAAGAAAAAAAAAGGAAGGAAAAAAAATCAATCCATTTATATCCTTCCTGAAGAGCTTAACTGTATTGCTTTGGGCCATGCCCAGTCTCATTCTTCACTGGGCATGTTTGTAAGTGTTTTTTGCTCTTGTAAGCTAACCTTCCTGCTCAGGGCAGCCAGGAGCCTCCTGCCAGGCTGCTCACTGTGGGGACACTTCTAGAAGGCAATGGGGCCACTTCTAGAAGGAGGATGCAGGTCACAGCTACCTGCAAAATCCTGTGGGGACAATGGCATTGGACACTGGACAGTGCTGGAGACTGTTTCCCTCTCCCCTTAATGCTGTGATAAATCTGAGTGCCAGAGGAAAGGAAAACAGGCCTAGTTAAATAAAGTTTGGATGGATAAAGTTAGAAAATCTTCACAGCAAACTGCTGGATCCACTCACTTCACAGTATCTTGGTGGGGCTGCATGGCGGTGTCTTGGGCCCTATGTCTGCTGATAGCCCCCAGAATGTTTTGTTTATGGCAATGCTCTGTGTTAGGGAAATGACAAGGGTCAAGCCCTGTACTCTGAAATGCCATGGGTAAGTGGCAAGGACATTCCATGGGGCAGGTGCCAGAGCCCTGGTGCTGTGACTGTGTATGATCCACGTACTGGTTGTGCCCTCCTTTGCTTTCTGAAGTCCCAATTAACTCTTTTTTGTAAAGGAAGAAAGGGACAAATACTCTTTTCCCATTTGTTAAAAAGTAATGTGGTCCCAGTGGTGTCCTGCAGAGGTTTGGCTCTCCAAATGCCACTCCTGCCTTCTGTGGCATGACAGATGTAAAAGGTCCTTTCACGTTTACCATGGTGGCATGACAACAACACGTGTCCCTGATTATCAGCAGTGTGTCACTCCCAAGGTTATGGAGTGAAAATGGTTCTGTAGCCATAAAAAATTAATCTCTATGTTCTCTGGTTTGTCAGTCTGTACATAATTGGCCGCATTCAAATTTCGGTCAGGGAGGTGAAAATTAAGAATAATCCAACTGAGTTTAAAATTGCTCAGTCTGCTATAACATTTAGCCAAATACAGTGTCTGCCTCCATCTCTCTGTACTTATGGGTTGATTTATATGTGTATATAAAAATAAATGTATAAAAGTGTGTGAGTATGTGTGCATGTGTAATGAAAATGCTCCATAGTCCAAACCACCTTTGTTCAAAGATAGAAAGCTACCAAGAGGATCATACTGGAGGGACAGTAACTGTGGTGGGGGGAGGAGAGCAAGGGAGAAGAGGATTATTATCAGCAGTATAGATGGGAGAGATAAAGATTTTTGCCTTTGTACATTTCAGTTTTTGTGTGAGCCTGCACTATTTTATTTGGAGCATACTGTCATGGTAGAAATAGAAGCAAAGTTCATTTACTCAGAGGAAATGAAATAAACCCACAAAGACTTAAACTAGCACAATGTAAAACATGCTGATGGCATTGACCTCCTCCTGCTTTACCTTGACAAAAAAAAAAAAAAAAAGAAAAGGTAATGTTTCTGGAAGACAACTAGTGCTGTGACCTACACTAATTAATCTGCCCATCAGATCTGATTAAGCACTTTCAAATCTGGCAAATTGCCACTTTTCTTGAGACACAAATGTAAATAAATATGAAGATGGTAAATCACAGCCCTCCAGTGATACCTCTGTCAGCAGCCCTGAGCAAAGAGCAGCAGATATTGAGACTCCAAACACTCCATGCCTGATAATAAAAATGTTTTTCTGCAGGGGGATGTAGCGGAGCACATCACCATCTGCTCAAGCCTGTCTGATGTTGGGCAGCTCATGCACGTGCTGAAAGGCTGTCTCTCCTGGATGCAACCCCAGTCAAGCAACAGGCTCGGAGCAGGGCAGTGCCAGTGTGGCTTTCCCACATGCGAACAGGATTTTGAGACAGGATTTACACAGGTTGGCTGCTGCTGGGAGAGCAATGAGGTGCAAAGCCACCTCAGGGGGCTGTGTTTGCACTGGGTGGTGACTTGCAGGTGTTTTCCAGAGCTGCTTTTGCAGCTGACTGCCAGTTCCTTTGCACCCTGAGGTGAAGGAGGGCAGCCCCTTGGGAGGGCACCCTGGAACACTGTCCCCATGCTCACGGGAGCATCCTCCTGCTTCCCTGCCCAGGCCTGGCCTGGCCCTGCCTCAAGCAGGAGGTGGAACTGCACTTTAGAAGTGCCTACGATACCACTAATTCTACCTCCTGGTTTATAGCCCTCTCCCTGCTTTAAGACCATCTGGTGTGACAGAGACTTCTAAATAACGTGTATTGAAATTGGTGAAAGCTTTGATTTGATCCTTTGGTCTGAACCATAAAATTATTTCCATGGACTGTTTGCCTCAGTGTACCATTAAGCATTTAAGAGTTTGAATATCTTTATTGCAAAGGACTGAAGTCATTCCAGGTAAGGTGATGTTATCTTCAGTTACTTACAATGTACTGCAGGTGTCAATTGATCAGTCCCACCTACTCTGCTTGTGTACATACAATAAAAAAATAACAAAATATTGATAACAGTGGGGTCTGACTGTTCAGGAGATCTGACCATGCCTATAAAACAACGAAGTGTCCCAAAACTTTAGAAATACCAGTCTTACTTTGGATCACTTTGTTACACACAGTTAATTATAACAATGGGCTTTACAGTATGTAAAAAAGGAGAAGGTTAAAGGACAGAGGGCAGTATGTCAAAGGTGCTTTTTCTGAGTATTTAGATTTCTGAAAGCTTCCAATAGGAAATCTGTAAGGTAGCTGTATGTAACACCAAGCCCTCTAGCCCCTGGTACAGCTGATGCAGAGAGAGCTGTCTGGCTTGTCTGTGAGCAGTGGTTTTCCCTGTTTCACATGGAATTTGAAAGGAAAGGTGAGCTGGAGATACTGAGGAGCAGTGGTTTCAGCCCCAAAGAGGCTAGTATTGAAATCTAAGCTCTTTAAAGGCATTTAGGTCACAGTTTTCTGAGATTTGAGTGAAACAGTTTGAGGGTGGTTTAAATAAAGATCTCATGTCTTCATGTACCTGAGAAACGGCCTGGTTTTCAGAGGTGCTGAACCCACACTTGACGAATGATTGATTGATTTCTTTACAGAAATCCTTTTCTTTGTGTAACTGCCTCTGAAGTTTAATCCTGTGTTGTAGGTGGTGCGAAAGCCTTCTTTTTAGGAAAAGAAAAGGGGTTTTTTTTTCTCCCTCTGTATTACACAATAGCTCTGAAATGACTTTGAGAGAGAAAAGTGATTTACAGTTTTAGAAGACTATCCGAGGATGGAGTACTTTTTCCAGCTCTGTCATCCACACAGATCTTTGCTGCTACAGAAGTAGGCGGTGCCCCACAGCTTGCAGGGGGCACTTCTTGGGGTCAGCAGGACTCTGCTTTTCCTTGGGCCAGGCTTGCAAGTCTGTGTATTTCTCTTCCCCCAGAAAAGTTTGCCTCCCATAGAGGAGTCGGATTGCTGGCCAGCTTGCTGCCATTGCACAGTCCCCTTTGCAGGCAATCTGTGCCTGTTACTGCTCACTTGGGCTTATGTTTCCTGCATCCCTCTCACAGGAGATCACACGACCTGCACTTTCCTCTGCTGCTCCCTTTGAGCCAACAGCTGAAAACTAAAATAGGGCACTGCAGAAATAGGGAGAGCTGAGAAGCTTGCAGCAGATTTAGCTAGGTGAGTCTGCTGAGTCTGCTGCAGGAATTTACTGCATGTCTAGCTCAAGTCAATGCAGTCCCCTGGCCGTCTTAAGGGAGCAAGTGCAGCCAGAGGCCACTGGAAGGAAGGAAGAGCAATGTGTGCCAGAGGAGAAGTGAGTGGTTAGGTCGTGAAAGGGGCCCCCTTCAGAGGCGAGGCTGGACTGGGAAATGGGCTCCTGAGTCTCCCTGCGTGGTCACTGTGATCTGTGCCCTGTGTGACTGGCAGCTGGGGAGTGAATGATGTGCACAGTCACAGGCAATGCACAGGCCTGGCATGTGAATACCAAATCAATACCAAATTCATTTGTGGAAGTAAAGCAGTTGTTCTGATCCTCTTGGGAATGCAGAGGTCAGGTCTGGATGAATGCTTGACAGTGAATCTTCTTCTAGACATTCTCTTACCTGCTGGCTCCTTGGTTTATAGAGTCAGCCCTGCTTTACAGTTTAGAGCAGAACCAGGTACCACAAGGGCGTCCAGTATCTGTGCCATGGCAGTGGAAGGGTTGGCAGCCTGATAGAGTGTGTTGTTCAGCTTTGATAATTATAGGAGTGAGCCCTGAGGCTTGAGAACAGCACAGCATGAGGGACTTTGCAGAAATTATAAGGCCTGTCTTGGAGTCTCCCTACTCATCCAAGGTAAGTACAGCATGTTGTGGCCATTAAACAATATTAGTTCAAGGGCTTATGTTCCTAGGCTGAGCTTGATCCAAAACAGTAGAGCAGGCCTCTTCTATTCTTCAGATTATTCTGTGTTTTTGAGCATGCTCCTGTTCTGCATTGCATTCTGTGTAGGAGATGACTTGAAGTGCACTGCAGGCTCTGAACCAATGACCTGTGAACTTCCATGCCTTGCAAGTCTTTGGTTCGATGATTGTCTGTTTTCTAGAAACATCACAAAAGGATTCCTTGGCTAGTGTACCTCCTACCCTTCCCATAACTTCACAATGATCTGAGCAAATATTCTTTTCTTAAATGCAACCAAACAGTATCTTACAAGATATGGAGATGTTTGTTGCTCCATCAGTTCATGGGGAAAGTGAGCCTTGAATACATTGTACATCCTCTTAATCAAATATGTGTTATGAAGTCTGAGGCAAAATATATTCTAATCCATTAGCCTTGCAAGAATAATTTTAAAAAAAAATCCACACCAGTCTTAGCCAAACCACATAAAACTGGCACCTCGTGTTTCATAGATGATTTGAGCATAGTAAAGCAATTGTCCTTGGCTGTAGGTCCATGTTCTTATGTGACCATGCCTTCCACACAATTATTTCATCTTAAAGGTGTTTACTAGCATTATTTTTCTTGCAACAGTTTTTAATAACATTCTTTGGGGAACACTTGAGAGTCTTAAGAGTCTTAAATTACTAGCTTTTTTCAGACACATACATATTGGCACTTGTGTTTACGAATGCATTTTGCCATTTCTTTTTTTTGAAATGTGGATTAGTAGATTATGTGAGACTCGAAAGAGAATAAGTATATGGTTTTAGCCTCTAGAGCTGATGGTAAATGAAAATCTATTTTCACGAACATCTACAGTGTTTTTGAAGTCGGCTTTTTTTATGGAAGTTAAACGTGAATCGTTCTCTTTTTGTTCACCCTGTTTGTTTTTAAATGATATCAATGTTTGAGAATTTTCTGTATCTTCTCCCAGTTTAACAAGTACTACGACAATGACAGCTTAAATACGATTTTTGATTTATGAAAGGAAACAGTTATTTTCCCCATGAAACCCACATTTTGGTGAAGTTCATTACCATTTTCTGTAACAGCTTTTTTTTCCCCCCAAAGGCTGTATTTAGTTAAAGAAAAAACCATCTATAAATATAAGGAGTTCCACAGATTTCAAGAAAAGGAATGGAAAAGACCTAGCAGGAACAGTGACCTCTTGACTATTTCCTCCCAAACCTGAAGTGTTCTGTGGATGCTAACACACCCGGGAAAGGGGAGAACAGGTGCCCTGCCACTGCATTAACTTCAGCCTGGGACCTGTGAACTTTTGTGCAGCCACCTCAGTGAGGAATGCTGCAGCTGCTGCTCCTCTCTCCACTGAGGCTGCTTGTTCACATTGGCAATCTCTGGCATTGTCATCTCTGTAAGTCATGCCAGGCTGTGTCTTAGCATCATTTATTGCACCTGCTCCTCCCTGAACTCAGCTCTTCCACAGAGACAGAGAGCATGAGCTTGGTGTCAGTGGGAACAAACTTGAAGTTTTCATTGGCTGTGAGAATGAATTTGCCTTAATGTGGATTTTCTATCTCTGTCTTTTCTACTTCTCCTTTTATACCATTCTCACAAAATTCTCCTAAATTCATATTTATGTTATGGAAAAGTTGTTACCAGGAAAAGACTGCACAGACTGAGTGCCAGTGATATTGAAGTCCAAAAAATGTTTGAGAATCAGACAAAACATTACGAGTTGGTAGAAATTTTATTTTGTATGGCACAAAAAGTCATGCTAAAATCTTCAATTCTATCAATTTCAAAGTTTCAGCTTATGATTTACATGAGTCATTTATGTAATAGTTGAGAGGAGAACAAACATTATTAAAGTTTTTTTCTTTAAATGTGCGTATTTTTCTTGGTCTAAAACAACAAAAAGCTCTGAAAACTCAAGAAATAAAAAGCAAGAGATAAAATCTCTTCTTGTTTGCACCTGCCAAGCCACACAGAAGTCAGCAGGCTGGTATGGGTGTAAACCCAGAGAGAATGTAAATCTTTGCCTTTTCTGCTGTAGAGCTCACGTGCTGCTCGAGAGGCAGACTGAGGATCTTAAGGCACAAAAGTCTGAATGCAGATTTCTAGGCCTAAGTGCTCTGGCCAGGCAGACTGGGTTTGACAAGAGCCCCAGAAAGTTCTAGAATTCAGAGAAGGCTTCCAGTGGCCAAATACTAATTTTGAGTGTAAAGTGGTATTCTGCTTGTGGAAAATTTGATTGTATCAACGCTTAGATAGCCATTTCTGTTTTGTTGGCCTCCTCTGAAATTTGAATTTGCTTGCCAGTTTTGGATCTGGTTGGTAGATCAGACTCTAGCTGCCCTCCAAAACACATGATCACTTGTCCCTGGCTTCTCAAAATCAAGTCATTTGTTCATCTGACAGGAAAAACCTTCTTCTCCCAATGAGATCTGCATGCAAATTAAAGATGTACTTCACACATGGCTACAGACATGATTTGCACTGTGCTTGGATGGTTCATAGGTCCATGATGGATTTCACGAATGGGGGGAGCAATACTTAGATATTTGAGTTTGGAACTCAAAAGATATGGAGATTTTAAGGCAAAATCTGTTCTAGCTCTTCTTCTCTAAAAGTTACCTTTTTTTGAAATCACAGGAGGAAAACAATTGGTAAACTTCACAACCCACAGGTTCCCTTCTTTGTCTGAAGAAGATCTCTGGTGTTCAGCCGGTGTCCTATGGTGCTTGGCCTTGAAAATGCATAGCAAGTTGGAAGTCTCATGTAGTGGTTTCTGGAAAACTTTTCAATATTACATTTCAATTTCTTAAAGTCAAGGTAAGAGAACACTTCTCTTAATGACCAAGTTAAGCAATTCCCAAGTGATGTTAAAGCTGGGTGAAAATAGAAATGGGGGCAGAGAAGTGTCTTTTGTTAAGTGTGTTGGTAGGGAGAACTGCCATGTGTCTATGTCCCTTACCTAGGGCCAGCTCCCATGCAGAGGGAGCTCTCCTTATCTCAGGAAAACAACTATGTGATAAATGCAGATATGTGAGGTTCTGTGCGATCGGACATGAGTGCTGTCTTAGAGACACACCGGACTGGGTTGCACTGCTTGGTATGTATTATTCACTGCTGTCTAACTTTGAGTTTTGGCACCGCAGTACCGTAGCAGCTTTTACACAGTGAACAAGAGATAAAGTGTGTCTGAATTTTTCCATGAACAGTCAAAAGCCTTTGTGTTTGAAACTTGCACAGAGATAGTAATTCAGAAGAACTTTGGCATTGATTAAACAGGTCACATCTGATGTATTATGCATAAATGAGCCTAAAAAGTGCTAGTCTTCACGAATAAAGCAAATACAACGAGGTGATATACATTTCTTTCTGAGAATCAGCAGTCACTTGGACTCAACAGAGAGTAATTAATACCATTTTTAAAGATACACTATATAATTCCATGAATATTTATAGCTAGGATGAAATAATACCCTATATTGGTTTTGAGCCACAATGAATAATATGATTATTTTTACTTTGCAAGAGGTCACAACAAATGTTTGAGATTTAAGCTACAAATATAGCAGAAAGTAGGCATTTAATGATAGATTTCATTGCTGTGGTTTAGGTTTTATTTTGAATGTTTGTTTTGTCTTAAAAACACTAATGCTAAAATGTTGTCTCAAATCTTTATTTTCAAATTACTTATTATATCACCATAAATTACAGGGTGCAGTAAAAGCCAGATTTAAAAGGAGGCATGCTTCACTTTCTCATATTGCTAAAAATAGAGCAATGCTTATGAAACACGAATCATCATTAAAAAAGTTCTTTTTATACAGCTGAAGTTGCTAGTGCTGAACTAGCGGCTTTCCTCCGAGGGGCACAATGGACTGTTACAAATTTAGGTCTGTAATGGTAGAGGTTAACTTTAGGAAGTCCGAGGAAAACTGTAATCTATAATTCTACCACAATTACAATGTTTCCTCTCAAATGATAGTGAAGTCCCTGGGGTGAATGCTAGCAAATACCTTGTAAAGATGTTCTTCTGGCTTTTATTGTTTTGATGCTTTTGCAATTTCAGCACATGTTCCTAGATTTGTCAGGGGACCTGGGCTGTGCCCCGGGACTGTTGGGAGGCTGTGGGCTGCAGCCGGCTCTCAGCACTCAGCCAGACGCAAAGGGTGGAGCACGTAGTTGATAGCGAAGAGATGCATATGCCACGTTGACAAGATGATGGGTAAACAAAGCTTAAGGGACACTTGTTAAACTCAACATAGCCAAAAATGAATCTTTTTCATGATATTTTTAGAAGGCTTCAGCCTAGGGAAAGCATTCACCTGTGTGACCTGAGGAAAAGTCTAAAGAACTGGTTGCTATTTAGCCATCAAAAAAGCCATATGTGCGTCTTTTTCAGATGCCCTCATCAGTTCTTTCCTTCCAGGCATATTTTTGGAAGACTCGCACGTCTCCCTCTGTGAATCACAGTATCCTGCTGGCTTGTCAGAATGAGGTGGGACCAACACGCGTCAACCCTGAACCCGAATCCTCTCTAATAAGTGTGACGTGAGGGCTGCCAGCAGCCAGTGCTCTTTTGCCAGGCCACTGAGGGAGCTCTGCACTGCTGCTGCTGCTTGTTCCCTCAGCCCATGGTACAGTAAGGGAGAACCTGAACTGTGTTGCCATTATATCCTTGCCTCTGCCTGGGAGTGAAAAGAGCTGAGTGCCCGCCAGCCTTTAAACAAAAAAGCTCTGGTGTGAGCAGGATGGCTGGAGAAGCAGGGGGATGCTTCCCAGTTGGGAAGCAGCAGGGCAGGGGGGCTGTCAGCCCTCAGGGTTTGGCCTAGACTGTACAAAGGTTCAATCAGGGGTGTTGCAGGCAGGTGTGTTGTCAGGGGAAGGCTCTCTGAGCAGCACAAAGTGACAGCCTGGCTGAGGAGAGCTGTGGGGGGACTGAACATGGGGCACCCGCCTGTGCTGGTCAGCAGAGGAACAGCCCTGGTGAAATGGGATTTCTGAGCAGGCATTTAATAACGAGCTCTTGCAAGCCTGCCCAAAATAAATGAAAATGTAGTGGAAATCTTTCTTAGCTAACTTCACCAAAGCTTTTGGCCTAACGTGCTGCAGGCGTTAGCACAGCAAGTAGGTGGCCTGTGCTGCTGCCCATTCTCTGTCAGGAAGACAAAGAATCTAGGAGAAGCATCAATCTGTTTCTCTTCACAGGGCTGTCTCTTCCCCTCTTTGTCAGTCAAAGGTGTCAATGTCTCTCCCCTCTATCCTCCCCCCTCTCTGAGTTGAGTAGTGTCAGTCATTCCTGTTTTTTTTTCTTTTTATTAATGATTTTGCAAGGCTATGTCATTACTGTGCTATACATTTTTATACAGATGGCACGACTGTGCATTTTAATGGCAAATCTGTTTCTCACATAACGCCTGAACTGCAAAAAGACTTTGACAGACTGGTTCAAGGAAAACAAACTGGTTTTAAACGTAGCAAAAACTAAAACAATGCCTTTTGGCTCTCCTAATCATCTGAACTCAAAGGATGATTTTATTTGAAAGTCAGAAATCTTAAGAAGTGGACCAAACTTGTGTGTTGAAAGAAAGCCAGAGGAAAAAAATAGAGGTTCATCATTCATGGGCTGCATGCTTTGTTTAGTGAAACACAGAGGATTCATCCCTGATCCTCAGCCCATATGTGTGTGACCAGAGCTGCATTTGGCCTCTAACTCTGGACACTTCTGGACACAGCAGGATTTTGAATTTCAGGAAAACCTGAGGAATTAAGTTTATAAATGTGGAATGCAGAATGCAGAGGGAGTAAAAACTTTAAAAGCAAAAAATATTTTTATGTTAAATACCACTAAAAACAAAGAGCAGAACACATACATGTCCATTTTTGGATAAGCCCATTTCTTCTTTGATCATCTTCTTGCATTTTATGTTCTTTTAAGCCTATATAAGTACAAACTGTTCTCAGTGGTCCTATCATCACTGTTCTCTGAAGTAACGCATAAGCTTCTGTTTACGTCCCTATCCCTGTATTTCCTTTAATATCTTACCCTGTAGCTGCTATGTGGACACAGCTCACAGTAGCCTTGATCCTTTTTTGGCTTCTGCACTGTGCAGTTGATTGTCTCGTGCTCTGCTCCAATGGATTCATTTACATGAAGTGGCTGAGCTCAGTGGAAAGGTGTGTTGGTATCTCACAGCTCTTGCATGTCTGAATTTTCACACCCTGATACCTGTATTTCCCAACCTGCAAGGCCTTGACAATTTGTTGCTATGACACATTTGTGGTGAATAAAGATCAGTGGGTCTATTGGAATGGATGACCAGGAGAAAGGGGAGCTGGTATTCATTCTTATTAGCACTGCAAACTCAAGTATTTTCTGAGGGCCCCAAATAACAGAAAATTCTCTTGTGTCGTTGGCTGTGTTCTTGTGTATGCTGACTACAGTGAAGTGTAAGAATAGTAGTTTCCAGAAGTCTATGAATGTTGGCTTCAACAACATTAGAAGGGCTAGGAAAAATGAGTGGGAGGTGGAAAGCAGAGACAGACCTAGCTGCTATTATTGACATCTTAGGCTCTTGAGGCAACCTAAAGGTCCCGCTGTAACAAAGAGGGATCACTCAGTTCCAAAGGTGCTCTGAGGTACTGGAAAGACAATATAATGCACAAGTATTCCCCAAATTTTCCATAGAAATAAGGATTTTCTGCTGTTGTTCTTCATGTGCTGGACAGACATGTCAGTGCTCAGATTTGGCTCTCAGGACGTTCTCTTTTTTTGTAGCCTGACTGACTGTAAACATCTGGGTTTTGGTAGGCCAGTGCTTCAATAACATTGCAAAAACTGAGGATGGGGAAAAGCACTTGGAGTATATGTTCCCTCTTTCTTCTTCCAGGCTTAATATTGAGCTAGCATCAGACTGAAATCACATGGTTGTTGACCACAGCTGCATTTTATATCCACTTCTGCAGCATGTGTAGGACTATAAACATAAATTACTGGAGAGCTGTTTCAAGAACAACAGTGTATATAATTAAAAAAGCATCATTTGCAACATTCTTTCACGACAAAGTGTTATGTCACTTTTGTTTCATCATAAATAAAAGGGGCGTTGGATAAATTCTTGGCATGATGAGAAAGCTGCCAAACATCAATGTGGCTTGAATTTATCACAAACAATTATTAATATTATTCACTATGCTATATTTGAATGGCGTAAGTAACTTCCTCTCTCCACCCTAAAACTGTGGCAAGTGAAAACCATTGCACTGACATGCAAATGGGACATCAAAATCCCAATTTTTTTAAATGGCATTGCAGTTTTTTTGCCCTGAAATATTTTTCCTTCATGAAGACTTTTTTTTCCTTCACAGACTTTTCCAGTACTGTTGCCTGTCTTTTTGTAATTTTTAGTGCTCCATCAGGCTTCCAGTGCTGTAAGTTCCAATTACAGCTAGTTAACTCAGACAAGGTTGTAGGTAGATGTAGGCACAGGTAAGGTTTTCAAACCCATCTTTAATGACACTTAGCAGTAGCATTGCAAGGTTGTAAGAGTTTAGCAAGTATCTTGCTTTCTTTTGAAGTTTTCACTCCTTATCCCATAGCTCTTGCGAACGAACTTGTCCAGGTGCTCACCCACGTGAATTTGTACTTGATGTAAAAAGATGGACACGGGGTAGCCATTTGAGCCGTGTCAGAACGCTAATTAATGACTGCCTTCCTGGCAACAAGGAGGCATAACTTCTCCTACAGAGTGAGATGCAGAGTGCCTGCAGGGGCAGGGGTCTGCTGGATAATAGCCACTGATTCTGAAAGGGGCTGAGAGAAGGTGGTGAGCAGAGCTGGTTTGTGATGGGGGTTTTAATGGGGATGTTGGAGACTCAAATAGTTTAGTGCAGGAACTGGAAAATTTGCAAAGGCTCCTGTCTTTATGCATCAGGATAGTAAGACTCCAATCCATCCTCTACCTATGCCCAGAAGAATTTATTTACCACCTATTCACTGTTTCTCCAGCAGTGAAATGTCCCTGAGCACATAGGTTGCGATTATTTGATGATGTTTTCTGTACATTTTATTGAGACTATGGCTTGCTAGTTATTTCTCAGTGGCAGTGTAAGTACTTTTGCTTACTGGAGGACTGTCACAAGTCATCTGCTATTGGAGATGAAGATAGGATTTCACTCCAGTGATTAATTTCTTGGGTCAAATACCTCTGAAAGTGTCCAGGCCAAAGGGGATCACAGTGGGATTTATTGCAACTCTCTCTTGAGAACTGTCCATCAGTCTGTCTGAATACCTACCCTGGGTGCAGCAGGGCTCCTTTCTAGACCAAATCTTGGGTTTTCTCTTTGTAGAATCCAGGTGTAGGGCACAGGGCTAAAAAGGAGTTCTCACTCTGGGGTGCAGGCAAATGTGGTCAAGGCTGCTCCCCACAAACATGGCAATTGGATCCTCCTGCTGAAGGGAAACCCCAGGAGGAGATCCATATTTTGGCCATGGAATTCATTCCTGGAATAACACTCATGGGGTATCTTCCTATGGCAAACAGCAGCAAAACTGCTACTCACAAGATAAGATGTGTTTCCCCTGTTTATTAACAATGCTTTAGGAGAACTAATTAGCGGCACCTTAGAGATTTCCCTTCTGGGAATCCAGGCTATAAATACCTTCACTGCTCAGCAAGGAGCTCTGCAGAGTGGGACTGTAGGGGAGATGCTACAGCTGGCTAAACAATGCAGCCTCTATGTGGGTGTCTCTGTAAGATTAAGGGAAGCTATAAAGCCACTTCACTGAAAAGTGGTTGTAATTTTTCATCAAAACATTTTTTTAATTGAAAAAAATGGCTTTGATTTTCTGAAAAAAGTTATGTGATGAACTTCTGCTTTGGTTTAATTTTTCTCTTTTCCTTCTGTTAGAAAACCAAAATAATTTCACTTTTATCAGCAGAAAAAAAGCAAAGGGATTGGAAGGATGTGGGTAGGAAGAAAATCATGATCTTTGCACTGTTTGGCTTCAGAAATGGATTCCTACGTTTCCATTTGTTTAGTAAAGATACAAGTAAGAAATAACAAACAAAGGCTGCGGGGGGTGGGGGGGGGGATGTATATGTGTGATTTTGGGGAGTTTCACACTGACTGACTTCAAACATTTCTTATAAGGGTGAAGGAAAGCAGAGACTTTCCTCAAAGGCCCTTTGCTCTGGTTTAGGCACTTCATATTTCCATCTAGTGGATCCCAGCCTTCACCATTGCCTGAAGGTGCAGCCTGGGCAGACTAATTTCAGCACAAATACTGCCAAATGTTCATTTTGATCACTTTGTGTGCCTGTGTGTGACTGTTAGTAAAACTTGAGGAATTCTTAACCAACTTCATGTCTAGTTGTATTAATAGAAACATGCCTAGAGATGAGTTCTGATCCCGACTGTTAATAAATGTTAAAATTAAATAAATTAATAAAAAAGCTGTGGTGGTCCTGAGGAGGTGACATCTATCAAATTATGACTGGCACTGGGAAGGTGGATATGGACTGTGTGTACATTGGGTTTTATTTTTGTTTTAAGAGCGGAAGGGCATCATATGGAGGTGGTGGACAGTGTTTCCTCCCACAGTGTGCAGTACCTCAATGTGCTCCCTTGCCCTTCTGTGGTGCCACTGGCAGCTGCTTGGCTGCCTGTTTGGATGCTGAGCTGAGAGGCACTTTTGATGTCACTGTGGGTGGTGAGCAGCTTGTCTTCTGCTGCTCTCATCTTAGGAAGTCAGGGACTTAAACAAATTTCCCATTGTTTTTCTCACCTTTCTTCTTTCACTATTCACTAGTCCTTAGAGCAGCGGGTGTTGCTCCATGGCTGCCCTGAGAGAGGTGAAGGTCCCTGAGGGAGAAACTTTCACTGACTTCCTTGGAACCCCTGGTTAACTGCTGTCACCCAGGAAAGGATTGGAGAGGGGAAGAGGTATTGTCAGTGGGGTATATGTAGCTGCTCAGGCAGTCTGGGCTCTGGGAACTCACTTGTGTGGTCAGCCCAGCTCCTCATGGCCAACAGAAAGCTCCAGGTTGTTGCTGTCTGGCATTGCTTGCAAACAGAAACATACCTTGGTGGGAAGCTGAGGGCCTCAGATGATATGAAACCAAAGGCTGTTCAGCAGTAAAAATACCAAATATTTTAGGGAAAAGCTTAGTTGGTACTTGAATTTCCAGACTGGCAGTGGCTATCTTTAAGTGTGTCCAGGGTTTTGTATCTTTGCAGCTAATGAAAAATACACTATCTCCTTATGTCAGAATAATTAGTAGAGTTCTAGAAATCTTCCCTCATTGTTGCTGGCAAAAGTACAAACTTCTTAGGTCAGAAGAACTGCAGAATCCGGAGAGAATAAATGACATTAACATTTTATCAGTCGTGTGACCCTCATGCATGCATGTTTGCTATTATTTCTAGGAGCTCCCAGATGATAGGCATGATATAAAAAATTTAACCACAGAGAAAAAAAAAAGTTTGAAGAACCATTATGGGTTCACTAATCCCAGAAAAGCAAGGAGGTTTAGAATTCAGCTGATTCCATCAGTAGTGCTGACTGTGCTGGTTTCCATTAGTAAAATCAGAATGTTGGATGATGCAATTTGATGCCAGCTCTGTATTGCCCTGAACCTTTATGCTGGTGGGTTTTAAATACCTGAAAATGTAGGCCAGGAAAGACATTGAGAGATCTTCTCATCTTCTGCAAGAACATGGAATCAATCGTGTATACTTTATCTCTAGCATGTGCTTGTCAAGGTTTTTCAAAAAATCTTCTAGAAAATGCAGCTTGCAGTTTTCCCCCCCCCCAGTATTTCTTAATCTGTGGCCAGAAACCCAACCTGAGTCATGTTTAGACTCAAGGTGATTCATTTTTCTTGCTTTTTCTGTTAATTCCTGGGCTTTCAGTCTGGTTTTGAGCATGGTCAATTTTCCACATTAAAACACTGTGTCTCTGGTATGCAAGGGAGAGCCAAATCCTCAGAGAAAAGAGGCAAGAGTGCAGTAGCAGCCTGACTGAGCAAAAGTTGGAGATGTTGTCACTCACATAAGGCCAGAAATATTGTTTCTAGGCTGGGCTTTAGGCAGAGAATGAAGTTTCATGTGTGACCAATCATTTAGCTGTTGATCCTGTTAAGAGAGCTGGCAGGCTCCCTCCTGTTCCTCCCTTCAGCTGGTGCTGACTGCTCCAGGCTGCAGAGCTGGGAGGCAAGGAGCAGCAGGGACCAGCTCTGCTCTGTGCAAACCCCTCCTGGGAGGGGGCACACCAAGGAAGGCCAGATGATATCAAGTGCGGTTGCCATAAACCACTTTTCCTCTGTTTTCTTCCACCTTCCTCTTGCAGCTAAATGGAACTTGAAGCAAGCATAGAAAACAACTATATGTTGTTGTGGTACTCCTCAGACCCAACATGAAAATGCTACACGTTTTATCTTCTTAATGGAAAAAAGGGAGCCGTTTCTGGGGAGCCAAACAAATACTTCAGCATTGACAGTATAGTCAGCTGACCACTACATGCAAAATATGAACCAAAAAGTGGACTGTATTGGCCAAAGCTGTACTCATTCCCTTTTCCGAATTAGCTTCCCACAGAAATTCAAGTGGACCAAAAATTATTCATAGATGTTTCCAAGAATAATGAATAAAACCAAATTGTAAGCTGCTTGCAGGCATAGTCAGAAGGAGATATAATTTTCCAGATTACTCAATGTGAATTATTAATTCTGCTTGACTAATGTTGAGCAGTCTCCTGGTGTTTAAGAGGAAAGACAGTCTGCTTTATCAGTTCATTGCTGATACTCTCCTGTACTTTTCACATCACATTATATTTAACTTGTTCTGCCTTCCCAAATCAGACCTAGCACCAAGGGAGGGAATAGAAATGCTCTAGCTTGAGCAGTTCAATGAGACATTAGCTATTTGATAACTTGACTGTTCCTGAGGGCTCTTTGGTCCACAAATGCACATGAATGCGTCCCTTGTAGGGCAGTGGGATGTGTGAGCTTGCATGAAAAAAAACCCAACAAACAAATCACTTGCAGCTTACAATAAAACCAGCACAACAAAATATATCCCCTGCTCCATGTTCCTCAGCTGTAATTGTTGCCTTTTTACTGTGTTCATCTCTAGCAAACTGTGCCAGAGGCTCGGTGCTCTGCTGCCTGTGGGCTGCAGGGTTTGTGTTGGTACAGGTGGCTGCTTTAACTGATGCCATGAGAAGGGACTGGGGCTTAGCTTGTCTGGAAGGCAAGCCTGTTGCAATTTCAAGGTCAAATCCTACATGTTGTATAATTTCGGAGTAATTTCAGTGATTTGCTAGAGTTGCTTGGGATTTACTTCGGATTTACACCAGGATGAATTTCATCTGATGGATAAAAATGGAGCTCAGAGCATCTATGCCAAAATCAAACAAAATGTAAACACTTCAGTCCCTCAAGAATGCTTACCCCAAGTGTTGAAGGAAAAAGCAAAGAATTTTTGCATTCTGGCAGGTAACTCTCAAGAGCTAGCAAGCTGAAGGAGGTGAGAAAAAAATAACTGCACAGTGAACCAAGCCATTTTGAGTACTTTAGAAATGACCCATTTAAATGGTTTTTTAAAAAGGGTTGGAAAACTCAGATCTTGCTTTTCCTGCAGAACCAGGAGGCAGTAAGATGTGGTGGTCCCTGTGTACTCAGGGAGCAGGCAGGACAAGTGGTGCTCAGCCAGCTGGAAGGTGAGCTGCAGTGTGGGATGCTCCAGCTGCCAGGTCTCTGGAGCCTCACTTGAGTAACACTTCAGGAAGTGTTTTCTGATCTTCTCTGATCTAGTTTGTGGCAGCGATGAGAAGCGCCACAAAAATGAATATTTTAACAATCACCCCTTGTCATACAGTAACACTCTCCTTTGTATAGAACAACACACTGTAGTTGAAAGCAGCCTTTCCCTAACTTTCCCCTGGTTCCCACATACTGTGGTATGTAGCTAGGATTCTGTGGCTTGAGCTGATTTTCAGCTAAAGAACTATGTTCAAAGTAAAGGGATAAATACAGGGAGGGTCTCTTTGTGCCACATCTACAGGTGGTACAATGGGACTGTCCCCAGTCTCCAGGGCAGTACCAGCAACTGAGGTATCACAAGATTTTGTTAGGGTTATTTTTCAAAGTAAATAAAATAAAGCACGTTTTTATCTTAAAAAGCGTTTTGCTCATTTTCCTGTGCTCTGTCCTGCTTTTTGTTTTCAGGCTACTTGGATGTATAGGTTGAAGTTACTTAATTACTCATAACTCCAAAGACATCCTTCATGACTTGCACTCAAAATGTCTATAACCGCTTATTTTAGATAGGAACCATACATACTGAAGAATGCAGCATGCCTCTTCTGTAAAACACACAGTCCTGCCCACTGCATTATATTTTAGTCATCATTTTTGGATATCCTTTATCAACAGAGCTATTAATGAGACTTTCCAAGTCTCTTTCCACGGGCACATAATATGCACTATGTCTTTAATTAGCACCTTCGTTCCTCTCCCCCTTCCCCCTCTTCCAGGAAAAAGCCAAACCTTCTTCACTACCAAAATGGCCTGTCAAAACCTGACAACTGAAGTTCTGCCTTGTCAATATAAAATTGTCTGTACCACTATGAAAGCTGAATATTTGGGGCTGGTGCAAGATAACGCACCAGCTGCATTGTCTGTTTTCCTACTTTATTCCATTTCTGCTTAATTTTTTCAGGGCTACTGAAGGATTTCTGGACTCCCCTGAGTATTCTCTGTAGAAAACAGATCCTGTTTCTTTAGGGGCTGTGTGGAGAATTGCTCTAAGAGAGTATCTGTGGATGCATATGGCAATTGACATGTGTATCCATTTCTGTATGTGCTTTCCTGTGTGTATTAGTATATTCAGAAGTGCTGAGAACTCTTCTGTCAAAGGGTACGTGCATTCAAGTATTGTTTTCCTTTCAGAAGTGGGATTTTACTGGGAATGCTGGCAGGCCCCTCACAACAGAAGGACGGGTGGGTGCAGCTACTGTATGTATCTGTTGTCACATTGGATTTTGTGCAATAAAAATAAAACCCTTGGTCAGAAGTGTCATAAAAGTTTGATTGACTTTCCTCTTTAATTGCTTATCATCTTTGAAGAGACTTCTTGGCATTTAGAAACCAGTGAATCTGTTTCCCATTTCTTCAGGCTTTATAAATACACTCTGTTTATATTAAAATGATAGACAAATATACATAAAGCTGGAAAACATGACCACAAACTCTTTTCCTCTCTCTATGCATTTAAAAAACAAAACCCTTAAGACACTTTTATTGTTGCTAAACTTTTGCCCTTGGCTGGTAGGGCCTTCTTTATGTTTTAACAGATCCAGACATTCTTTTCATGTGGTCCTTGGATGTTCTATATTTTATATCTTTTGTGGCTTTATAAAAAGGGAAGAATGAGCTTGCTGCACAAACATATCTGATGGTAATTTTTTTTGTTGGGTTTTTTTTGCAAGTCAGAAGTATTGTGACGTTTCCATTTTAAAAAGAATCTTGTTTCTCCCTGTTCTGGGAAGTTGTGTTAAGGGTTTCACTAAGCCAATGGAAACTGAATAGATTTTGAAGTATTTTGTAGGTGGGTGCTGGGGACAGCCAGGCCAGTGCAGACACCTTCCCTTGCTTTTGCTGTCATCTCCCCCATCGGAGACGAGGCGTGTGCAGCCTGCAGCCTAGTGCAGGGAGAGCTGAGAGGTTCCTGGGGCCTTTGGCCCTGGGATAAAACCCAGAAACCATTGCCACCAAGGTTTAGCTCCTTTCACGTGGGTTTTTCCCCTGCTGTGGCAAGCTTCTTGCTTTAGGGCAGCATCATCACCCAGAGGCACTTGAATCCTGCAGAAGTTAAATTCTAGGCTCTGCTGCAAGTTTGTACAAAGCAGTGGAGTGTAACCCAAAATGGGAAAGAAAATGGAAATGAGGTACCAGTGAGGTGCTCTGTAGGGCACATAGCTCGGGCAAGGCTCTGGTGGGGCCTTTCATTTGATGTTTTCTTGGGGATTTTTTGTGACATTTGCGTAGGCTGTGGTGAGCCCTTTTGCATCCCACAGGGAACTACGAGAAGCAGCCTTGGACTTTTTGACCACGAGACTTGATTACTGTAATTTCCTCTTCGTAGGGCATTCAGTGCAGCACCTCCCCAACTTGCAGTATGTTTGGGGTGTAAGTAACCCAACTGTTTAATAACGGGGGCAGGAGTAGACAGCCTTTTTAACTATACTCCACCCTTGTGGCCCTACTTGCATTTGCCTCTGGCATGCTTTCCATTAAACTTCTGTGCTGATCTGTTGTTCAAGCCTTAAAAATTGTCAAATCCAATGATAAAAGAAAGTATGAAAGAATTTAAATCAGTTTGTCATAATGAAGACAGTAGGGGGAAAAAAATTAGTGACGGAGTGAAAATATTTTAGGTAGATTCTGTCAGCTCTCAGCCCCATTGCACTCTCACAGATAACAAAAATTATATACATCCCAAGCTGGCACTTGCAGGACAATACAGGGAATCTCTAGGGAATACTAATCAAGGGTCACCAAGTGGTTTTTGTCAATGGATAAATATTACGAGAAGAAAGATCCAGTCAGTTAGTTTATCAGCTAAAGCAACTTTAAAAAGAAACCTTTGTCAGGGTTTTTTGGTTGCTCTGTTTGACTGCTATCTTTCTTTTCTGTGCTGGAGCAATAGGAGCTCCTCTGTGGCCCAGCCTCAAATTTGGTTTTCACTCTAGTCACACTATAACTTTTTTTAATCAGGTATTTGGAGGGAAATCTTTCCCCAGAAAGATTTCAAAACATGCCTATCTTTGTAAAATGGCCTAGTCAATAAGATATTATTTGATTTGTTCTTTAAATCCAAAGCACTGAGTGGTTCAAAACCATTTAGCATTAAGGTAACACTGTGCTCATTGACATTCACTAGCACTGGGTCTGGCTGGTAACAGATCATGTTTTATATCCTAGGGAATTTGCTGTTAAAATTAGACATAAATAGAGGTGGGGTATAATTAGTTATTTCTTCCAAATGGACTAGACTGTGCTACTCAGCCAGATGATTTGCAAGGGTCTTCACAGTCCTCTGTCATCTGCCCAATCCCATGTGTACAATGATGAGATTTCAAGGAAATTTTTTAAACCTCACTGTAAGTCTGCAAGGACACACACTGCCTTCCTGCTATACTTTTACTCCCAGTAGAATTGGTTCCAGAGCTTTAGATGCTATCCATTCACTAATTTTTATTTTCAGGGAATCACATGCCTCCAGGATAGCAGGGTTAAGAGAAGCAGAGGGTACAGTTAAACCATGGATGAATTGAGGGCAGTTCCAGCGCTGTGTCTGGTCTTTCTGTTTGTGATGTATTGGTGATCAGGTTGTGCTTAGATAAGGAGCGGGCAGAGGCTGTGTGCCCCACATACTCTAGGGCAGCTCAAACTCGTCGGTATGGCATTGCAACACAGCTGAAGTGTGCCTGATAGGAAGCTCAGATGAATTTGTCACGGTAAATATGTCTGGGTTTGAAACACTGAAGCGGTGCTTGCTGCCACAGATGCTGGTGTAACTCACATTCAGGTCTGTGTCAGCTCTTTCACTGCCTCTGATCTTTGTCTTCTCTGTAAAAGTGACAGGACCCTTGAACCCTGTTAACAAACCTCAAATAGGATTAATCTTACCTCTGTCTTAAAATACCTGTATTTAGCACCTGGATCTCACTGGGAATGTTTTTATTTTTATAGTTATTTTAGAAAAAAAAATCCCATTGTGAATTTAGTTATTAAATATGAAAATAAAAGCTTTACTCAGCAAACAAAGGTTCATCTATGCATTGCTTTAGTCCCAGTTTTTATTAGCAGTGCTAGAGGTATTTTTAAAGTGTTTATTTAATCCAGCTATTCAGTAGTCTCTAGAGTCCAGGCTTCTGCTTTAGTGCTGAATCAATGCTTGGTCAAGCCTTAAACTTTATGACTTTTGGCACAGTGTTGAAACAGAAGCTTTGATGCTTGAGACTGCTGCCTGCACAGAGCAAATATAAATTTTGATCAGTAACAGTAAGTGTTCACCATTTGAAATGCAGTGGGCAGCCTGGAACCCTCCCCCTGCCCGGCGCTACTGGTCTGTGCAGTGGGCACAGCAGGGTTAAAGGCTGCAGTGCCTTCCTGGGTGCTGCCCCACACCACATCCATTGTGTCGAAATAGCATTGTTGTCTGATGGCAGTTTGGGATTAAATTACTATGTCAAAATTCCTACTGGGCAGTTATTTTTGGTCTTGCAGAGGCTGAAGGTTTACAAACCTCTCTCCTCTGAGAGAAGCTGTGGGTCAAGGTCAGGTGAGAGGAACTTTGTGCTGTGACCCGAGAGCCAAAGCTGTAGCTTCTAATGTTGTCATTCAAGTGTGCTTCAATCTGTAAGGTTTTGTCTTCTGCAGTCTGGGCTGACTCTAGTGGCTTTACATGTACCCAGATCTCATTTGGATAATGTATGTAGACAAGTCTCTGAGACAGGAAAGCCAAAATTTATCCAGTCAGAGCTCCATGGCTGAGACACATTTTTCACTTGGTGATCCTGTGTGTTGTTCAAGGTAAAAGCTTAAGTACAAAGACTCACCTCCATCTCCCTGGCATGGCTCTGTGGGGTACAGCCTGTGTGTGTGCCAGCCCCTGCCCGGAGCCAGCACAACTGCACAAAACAGCAGTGCCATGTGCCACAGAGAAGCAGGTTGTGCACACCCATCCTCCAGAGTGCTCGGGAACTGTGTGATCTTCCCTCCCTACAACCTTGGCTTCCCTGACTCCCAGGCTGTGGCAAGCGAGGCAGCACAGCTCCATGCAGTATCCTACAGTGGGGGGTCCTTCCTGCCCAGCATGCAATGGTGGCTGTGATGTGAAAATTTCTATTTCAGCTTCCTTTTACTGCCAGTTCTTTCTTGGTTTTTTGGCTTGTATCTTCACCCCTTCCACTGGAGATATGATTGCAACCTGGGCTGAAAGTCCTGCATTGCCAATGCTGGTTAACAGCATATGATGGAGTAATACTGTTTCAGTACTTTACTCACGACCTAAAGAATTCTGTTAATTTCTTCCCTTATGTATTTTTTATGTGGATGTCAAAGTGTATGGTGTAATTTGGTCCTGTAGATATTCCACTGGCGTACAAACTTATCATATCATCTGTTTTGTGTCATCTGTGTGTCATCTGTTTTATCTCTATCTCATAATTCTTATTAATTTTTGAGCATAATTTGGAGCATACAAGGAGCCTGCCTGGGTTCCTGTACACTTCTCCTTCAAGGCCTGCTTTTTTCCCACCTCCTGGTGCTTTGTGTATGCTGTGGCTTCTCACCATAGCAGAGTCTGTGCGGGGGAAGCTGGCATCAAATTCTTGGTAATGCCAAAATGCCAAGGGTCAAACTGATATTAGCCTATGGCACTGCACAGAGGTTTTTGCAGAAGCACAGTCTGTGTCAGTCTGCTTTGGCCAGATGTTTCCATCAGGGGCCAAAAGGGCTGTTGAGTTGGAGGGTAGAGGTGGCCCCCGCTAGCTAGCAGGGACTGAATGCTGCTGTGCAGAGCAAATGCCTTCCTTTGTGGTGGTGTTTAATAGACAATCACTGAGAACTTTATTAGCATGCTTGACAGACACTGTGAAGTCTCAACATTGACCACATGGGGAAGGGACTCTGTGACTTTGCTGGACTGGGACACCAGTTCCTTCAGCACATCCCACAGAGCAGAACTGGGACAGGGAGCAAGAGCACAACCAGGACAGAGAATTGTCAGAGGAGCTTATCCTAATGTTGCAAATTAAACTGCAGTCTTCTTCTGATACGTTTCCAAGACTATATTTAAGAAAAAGAAAATTTTAAAAGAAAAATATGTGTTATGGGAGCACTTAACAACTCCAAGAATTCATGGCCTGTCTGTAAGCCTTTAATGTGATGTTGAGGGAAAAGAGGGGCTCCTTTCCCCTCCTTCAACAAAGGGAACTCAGCAGCCTGTTGCCTTCCTCAGCTGCACTGGCTCTCTGCACAGACACTGACAGATCTGGTGCTTTCCATCCTCTGCTCTGTCGTGTCCATGCTGGCAGTGCTTCAGGGTGGGGACTCGTCTGAGTGACAGCACAGGCAAGCCCTGATCTTAGTGGGCACCATTTGGCACAACCACGACACCAACAGGTCGTGGTACCTGGAAATGCTCCCTGTTATTTGTTCCACAAAGCTACCCTCTGCTCCTCCTTGGAGTGGAAGAAGTCAGACAGCTGAGTAATCTGCTGCAGCAGCATGTCACAGCTGGATCAGGAAAACCTGGACCCTGAAGCCCTTGGCTATCTCCAGTGCTCCCACTTGCTAGTAGGTGGAGCACCTGTCCTCTCTGGAGTGCTGGCTGGCATGAGAGCAGTTCCAGGTTTCCAGCTTCAGAGCATGGCTGCCTCAGCTCAAGGGGAAGGTCGACACACCACCCTCAGCAGCTGAGGTGGCTGAGCCATGGTGCACCCACATCCACATCTCGGGAAGCTGGCGAGGGATGCTTCTGTGCTGGCGGGAGGCTGGGCAGGCGCACAGGTGAGCTCTCTCCCTCCCTCCTCCCCTCACCTCTGCAGGCCTCTGGAACTTGATGTGATGTCTCTGCCTCGGGCAGGAGGAGGGGCAGGTCATAGCACCCAACACTTCCAAAGCCTTGCCAGTCAGATTTCTAAACAAAGGGAAGTAAGTAATGACCATCTTGGTGACAACTTGCATCTGATCTGCTTTTGGTGGAGATAACCCTTCATTTTTATAATGTCTAAATTAGGAAACTTTAATAATATATGCAATTTGTCATAAGGCTTATGTGATAATGGTGGAAACTGATATAAAAGGAAGAATTTATAATGCTGGATTAGTCTTATGAAATAGTGGTGTACCTTCATAAAGAGTCCAAAGAGCAATTATTATATGTGTTTGACTGGCACTGTAAAGTCGTTAGTTCAATCATCATTGACCAATTACTGCTTTATTGTATTTTCTTTTTATTTTTATGGTCAGAGAATGGCATTTTTCCCACAATCAGTCCTTGAGCACAAAGACAATAACAATTAAAAGAAATATTTTAAATCTGGATTTTATCTGCACAGAGGGATCCATCCATCACTATAAAGATCAGTTTTGTGTGCAGCTGTATTTCAATCCAGTAGCCCCCAAATATTCAATTTTCCAGAATCAGAAGTTTTAACTTTAAAGGTTCTTCCAAAAATGGACAGTTTGTGTTTCACAAACTTGCTTAAAATATTAGAGTTCCTTATGACCTTACACTTGTTTAAACACTGCATGTTTACAAAGAGGTATGCGTGATAAGGTTGTATACGACACTGATTAGAGTCCAGATAAGAACGATTATTGTGGTCATTAGGGACAGACTTGGGCAGTATCCAATATTATCAGCCAAAAGAAATAGAGAAATGTAATACTGTGTGAAAATGCTTATTTATCCTGACAGAGTAGTGACCCGCAAATAGGGGTTTGGTCTGTAATTAAGCCAAAGGAATTACTTACAGTAGCACAGTAATTGCGCCCGTCCTGAGCTGCGGCTGCCTGATCCAAAACTCAGAAGCAGACTGGCCTGTGGTTAGGGGTGAGATGCCCTGGTGACAGGCTGGGGGATGACCTTGACTGCAGCACAGTTGCATTGAGGACATGGTTTTGGATCGTGTTCAGAGCCAGGCGTACTGTGTGAAAAGCAGCTTTTGACATCTACCGCAGCGTGCGTCCCCTTCATTGTGCCTGTGTGCTGCGCTGCCACCCGGCTGGCTGAGGCTGTCTGGATTCAGGGGGCAGCCATGGGCAGCCCCTTGCTGTGGCTTTCCCTTGAGTGGCCAGGTGCCCCAGGAATCTCCAGGGACAGTCTGGCTGTCTGCACATAACTATAAGGTGCTTAGCTCAAGAGGGACTCAGTGCTGCTTGGTGTTCCTAAATGAAAATAAACCCAAGCCCAGCATTTCTCAGCCTGTTCCTGCCCAGCACAGCTCCTAGCACGGCCCAGAGGGGCGACTGCTCCTGGCCTGTGCTCATGCTCAGCCCTTCCCTCTCCCAGGAGAGCTGCTTCCCTGCGGTGCCCGCCCATCCTCGGGCAGGAGCTGGCTCCCTTGGGTGTGCTGCTCTCCCTCCACCCTGTGAGGAGGAGCAGCACACCGCCCCACAGAGCCCTCAGGTAAGAACACGTGGCCTCACACACACAGCTCAGTCTTGTGCTGTCTAGTGGGAGCTGTCAGGTGTGTTCTGAGTGGCAGCAGGTAAAACACCAAGTCTTTTTCAAAGCCCTTTCCACTCCACTGGGGAGTGGAGGAATGCATGGTGGCTGCCCCATGGCTGCTGCAGGCTTCCCCAGGCTCAGCATTAGCAGAGCTCTGAAACAGCTTCTGGGAATGGATTTGTAAGGAATGAGTCCATCCCCTGTGGCTGGTGTGATGCAGGCAGTGGGGGCTCTCCTGAGTGAGGTCCTGAGCAGGCTGCAGCTCCCAGACAGGGCTGTGACTAGGGCTCAGCATCAGCTCACTTCTTGAGACACACTAGTAAACCTGCCTGTCCACCCTTGTCCTCCTCTGCAATGTATTTATATTTTGAGCTTGTAGTTAGCTTTTGAATCAGAAGAAGCTTTTAAAAGTATATAAAAAGGCCTCTCAGGGTGGGGAGAGGCAGGAAGAGGGAACAAGTCAGAGAAATGGAAAAAGAGCTACTGAAAAATAATACACTGTACATTGGAAGTTTCTTCTCTTTCTTTATTTCAGTTTCACTGTGGAAGTAATTCTTTTTATCCTGCCTAATATACATCCAAAAATTTCATTCCCAATTGGACAAAGTATCTACAAGTCCCTCAGCACTACAGTTAACTATAATTAAATGGTGAGAAAATCAGATTAAACTGATTTTCATGCAGTGAAAAAACTGAAGAGGTCAGCCAGATCTCCAGACAAAATGGTTTTTTTCTCCTGTTTACAGGTGGACCAGGCAGGCTTACAACCAAATTCATAGGTGATTTACCCTGAGGTCATCGAGCAAGTTCCTCCGTCCTCATGGTCCAGTTTTGAAATAATTTGGTTTACTTAAATGTGGATGCAATGAGATAAACCCCCTAGTTAAAAAAAGCCTGCAGAAAGCTAGTATTGTGTGTTCCCATCTGATTTCAGCTGAGTTTCTGTGCCTAACCTCTGCACAATCTCTGGCTACAGAGTTAACAAGGGCATTGGAGATGAAATGCCTATCGTGGCTCATTCATGGGAGCCCCAGTCACAAGCACTGACAAGGCTTATGGGGGGTGAGGAATTTCTCCTTGGCTCCATTCCTGCTGCATCCAGCCTGGAAAGTTTGAGAAGCTACACCCATCTCCTTCCCACTCCTGTCCCAGTGATTTTCACCACAAGGGTAATTTTACTAAGTCAGACCCCTCCTGTCCCTCCCCCTCACTTTATTTTCTTAAGAGACTTAATCAAAGGTAATTTGAGTTCCCATTGCTCTATCAATGGTTGTATTTAAAAGGGGCTTATCTGATTTCCATCACCAATTATGGGCTCCCATTTCTTGTTTATATCCATCTCAAATCTGACCAGGTCCCTGTTTGATTTTGATAGGAAGTCAGGGCTTCATACAAAGCTAGGGAGACTCTGAAGCACATTTGTTCGGGTAAAATAATATCTTGAGAATTACTTCACTTGTACTGCATGAGGAGGGAGTGGAATAGGGTGGTCCCTGCCACTTCTGTTGAAAAATAAATTCTGAAGCCAAGATAGTAAATATATCCCTGAGCCAACACAGTGGGAGGGAAATCACAGTGCCCAGGAATATTGCTATTAAGGAGACTTGAGGTCAGAGGTTAATGTAACAGGAGTTGGTCTAGCCAGGAAGGTCAGGAAAGGTTGGTCTTGTAAGTACAGAGCTGTTTGATGACTTAACTATTTTGGGCAAGAAAAACATCTCTGCCCATGTTGTTAGGAGATAGCTGACAAAATCTGAGGTCTGTTAGGGAAGTGGCTGCTAAGAACTGATGGGGCAAATTCATGCACAAAATGAGCTGTCCCTGGATCATTAAGGCTTTTTCAGCTTTGACACAGCAGCTTTTAACCTCCTCCAGTGTTTTGCTGTGCCTGGTTTTAAAAATTCATTTATTTGAATTCATATCAACTCCCAGGATGCCACTGCAGCTCGCTCAGAGCTTTGGTAGCACATATCAAAGTACGTGCTGCCATTTCCCAAACTAATTCATCTAGCACACTCCTGGAAGAGACTGAAACCTTGGAGCCATTCCCAGCAGGGGCAGAGGTTTAGCAGAGGATCATACATTCAGGAGACAGTTGCTACTACATGGAGAGCTTTGTCTTTGCTGTTTGGACAAGCAGGTGGATATTTTTATTTGCTTGGAGGAGGGAGATGGTTTGGTATTTTAATTTTTTAGGTTTTGCATAGTATGAGGTCTGTAGAACCTCGAAAGTAGTCGGGCTCTTCTAATATTTACCAGAGGGTAGCTTGGTGAGGTTGGAGTGAGCCTCCTTCCCCTTTGGGTTAACTCTCCAGGCCACCCTGAAGCCAGCTGGGGTGTTAGAGTGGAGTGCTCTGCATCCTGTCCCTGCTTGCCAGGTCCTGGGGAACCTTGTTGTCTGGGCTGCCTGTCCCACTTCAGGACACACCAACTGGGCCTGAGCTCTGTAGTGACCACACCAGTACAACTCCTAGATGGGCTGGAGCAAGGGCAGTGTGAGCTTGTGCCTGAAACAAAACGCAGTCAGGAATTCTGCATGATGAAATGCCTCTTTTCCTGGGAGACAATGAGTAGCAGGGCACTTACTCTCTTTCCAAAACGATGGATATTCCTCAAGCACACAAGAACCTCCATTGTGTGGGGGAGAGGGAGTCAGGGCATCTGAAACCCCAGCACTTTGTGCAGCAGTCAGTCAGAAAAGCCACCTACAGACCCTGCTGCCTGCCAAAAGCAGGATCCCCCTGGGATAACATGTGCAGGGGCAGCATGTGAGCGGAGGGAAAGTGCTGCAGTTCGGATGCCCCATAGACTCAGGGAGATAAAATAGTACCCATTAAGTCTTTTTGCTGGGCCTTCTGTCCCTGAAGGGAGTGATGGAGTAAAATATAATGTGCTCAGGGAAACGTGCATATTCTCTGTGTAATAAGGAGCTTGATTGCCTGCAGGAGGAGTCAGGAGCATGTGGAACCAGGAATTCTTCAGGAAACTCGCAGAAATATCCCCGCAGTGTATTCCAGAAGCATGCATTTGTGTCACTATGCAGAGCATCAGTGCCAGAGACCCTGCTCTGGGATTAACTGGTGATAAGAGCAATTATGAGGCATTTGAAATGTCAGTTGTATGGAACAAACACACACAAACAATGTATTCTTGGTCTGTCAGGCTGTATCTTAGTGGCTCTTTGCTGTCTCTTTTGGCTGGTTGAGCATTTCTTGCTCAAAAAAAAAAAAAAATCGGTCTGTTTTCGGGCTGCAGAGATTTATTTTCTTGTGCGGAGAACCCTGAACTGAGGAAAAAGTGGTGAAAAGGGAAGTTCATCCCAGCCAGCTATGCAAGCTCATGCTGCTGTAAGCACTGAAATATTTCAGAGGTAAGTTCCTCTGAAAACAAGTGATATGCATGTTTTGACACTCCTGTTATTTCTCTTTTGGGGGTAATGTCATGCCTCTTTCTCTAAGGACATCAGCTTGGAGGTATGTCTAATTGTTTTGACTGGTATAAAATGTGGAAGAGCTGCCCTGGAAAGCCAGTCTGCCCATGCCTTGACGTGAAAGCTTGTAGAACTCACAAAAGTTTAATATTAGTCTCAATAACTGGCTGCAGACTTTGGATTCCTGTTGGCACCTGTCTCTCATTATGAAAGGAGAAGCTCCTTCACTGGAGCTTTCCAATCCTCTGGTATTTCTGATTGCTTCTCCACAGTGATGCATACTTTCCTGATAGAGTGGCCACATCACATATAAGGCAAGGCTGGTGTTGTTCCACATTTTCCTGTCTCTTCCTATGAGCTGCACATTGGCCTCGTTCCATTCTCCCTACTATTGAAAATCTCAGCACACTTGATTTACTTTGTGCACCGCCCATGTTGGTTGTGCCTTGCCTTTCCTGTGTGCCTCAGCTCTGCAATAAAAGCTCTGCTCAACACACAGCAGGATCATCGGACAGATATTGGCAGGGCAGCACATCAGTGCCAAGCCAATTAAACCCTTAAACCTGATACACTAAGCCTGACTGCAACTGACTGCCTCAAGTCCTCACCAAATACACTCCAGAGAAGGGGGATATGAACAGAATGTGCAGAAGGGGGCCCTGCAGGAGGAGCTGGGAAGCTTTGACATCCATGCTTTTGAGTAATTACATCGTTTTGGACTGTAACGCAGATAAGATTTTTTTAGTGCACGCATTAAGAAACTGCTCAAATTCTTTATGATGTGAGATTAAATTATTTCATCCCAGATAAAACTTAAGACCAGCAAAAATCCTAATGCTTGATTGCTCTGGAGGTAATATTTCAAGACTTGAATCATTCTGTTTTAAAATACCTCAAGTTTACAATGATAAATCTACGAAGCACTAAAAATCCTACTCAATCAACTCTGGTTCTTGGAATGGCATCTGCCTTTGAGCTATAAAAATAACAGATGATTTTTTGATAGCTTATCAGTTAACAGACTGCTTAGTTAGGATAGCACATTTTTATGCTAATCTTAGGGCTGTGATGAGGGAGAGAGAGAAAGAAAATCTATAGTATTATTTTGTATCTACTTTAAGTTCAGCCTAGCTTTTGGAAAAGATCTGTCCTCTTCTAGGAATTGCCAGCCACACGGGGGTTTCAACACTTATCTGAATGGAGGTGGAATTGATTTAAACATGTTAAAATGGTAGTATATGTGGCTGTTAAATGATGTCTCTTGGGCACCACAGAGCAGACACAGGCGGCAATGAAAACAGGTTCTGAGTTCTTGGCATGGCTGCGGAAGCAAATCCATGAGCCCAGAACAGGCGGCATCACTGCCTCACTGAGGTTGCAGGTGCCTTTGTCTCTGAGAGCTGATGAGGCACAGGGCAGAAGCAGAGATTTTCCGAACTCATGATCTTGCTCCCTGCCCTTGGCCCGTTCCTGTGTGTATCATCTGAGAGAGGTGGGAGGAGACAGTCTGTGCTGGTGGGACACTTTTGGAAGGTAGCAGAATGGAGGACAGTTGGGGAAGAACCTGGGCTGTTCTGTCCAAATATCAGATGTGCATGCTGTGGTCTGGTTGGAGCATTGCAATGGAGAAATTGTGCCTTCCATTTATTTAATTTCTTGATTCCCTAATACTGTGATCAGTTCAGCAAAAGAAAATATTGAAACAAATGTAAGGCTCATTTGGCATTTTGCTGGCATGACTTAGAATTGATGGTGTCTCAGTGGCCAGGCAGTGATACAAATTGAATCCTCTTTTTGTTCACTCTGAAGAATTCTCATATTCTTTAAGCAGAAATGGTATTAATTTGGCTTGGTATCCACTTCCAGTCCCTTTGGGCAATGAAGCAACACCTAGATGGACCTTGATTTGACCTACAGTTTCACTTTTGCAGTCTTGTGTCTTTGATCTCTTATTTGAATATATTCTTTTTCTAAATTCTCTGATATGAAAATCTCAGAGTGCTTTTTTTAAAAAAATAATAAATTGAGTCCACATTCAGACCTGATTTTCCTTTAATTTAAGGTGAGCAGGGATTTAAGGTAATAGTGATTTGAATCTGATGCTCCTTACTGAGATTGTTTCCTACCCAATTCTGTTTCTTTGGAATGGAGAAGAATATTTTAACTGAAAATTAGCATTAAAAATATATCTCATACAGTCAGTTTTCCTTATGTCTGTTCTTTGCTATGCTGACCATGACTTCTCTTTTCTCTCATGAAGAATTATTTCAGATGTGTATGAAAGTGTCTCATGAAGCATGAGAGCTGCCCATGGAGGTAAAGCTTGTTCCTTTCCTCTGAAAAGCATGCCAACAGCAGTCAGTCTCCTTGATCTCTCTGACAGGGACAAGTAACAAGCTAAGACTAAATGAGGAGGCATGTGAAATCTTTATCTACATTTGTTTCAGCTGGGGATTTGTACTTTGGAGCTGGGGTAAATCAAAGTGGCACTCGGCTCTTGACTGGCCAGTAGCAAAAGTGTGTTCTCAGTCAAGTTGTCCTGACAGATCCAGAGAGGAATTTTGTCATCCATTTACCAGAAGTGAGTCGTCTTTCTCTAGATTTAATCCAAAGTCAAATTTAAGGGATACCAGGAAATCAAAACTGAAACCTGAAGATTTGAAAGGCTATTAATTAAAATGTATAGCCTATAAAATTAGGGGTGTTTTTCCTCCTCAAGGTCAAAGCCAAAGAAAAATACTTGTTTCCCCAGTCTTGAGTGCATGCAGGAGGGAGAAAAGAATGAAGGCCTGCTGCCTTCCCTACAGTCTAGAGACTTCCTCAGGCTCACATTTTCCTTTTAGATATGCCGCTTGGCTCCAAGCATCAGAAGGAGGAGGGATGGTGTCTTGGCCTGCTGCAGATCTTTGTCCTCGAGAAATCATCCAAGGTGCATTTGCAGAGGAACAAACCAACCCTTTCCTCCATCTGAGTAGGCTGGAGTTTGTCTGAAATGCAGAACTACTGGAATTGGCACTTTCATCGGGCTGCCTTTTTTAAACTTGCATATTTCTTTACAGGAAACTTTTGCTGAAGAATACCTTACCCAGAGATCATCTTTATCAGTGACACAAAATTGTTAAGAAGAGTCAGTGTAACTAAAATCAACTAATAGTGCTGTGCTCCCACAGACCCCCAAATTCTGGGTAGGAGCAATAAAGAAAATAGACTTTCTGTGACTCTTCTTGTTTTTTATAATCTTAGGTTAAGTCAAAAGCCTGAAGAGACGAGTCTTTCAGTCACCTGCATGTTATCCAGATGTACTTATCAGCTAAAAATACTACTAAGGATAGGAGGGAGAAAGTTAAATTCCTTTTTCCCTGTATAAATCAGTGTTCTGGTGAATTTGGAGCTCGTGGTTGGACAAGGCAGGTAAAAGGTTTCCTTCAGTAGTTCCCATCCCCATGCTAACTTGCAGACTTGCTACTGATTTCCATGCAGACTAATCCCATATCTTGGGTCTGAATGCCACTACAATGGCAGATACACTTTTCTCTATGTCCCCATCCTCCCTGCTTCCAGAGCAAGGTGCTCCATTACCTGCACACACAGAGAAATTCACTTAGCTCCTCTACCAACAAGAGGACTTCAAGAAGGGTAAAATTTTTAAAAAGCCTGCTTTTTAAAAGTTTTTATTGAATAGTGTGTGAAAAAGTGTAATAGAATTTTTTATTTACAATTTCAGATTCCAACAGTGCTCAAGTGGATAGAAGCTGGAGACAAAAGAGTTTGTTTTTATTTCTGAAAGGAAGGTAGTCAGGTTTCAAAATGCATGCAATGCAATGAGTCTGTGTGGCAGAGACAAGTGCTCATTAAATTAATTTACTACAAGAGTGTACAGAACTTTATAGAGATTTCATGAAAACTAATGCTGAAAATTCATGATAGCAAATAATGAGACTTTGATTAGGCCTGTGGGAATGAAAGTTCTTGGATTAAGATTAAATGGAAACTAGTGGTACAGGCTAGAGGCAATTGAGCTAAATATCATGATTCAGAGCTCATGGTGACTTTTAAACATATAGCTTGTTGGTTGCTTGAAGTAGGTAAGCAAAACACATGCTAGTTTAACTTGCCTTCAGAAGGTTTCCAGCTAAACATGGCTACAGCTAAACATTTTACAGTTACTGTGTGTCATTCTGATTTATAATTTCCTTCTTGCTAATGTTTCTTCAACTTATTTTCCCCCTCTGGACTGTGCAATATCGTGCACAAGAGGCTGCGTGGGTTTGGGTTTTGTGCATGTGTGAGTGAGAGGGAAGAGAGCAGTGTGGCAGTGGCTGGTTTGGTCCTGTTTGTGCCACGCACTGAGCTCCAGGGCTCCGGTGCTCGCGCGCGGTCCCACTGCAGGCGTGGGCTGAGGCGCTGCCTGGGGCTGTGATTGCCACAGAGCTCAGCTTTTCTACCCAGCTCCTTCAGTTGGGTGCAAATTCTCTGTGCAGGTGAGAGTGGTGTGGGAATTAGATCAGCTCAAAGGAGGCTACAGATGAGTTCCAGCAAGGAGAAGGAAACTCTTCTCCTCCTCATTCAATACTGAACGCGTAAGAAATACCTGGGGAAGGGAGAGCAGTCCCACCCTTGTCACTCGTCCTGGGATTTTCCAAGCTCCCTCAGCCAAACTGTTTTGATGGTGTTCCCAAGGCTGAACAGAAAATCTAGTTTGGATGCCTAACTCCCTTGCCTTCTCCTTGTTTAGGACACACCTCTCAGGGAGAGGCGACCTTCCCACTTATGCAAAGAAAATGTGAATACTTGGGCCACTGCCCAAAGATGGGTGTTCATTTTGGAATGAATGAATTTTAGGTTTTTATCTATTAAAACCTTTCCATCTGTAGTGGCTTAAATCTTAATTATGTCAGGCAGATTATTGTTAGATGTGCAAGACCTAAGTTATTGGAGCAGCATCCTTAGTGTTGCTTGGAAAGGAATCCGTGCTCAGTGATATGGGGTACATAGAGTGGATGTTTCCATGTTTCCCATTCTGAAAGTTTTGCTTCTTAATACATATAATGTTTACTTTCACCTCAAACACATATCAGGGATGATGGCAAAGTTATTACTGAGTGATCAGTTATTCTCCCCTCTCTTGTTCCAATGAATACTGAAGTATTTTATAGAAAGCAGAATAAGTCCAAAAGGACCGAGAACCAGCATTTTGTCTGGAATACCTGTGTTTTCCCAGTTGAGAAACATTCCCTTGGATGTTTCTTCACCTTGGCATAGGTAGTTGGCCTCCCCTTAGACATAGCTCATTTTCACAGCAATCCATGAATTCTTAGAAAAATAAAAAATGAAATGTTTTGGCGGCTCTTTTTTTCTCCACAGTAAATGAAGCTTAAGAAAAGTACTTCCACATCACTGTGAATGTTTTTTGCTTTTTTTTCGATGTTGTAAGTCAAGCCACAGAGCTGATAAATATGTTATTTATGTGGTGCTATTCAAAGCCTTGTGATCTGGGGCCAGGCCGTGGCCGTGGTATTTAGCCTGGATGTCAAGGTGTGGATCACACCGAGGTGATTGCCAACTGCTCTGCACTGAGACATTTTGAGAGCAGCGACATTTCGCTCTGCAGAAAGGCAAGAAAACAAGCCGTTCCCCTCTTCCCCTGCTGCAACGGTTTTTATTTTACACCACCAAGAGATGACATAAAATTTGATGAATTTCATCCTTTTTTTTTTTTTTTATACCCACTTGAACTACTATATAAATATTAATAGCTAAACACATTGCAAACAGGTGGGACCCGTTCTGCCTCTGGAGAGCTGCCACCACTAAGTGATATCTCAGATGGGGTGACAGAACTTTCCCATGTGGGCGCTGTCTCTCCCTGCCAGCCCCTCGGACACGCCTGGAGCTGAGAGCTCTTTGTGTTTTTTTGGGCTTTCTTCTTTTTATGGTATCGCTATAACAGTTTTTCTTGGTCTTTTAACAGCTCATTCAGAAGGAGAAGGACAGGGAATTAAAAGGCATTTTTTTCATTATCTGTTCGAGTTAGTGGGGTGTATCAAAGGGGGTTTGTTCCCGATGACAACAGACCCCCTGTTGTGTGTTTGTGTCTGAGGGCAGTGCCTCTAAAACAGTAATAAAGAAGTCTTCATCTGTGAAATGTTTGGCAAATTTGGCTTCCTACCACCTCGCTTGTTTCTCTAACCTGCTTTGCAGGTACCATTCGAGGGGTGAGGATCTACCTGTGTGTGCCACAGGGCAAGCAATGGCCATATCTGTGATTTGTCCCTGCAGCTGGGCTCCTTTAGGCTGGATTTGGGGCAGCAAAGGGAGAAGGGTGGCTACAAGCTTTTTTACAAGAAGCTGCAGGTCTGAAAGGAAGACTGGGAGGTGGCTGGGGATAGCATGCACAGGGTAATGCCTGAATTACCCAGTTACTTATTTATTCCATGATTATTTCCTCCACCCTGTCCTGATTCATTCCTTCTCCACTATAAAATCTTGAAAGAGAAGTAGTGCTTAGAGTTTATTTCTCACAGACTGTGTTGGGGGTCAGTTGGCTGCTGGGCCACCTCCAGCCTAATGGAGCTGTTGGAGCAATTGCTGCTGCCTTCCCAGGGTATGTGGAGCTTCCCTGTTTTCCTTGAAGAAGTGGTGGCCTTTTTCCTGAGCAAAATCATGGGTGGAGTTCAAAGGGGTCATTTGGGGTTTGGTTTTTTTTGCTTAAAATTAAGTTTCTACAGAAGCTATCAGCAAATTTTGTCTTTCAAGCAATTACCAATCCAAAAATATTGGGGTTTTTTAAAGTCTAATTTCTCTAAAATATTTTTAATGAAAAATATATTGTGCTGCTCATACCATTTACTTACTTCTTTCCTGTTAGAACTAGAGAGATGTAATGTAGCCCCAGCCAAATTTGTGAGTCTGTGAATCTGTGACTTGTAGGCTATATTGTACTCAGAATAATTTTAAGTGACATATTTCAATAATTTTTAATTTCTCTTCTAGCAGTAATTCACAACAGAAGAGAAGGTTGTTTCGGTTGATGGTGTTTTGTTTGGGTTTTTTATTCCTCTGAAAAGCCTGCACAAAAATTAAAGATTCAAATTTTCCCCAGGGGCAAGAACAGAATTATTAGTGATGTGCCACTTGCTTGGTGGCACCGTGGAGGGAATGGTACAGGCATGAATCAGGGACTGCTGGCAGAGTCACTTTCCAATATGTGCAAATAAAAATGCAGACCACATATTACATCTGGGGTCTGAAGATTTACCAAGCTGCCATAAGGCCATAAGTTTGATTGTTTGCAGTTTTTGGGTTTTTTGAAAAATCTAAACAGGCTGTATGAAATGCTGCCTCCATTTTTTTTTGTTAATCCATCTTTAAAACTGATTCTAGCTGGGGAGACTCCAGCATTCCTATTTAATGTGCTGATTAATGAGCATAAACAATGCTTTTAAGATATTTTTTACCTGTGTATAATCAAGCCATCTAGCCACCAGTAACTGCAAATGTCACAGATTTCAATGGTCTCTTTGGGACTTTTAATCTGTTTGCTTTTATAAAGGAGGTGATTTTATTTTTACATTAAGGAAGCATTAACATCATTAAATGGGCTCCCACTTTATGATAACTGCAAATGTCACATTGATCCAGAAAGATAAGAAAATGTGCTCGTCTTTGGAACAATATCCAAGGCAAGAGCAGGCAACCCACACTATTTGCATTAAAAAACAAATTGTATAAATGCAGAAGATTGATGTGCCATCTGTTCATGTCCTTCACTTTTCTGGCTCTTCTGTGTTGAGATATTTTTATGGAATAGTTACGTTTATTATTTTGAAAATGACTCACAGGTTAAAAAAGTTTACGATGGGCAATATAAGTTGAAGATATTCATTTACAGTATCTCAGATATAAAAACTGGCATTAAAATTAACTTCCATGCTCACAAACAAACTACAGTATTCTGCAGTCTGTATTACCTGGATCCTAGGATCAGAGAAAAAGACTTTAGTAGCAGCTCTAGCAGTTTATGATGTGAATCCAAAATATTTAATTTGTACATTTTACTTCTCAAGTAATGCAGAGGCCTTCAGAAATGTGTAGTGTCTGGAATAAGCTACTGATGGGGCTTTGTAACAGGAAGGTAAATATGTGGTGCAACTTGTTTAGGGTCAGGCTGTGCATTCACATGAAACCCTGGCATTAGCTGAGGTGGATGCAGTGAGCAGAGTGCTGAACTGTCAGAATGTTTGTCAGAATGAGAAGCCCAAATCCCAGGCAGCAACTACTGCAAGCTCCAGAAAGTCACCATGAGGAAAACCCGTCTTCCTCACCATGATCCCTCGCTGTCATTTTCGTGCCCCTCCTGCTTGCTGCACCAAGCCTCCTGTTGCCTGGAGTGGTGCCCATTGAGGCAGTCCTCTGCAGGGCCAGTTTTTTATTTTGTACCAAGCTCTGTTTGAAAGTTATCCTTGCCCCTGAGTCCTCTGGAACTGAGGACACAATGGTGCAGGGGCAGGGCAAGGCAGAAGCATTGCTCAGATGCCCAGGGGCTGGGAGCTTGCATATACATATGCAAGCACATGGGAAGAAGGAGAAGGAAGATTCCAAGTGTGAGTGACAGCTGGGAAGGAGGGAAGGAGGGAACACGGCTGCAGGGGCTGTTTAAAGCATCAGCTTTCCATATCTCTTGAGAATAGGGCCCATACCAGCCTTCAGAACAGCAGGCAGGCTGGGAGAAAGGAGCTGATCATCATGCAGGGTCAGAGAAAACACCAGCCCCACGAGGCCCTTCAAATATAAACCATAACACCCAGAACATTCACATTTGGAGATATGCAAAATACTGGATTTAATCTCCTCTCTCTTAACCTTCCTCCTGCTAAAAATGGAGTTGCTCAGAGCCTTCATGAATGAAGAAGTGTCACAAGTCAACAAATTTGTCCGATCTCTCTCTGAACCCATTTCATTTTCCAGTTCCACAGTGAGCAGTTCCTAGGTTAGCTATGCTTTGTGTGCAAATATTGTTCCTGCTTTGCTTGCTTGGACCCTGCTACCCGGTTGGCTTGTCTGCTACGTCTCCCATCTTCAGTTCTTGGTTTGGAAGAAACATGGAGCCATCAGTTTTCTTGAACGATTTGTCTTCTCCATGTTTCCATAGGTTTATCAGTTTATGATAATCTGTTAGTCATTTTTTGGGAGCAGGCCTCATATCAGAAAAATATGCTGTGAGTTGAAGTCGTAGGTTTTAAACCCAAGTGAAAATACTGCGTTAGCATTGGTGGTGTGCTTGATAACTCCAGCTGAAACAAAGATACTGTCCTATAGCCCGTGTCTGGTGGAACACGGGTTCCATGCTTTTCTGAAAGTCATGAGGGATGAAAGTAGGAAGAACAAATCCATTTTTGATTAGCATAAATCAGTAAGATACGTCTGCATCTTCTCTACTGAACTTGTTCTAGTATTGGCCAATTGAAATACTTGAAAATCATTTCAGCACAATTTCAAGACATACTAAAAGTATCTCAACCCAGAGGTGTGCTGCCAAAACCTAGCAAAGCAGGAAGCGGGTACATGGGCAAAAGAAGTGATTAAATGTGCCCAGAAATAAAGTGAAGAGCTAATGACTCATACTCAGCGTGGTTTTATAACCTGTATGCAGAGCCTGACTCATCACGCCACCTAATCATACCCATGGGACAGGACTTGGCGAATACAAAGTTCTTCCCGTCTTTTCAAGGTGCCTGCTCTACCCTTTAAACCAAACAGGTTTGCCACTGCCTCAGGAGATGCTGCATCTTTACACACCAGTCAAGTCTAGCAACTGCCAGGCTACCTGGCATTTCGGCAGTAATATGATGGAGGTTTGAGGTTTTGCCTGGTGGTGTTTAACAGTGCAGCTTCTCTCATGTCACCACACATGGCACCACGACCGGGTGGCCGTGGGGGAGTCGCATCTCAATGAGTTCTGGATATGTACTGTGGTTCCACGATGGATCTTACAGTCCCTGTGGCTGAGTCTGATACTTCAGTCTGCCTCACAAAAATCAGCTACAGAAACTGAACACGAGGCAAAAGAAACCACACTACTTTGAACAAAGAGGATTCAATTTTGCTGTTGGAATACCTTTTACTTTTTCAAACCTTTTCTAGGAATGCCTGTCTAAAAACTTGAGGTTTTTTTAATTGTTTATTGAAGAAGGGAATACATAGCACACATGGCACCTAGAAATTACATTTTCTTTTTAAGTAGATAAGCCATGTCCTTAAAATTTTACATTTTGTCTTTTTTAAAAGAAGCTCACCTTTAAATTGGAGAAGACAGAAGTCCATCTTTCTCTTTGGGGAATCTGATGTTTCTGCTCTCAGATCTACTGTCAGGTCACAAATTTTTTTCACAGTGAACAAGCTTTTCAAATAACTTGTGTGCTGAATAAGTTCAACTCAAAAAAACCCAGCATTTCGCTTTAAGAAGGAGGCCAGCTTTGATGGAGTCTGCATGTCTCAACTTATCAAACAATCTTTATCACACTGCTCCAGCTAACTATGTGCACAAAGTGAATCCTACCCTACAGATCAGTATGCTGTACAGCTAAAAAGAAAATAACATTTAAAAAGCTCCAGATGTTTGACTTGATGAAAAGAAATAGAACAGCTCAGCACTGTAACACCAATCTTCACTCATCATCTTCTGTGCTCCCTCTCTCTGGGCTTGTTTCTGTCTTTCACTCAAGACTTACACTGTAAACAAAATGAAGCAAGGACAAGCTGCCGTGATATTTCCTGGTGCAGACACCAGCAAACTGACCTGGGCCTTGACTTCCAGCCGAAGCTCCTAGAGCTGCTACTGCAGTTTGAAAAAGGATTATTAATTCCAGGTGCTCCAAATGTAGTTCTGGAACACCATGATAAAATGGGGAGTGTCCTATTAGGAAAAAGTTTACTGCTTTTTCCCACCTTCAATTACTTGGACCTTTCCTGTTTTGATGGAATGGATTACTTGATTATCTTTTGAGCCTTCCATAAACCTACGGGTCAGCAGTGCCAGCACAACCAAGAGGTATGTATTTGTTATGGAATGAAAGCAGAGACTCAGGTCCTGTGCAAGTTCACCCTGGTTTGAGAGGGGCACTGTGAATGTAGCAGAGTAGAGCTGCCACAGCCAACACCACTCAGGCCATGGGTAGCTGCAGGAGAAACCTCTTACCTTCTGTGTGCTCAAGGCGTTTGGAGACCTACCTGCTCTTTGGTTTCTGTGGGAGTAGAACACCTGACTCTCTTTAAATTATTTTGCAGATCCTCAATGACACAAAAACACACTAGGAAATTACAGAAAATTGACAGAAGACCAGATAACAACTGAATCTAGTGACCATTTTGTAGGCTATGCCCTGCATCTTTGTAAAACAGTGGCTAAATGTACATCTTGCCAGATGTCAGGTAGAAAGCCCATGACAAATTGCAGGTAGTTGTTTCCAAAGACTGTTAGTGTAATTTTCACACTTCTTTGGTAGTTTGGGGAGAAAGAAATATCTACTTCAGTGCTTGGGGACAGTAGGAGAACAGCCCATTGTTTGGTAATTTGGGAGCCTGGTTTCACGTGAGGCTGAGTTCCCAGGTCAGTTTGGTCTGCTCTCCCTTTTCTTCGTTACCTTGGCTTCTGTGCCTAGAGGAAGGCTGTGTGCTTAGACTGACCAGAGCTGGAAATGCTCAGACTTTTATATCCCTCTGACTGCTGTTGTTATTAGCGCTTGTAGCTCTGTTGTGGGTGCTTTGTTTCCTTCCCAAAACCTGCTTGAAAGCTATCCTTAGTACATCCCTGGCAGCAGTATCATGGCTGCACAGAATTGCATCCAAGCATTTGTTGGTGTATGTGTCCTTCCACACAAGTACTCCTCATTTCTGTCACGGGTGTGACAGCAAACTCAGGACTAGGCTGGGAGGACCCGGGCATCACTGTTTTTATGGGTAAAAAGATGCAGACAGAGGGAGATTTATATCTCTGTGAGAATGGCTTGAGTTGCCACTCAGCAGCTTGGGTGGATGACCTTCACACTAGGGAAGAATCTGGTCTACAGTGACTGTATTTTACTCCTGTTCATAGAAAAACCACATCATGTTTTAACTGCATTTTGTCACAAAAATAGATTACAAAAATAAAGAGGCCACTAAACTAGCTGCCTCAAAGAGGGGGAAAGGGGAGAAATTCAGCACTGGTTTATGTATTTGTCTGTGGGAAACCTCTAGAGCTTTGCTTTTTGAGATGGCCGGGGTGTGGTGGCACAGTTTTTTTGTGTAATGGAAACCATTATTTATGTGACACTTAGACCACAATGCTCATTTCACTCATTAACTCAGCAACATTAAGACTGCTCTCCAGACAATGGGCGTTAGACATTCAGAGTATTGTTATTTCCATGCCTATGCCATTTATGCAATGGAAGATGTTTGCATATTACATTTGTCACAGACAACTATGGGGTATCAGATGTAGTGGTATTATTTTAAAATAGAACTGTAAAATGCAACTAAACATGCTCAGCTACAGATAGTTTTGGATTTTCTAAACTGAAAATTCCCATAATCTTACAAGAATGTGGTGCAATGCGAATGTTAATGGCTCAGGGGACTGGTGAATGGAAACAAGGTTTCTTAACTCTTGATAAATAACAGAAATCAAACCCAGCTTGATCATGCCTGAAAGTCCCTAATATTCTCAGATTTACTTGTATTTTGGTTTGGTTTGCTTGTGGTTTGACTAGATGAATATACGATCCAGTTTCTCAAATAAAAAGATGACTCATTCTGATAAAAAAAAAAAAAAGAAATCTGAGTTAAAACTGAAAACCAAGCATTTTTAAGTACTAACACAAAATGAGGGCTTCCTCATTCCTCTTTTTGGAAAGAATGTCACTAAATGAATCCTCACCAGTGGAAGCCTTTTTGCCCTCCAGGATGAAGTGACAGTGCTGGAAGCCAAGTCTTCATTCTTTGCACTTTGGGTGTGTTTACAAAAGGTTTGCTGCACCTTTGGCTGGAGAAGGGAGCATTGTTAAGCTGTTCAGGGAGCATTGTTAACCTGGGAATAGCTCAGCGGCAGCCTGGAGGGATGGGAAGCAGCGGGTGAGCCCCGGGTTGCCTTACAACATCACAGCAGAACCCGAGCTGGTCCAGCCCCAGGGCCACATTGTGCTTCAGGGGAGTAGATTCTGAGAAATTACATGCTTTAATGAAGAGGATGGTGGAAAAAAAAAAGTCTGGGGAGGAGCAGTGGAAGGGTATGGAAAAAATCCCCAAGTGTGGAAATACAGCAGGTAATGCTAAAAGAGTACGGTTGAAGTAAAATATACAGCAATTTTGTTCTGCTGTGTAAAATAAGCTTTTGATTTATGGAGTGTCAAAAATGTAGATTTCTACGCCTTTCACGATGAATTTTTTTGGCAAATTTTTGGACAAAAATTATTATGGGAAAAATGTTCAGAATATAATTATGGCTTTGCTGAAGAATTGAGGGCTCTTTAAAGATGTTTTCTGCTTGTATCTGCCATTGCTGCTGTCAGAGTGCCTCGCTGAACTACAGGGTGGCCCCAGCTGTTCTGTATATTTTACCCCCACCCCCTCTCCAGGGAGTAAAAGCACAGTTTGGCCCAAAACTTGCTAGAAATGAATTGATTCCACTGCAGACTCCATGCAGTACATGCTGAGATAATTAAATAAGGACTGTAAACTGTTGTAATAAAATATCATCATTTGAAGTAGGGATAATCATCTTTGTTTTGTGGTAGGACAGCACCTATGGGGTCCTGGCCCATAATGCCAGTAAAAATGGTAATGCAGAACATCCTTCCTGTGTCCTTGCTTCTTTTGGGAGGCAAAGTCCAGCTGAAAGCATTTTGGATGCTACTATTTGAATGAAAGTATTTTTATTTCTAGCTTCTGCAATTAGAACAGTGAAATTTGAGTGGAAACATTATTTTACCAGAGGAAAGCTTAGCATACAACTTAGCCTCAATGTATTTGGTTAGAAGAGTTGAACAACAAGACTTTGGGGGCACCCACTGGTTAATAACCTCACAGTGAACTCTTTGTGGTGCATCTATTTTTTTAGCACTTGGCACCCCTCCTGTAAATGTACTATGGACCCCTCAAGGACAGGCTGATGCCTCCTCTGCCTTGAACACTCAGGGAGCAGGAACCTCAGCCTGTTTATGAAACTGATGTTAGTCTCACCTGATTGCCCCATTCCAGACATTCCCTCCAGGGACCTGTGTTTGGTGTCAGTGTATCTCTGAACACCAGTCAAATCCTTTCTCTTCAAATCAGGCCTTTCTTATTGTTTGAGTATTGCACACGCGTCATTATTAACAACATTCCATTTAACTTAACCATCTCTCCTTTGTCAGAAATTTGTCAGTAGTTTCCACAGAGGCCAGAGATGAATTAATATGAGCCATGTATGCATTAAGGTTTGCATGCTTAGCTCTTCCTGCGGGCTGTTGTGAAGGTCAGTCCCAGCCTGAGCAGGGACACGTCAGCATTGCCTATGTGAGGTTTGCGTGTGAGCAATTGAGTCTACATGCAGTCTGGAAAGATCTTATGTCCAGCAAGCCACTTATTCTTATCTTGCCGTAGTATCTAGCAAATAAAGATATTAATTAACACTTCCCTTGGCACTACATAAGGTCTGCATTATGGTGTGCATCTACGGCATGGGCTTCTGAAGGAGAAGACATCAGTGCCAGGATGCTCCTTGGTGACCTGCAGGGCGGGGACCCAGTCTTCATTCTTCGTCAGCCCTTGGGATTTTTTCTGCACGCAGCCACTAGAAATCCAGGTCAGCTCCTGGTCTGGTAAAAATCGGTGTACTGTGACTCCAGCAGACCCACCCCAGGCTGCCCAGGCTGGGGAGCTGGGCCTGGGGGCTCTCTGGCCGCTCTGAGCTAGCACCGTGCTCTCCTCCTGCCATTAGTGCTTCTATAATTAAGCTGCTGCCATCGTTCGCTGCCCTTTTCTACACATACACCCTCCTACATCTTTTGGAGGAATGTTCCCTTAGCAAAACAGTTTGCATGTCAATTGCTGATACAACATTGTGTTCTCGATGCCATGAGGTTATATTAGCACTTATATTTGTGTTCACAAGGGTTGCTTGCATACATAAACCTTGTGAGTGTTTCAGGGCCATAGTATGCAGTGTTACTGGGCAATAATCTTATGATGTAACCATAAACCTCGATTGTCTGTTTAATATCTCAGATGTTTCAATTTGCATTTCGTTAAAACTTGGCAAAAGGTTATCAGCTCAGATCCAAAATTCTCACAAAAATTGTTCTAATATGTAAAATAAGTTTTGATTTATGGAGTGACAAAAATGTAAATTTCTAAGCATTTCAGTTTATTTTTTTGCCAAACTTTAGACTAAAATGACTTTTTTTTTTAAAGTGAAATGATTCTGGATGTAGTTATTTTCATGATTGTGGAGTGAAAGCAGTTGAAGATGTTAATTTAACTGCATTTACAAATAACTCTGGTAAAGAGCATTGCTTCCCAGGAAATGAATAAGACATCTATACTGAGCTTATTAAGAGTTAGATGTATAGACAGAATATGGTATTATTTTTTGCAGGGAACCTGACTATAGAATAAACGATAAGTACATTTAGTATTACCAAAATATATGTTGCTCTTGATCTCCTCTTGAATGCTGTTTACTCGTTCCAGAACTGTTTTGCATTATAAAATATGACATATAATTGCGGGGTAACCCTTGTTGTAAAAGAGCACACTACAAATAGGTAATATTTCCAGGGAGACTTGTTTTACAATAGCAATACCTTCGACCATTGAGGAAAATAGTCATTTCATGCTGTATTTACTGCTGGAATATCATTGAAAGTACAACAGATTTCCACTGTATATACATAGATAGATTTTGTAGAAGAAATGTCTAACAGCAGATTGCCTTTGATGGTATAAAATTTGAACAGTAGGATAGTCTCAGATTTGTAGTAGTAGTTCGGAGAAGGGAAAAGTATCAACAGCTCACATAAAAAATCCTCAATTTAAATTCAGTTATCATATTTTCCTTTAAGATACACAGAAACACGATATTTCTTTCATAAATCCCTACTTTGTTGTTGTTTTATACATAAAACAGGCAATGGGGTCTCTTGTGTTTAATCATTTTAATTAAAAGTGTGAATTTTGCCAGTTGCATCAGCTGGTCTCTCATTTTCTATGGAAGAATTTCTGCTGTGAAATTGGTTTGAAATCTGGTTACCTTTTAATATTTAAAATCCCAGAAAAATGTTTGGATTCAAAGAGAAAAATATAACCTATTAACCTTGCTTTAAATATTGGAATGTTATTATTTAAATTTGATATTTTCAACAAGGCTTCTAGAATACTTGTGGGGTGGGGTACAAGGAATTCAGTGCACTTGTAGGCACAACTTCTCTTGATAAAGCTTGAAATATCTCTTGCAAGAAATGTCAGCATTTCCAAATTCTTTTTCCCCAGTGAAACAAATTTTAAAAAATCAGAAAAGGAACATTTTCACACAGCGGGGAAAGGATTCTGAGGAGTTTTGAATGGGAAATGTCAAAACAGAAAGTGTAACTGTTTCAGTTTTCAATTTCTTTACATTTTGATTCAAGATGAGATTTTTCATTTTGATTATCTCTATCACAGAATGAAAGGCCTTTGTCAAAACTGCCATTTTCACATGAAAAAGTTTCAAGTTCTAAAAATCACCTTTTTCCAGCGAGAAATCTTGTTGACTGAGGCAGCTGGACCAGCTGGACTGTGATGCTGAACTGCAGCCAGCAGCTGTCCAGGACTCACATGTGGATGTCAGGAGGCTCTGCTGGCCGTCCCCACAGGCTGTGCTCCTCCGCTGGGGCAGCCTCCCAGAAGAGTTCAGCCTGAGCCTGGCGACAAGAAGGGACCATCTGCCTTTGGGTGGGTGGCAGGCAATGTCAGGTGGCAATGTGGTCCTGCAGCACTCAGAAGGAGCTGCAGGCAAGGAGAGGGAATGTGGCGTGGGGAGGGGACATGGCCCCAAGGCATGATCAGCCTGCCCATGGGCAGGCACGGTTTGATGTGCCAGATGTGCCCCATGCTATGTCCACAAACCATCTCGCTGAGAGGTGCCCAGGACTGAAGGCTCCAGGATGCAGCTGATCGGAGAGCTCCTCACGGCTCATATGTCTGAAATGTCGGGCACTGTGCTGACGCTTTTGGGTTTGACACTTTCATGTGCTTCAGCCATGGAGCTGTCAGGGATGAGGGACATATCTGTGGTTCCTCCCTCACTCCCGCTGTCCCTTGCCTGCCTACACCTGCGTGGGCAGCAGGGCTGTCCCCTCCTCACCGTGTCCTGTGGCACCTCTGCCAGAGCCAAGCAGGCAGCGAAGCCTTGGGACAGACACTGCTGTCCCTGCACAGTCCCCAGCCAGCTGTGCCCACGGGAAGGGGCAGCAGTCCTCTGTGTGGCGCCAGCTGGGATGTGCTTCTCTGGGGAGCTGTATTTGGGGGTCTGAAGGGGTACTCTGGTGGTGACAACAGGACACCTTAGATTGCTTTCCCCAGAAAGACTCGTTCTTTCAAATCGCTTAAATTGTGTGCATGCAATGCATCTCCCTCCCAATGCATCTCGTGATGACGCATCATAAGGAAACCGATTCCCTTGCTGTGCAAGAATGGGATAGGTTTTTGTAAACCCTAAGGACACAGAAGGTGCTACAGTAAATAGGCATGCAGGCTCTCAAACCTTGAGTTATGTGTCTGATGCCTCATTGATCCCCTCAGGATAAGTGACATCATTTTAGTAAAATATGTGAGTGCAATTTTCAGAATCCTTTATAAAAGTGAAGTTCCACTTTAGGTGCTGGAAACCACAGCTGAAATGTTTTTTGTGTGCAAGAGAAAAAGATAGCTCAACCTCTCTCAGTCTCAAGCTCTGTTCAATCTTTGGCCCCAAATAAATGGACCCCATTTTATTTTTCTTTTGCATTCCTGATACTGTGTGTCTTGTACCTACTTTGTCACTGTGATCTGCTTAGGAAAGAAGTATATATTTAAATAGATATATTTTATATTTATGTATATTATTTAAATGTGTATATACATATTTAAAAGTAAAAAGATGCTGTTTTTTCAACGGCCTTTAGTTGCAGCCGAGAGAAACAAAGCTTTGATTTTTAAATGCCTGTAAACCATGCTTTCAGATCTTATGATAAGGTTTATCTTTCCACCTAGGTCCCTGTGTCTGAAGTTGCTAATTTTGCAGAACTTTCCTCCTGGAAAAGTTTAGGTGGGTTCAGTAAATCTCAGGAGTGTTCACCTGGGCTGTATTCGTACGTGGTTTTGAACATACCTAGGAAGTCTCAGTCTAAACAATACCATCATCATTCCACCCCCAAACCTTTTCTTATTAAGAGTCCTTGAGCCTTAACTCCTTTATAATGCACTGATTACTCTTGATAATGCTCCTGCATTGGTTTCCTTATGACAGTGCTCCTTTCCAAGCTGATAACCTCTGAGTAGACACCTTTGTGCAATACTCAGCCGTGCCTTTATCAGTCCTCAATGCACGTGGCACACCAAATTATCCTTTGCATTAGCACAAACAAAAGAAATGTATTTGAAGAAACATTAGTGTGTTTTCCCTATATTTGTGTTGATTACAAGTACACCATACCCAAGTACTGACATAACTTTACTGTATAGAAGCATTCAAGTAAAACAGTATTTATTGTGAAAGATGATTGCAGTTTCAATAACAACTCCTTCTCATTACTTAAAAAACATATATTTAGCCAGATACCATGAGCACTAAATTGAGTTCACTTGGCAGCACTTTAACCAACACTTTTATAATCTTTGTACTTAAAATCCCAAATAAGCCATAATTCACTGGCCACGCTGAGTAGTGACTGTAGGCATCCTATGTTTTAGAATAAAAGTATAAAATTACAGAGATATGATCAATTATTTTAAAAAATGTAAATGTAGTGAAATGGCGTAGAAGATAACCGCACTGGTCTTCATTACTCTGAAAACAGAAATTGCTGGGAAGCACGGGTAAAGGCATCTGAAAAGAAATGGTTCCTGGGGAGAAATGGCTTTTCTACGAATGGTACTGATTGAATTCAAAAGAAAGGGGATAACAAGGCATCAGTTAATAACAAGCCAAGGGTGTTTCATACCCTTTCATCTCAAAAATTACAAATGTAAAGTAACTGTGTGCTGTCTGAGCACAGGATTGTTCATTGGAACCCATTTTCCTTTGGGACTGAGCATAGTGTATGTTGAATGAAAGTCCCTGAGTGTTGCAAGTGGCCATCTCTTCTGAATCACACAGGGAAACAACTGGGATCCACTTGCACGAGAGACTTTTTACCATGTCTTGGGTTGAAAAATGTAACCAAAAATGTGTATTCTATTTTCATCTGTTGAAGTCAGTTTGGAGATACTGTTCTTTATCTCTTGTAATTCTAGGAGGGGAAGAGGGTGGATGCCCTCTGTTAATGGGACACCTGATAACGGCAGATAAGGCAGTGCCTTCTTATCTCTTATCTCTCTTATCTCTCCACCCACCCTGCTCCGAGGGACATCCCCTGTGAATGGGCCATTGAAGGCTCTCACATGACTGATAACATCACCTCATTCCCTTGTGAGATGCTGCACCCAGTGGGAGGAGACAAAGCCTTTCCACTGGGATAAAACGAGCAATCCCAAACACCAAGGTAGCCTGTTTCCACTGGATTCCCAGAGGGAGACTGGACCCTTTCTTGAGGCTCATCTCTACTTCAACAGAGCCACAGCTGTCACTGTGGGAGGACTTACTTCGGGCTGCTTCCAACACCCTGACCAACAGAGTGTCAGGTTTGCATTCTCACTCCGCCAGTGGTCCTTTGTACTATTGCATTTATCTTATCTTATTTTTACCTTTTTTTGTTGTTTATTTCTTCTGTCTCCATTAAATTGTATTTTTGACTTGGAGTTTCACTGGTTTTGTTTTCAACCCGGTACATACCTTCATCTCAAATGTTCTTCTACACCCAAGAGCTGGAGGAGCGTTGAAATACAACCTTTGCTGTTTTGAAGTTTGGGGGTTCTTCCTCCTGGAAGGAAAGTGCTTTTGAAGGAGTTCTTTGATTTCCTGTTAAAAAAAGGGAGGGATTTTACATATTGTGTTTTCAGGGGCCCTTGGATTCAAGTGGGAGGTGGAACAGGTTGTCTGTGTGCTGACAGTGACCCAGTCGTGCTGCTGGCCAAGGGCTGGTGAGAAGGGACAGAGCTGGGTCCTTTTAAAGCATCTCTGAGTTGCCCTGATGATGCAATTCACTCTGGAGCAGAACAGGGAAGGGTCTTACCTCCACTGAGGATTAATTCCCTCAGTTAATAATTTAATTGGGTGTTAAGTCTCCCACAGAGCATTTTATATGGATTTTTAAATCCTGAGAGTACAGAGTGGTTGAGTGAAACTTTTCAACATAAACTTGTGACAAATTTAAGTAATTAGTTTCAGAAATGTGGCCATGTAGAAAAAACTAAAGCCTTCCTCTAAAATGGAAATACTTAACACTGGCCAAATAATAATAACCTGATAAACACAAGGCTTTATAAAAATGTAACATTTTAAAATTTTGGTTAACTTGTTGAGAATTGAACAACATGAACAATTATAGTTGATATTTTGAAGATTTGATTATAGGAAAGAGCTAATATTTCACTATTTGAGGGTTAGGATGTGGACCTTTTTCCCCAAATTTCTTTAAAAATTGCTCCAAAGGGGCTGGGGACCTCTTGTGAGAAGTGCCCACTAAAGACAAAATATTTTGGAGACAGTGCCTCAGGGGTGGTCCTCAAATACATTTCCCTTTAGCTTGAAATTGTGGTTTTTTTGTTTTCCCTTCTGTGTTGTTCTAATTCTTCTGTTGGATTATTTGTTAAGAATATGGGATTGTCTGGTAATATTGTTTTGTGCATTTTTTACCAGATTCAAAGGCAGGGAAACTGTTGGTTGCCCTTAACCATATTGGTTGAAGCAATGAAGGTCTCAGAGCTGATTAATTTCCAGCAAGTTTTAGGAATAGATGTGGTTGTTTAGAGCAGGAAGGCGCTGTGAGTTTTGCCAGGAGGAAACGATGTGGTATGAACATGCCTGCTGTCAGCTTTAGAAGGTGAGCATGCCTGGAGATGTCGTGCTGCATGGCCCAGGTACCTGCAGCCCTTGGCTATCAGCTCACAGCCCATAGCCCCGTGAGCTCAGGCTTTGTTGTTTCCAGCACAATTGGAAATGTGTGGGATCTTACCCAGGCTGCATGTTTGCTGTCACTTGCTGCCAAGAGTGCCAGTGCTCCTGTGCATCGCAGAGCTGCCCTCCCAGTCACTGTGACAGCCCCGCTATGCTCGCTGTGGAGCAGCTGAGCAACGTAGTCCACCAAAACTGAGAGGTTTTTGGCCAAGTGAGCCTGCAGCTTGGTGAGGTTCTTGATCTGGCCCCTGAGACAGTCGGGTCAGCGCTGCTGCAGGCCCATGGGATGAGCAGGATCCTGGACAAGGATCCCGGACGAGGATCCCTTTGGGTATCTTTTTATATACTTTGGTATCTTCAGCAGATCAGGACACCAGATGCTGGGGCTTCCAATGAGTTATTTATGTATTGTATGGTTGCCTTGATTTCTTTCCTGCTCTCATTTCAGGTAAACCATTGGGAGTTATCAGGAAAGTCTCTCTGCATCTTTGTTGCAAGCCTTTTGGGTGAACAGCAGCAGCTTTGCACTTGCGAATTTTCTTCTGTTCCTCCTAACCATAATCTAATTTGGAGTTTTTTCATCTTTCTGTTTAACAGGAAAGATGCCTGCTCTAAAAATATAGAATATGGCTCCAGATCTCTGTTCTGAGAACAGCTGGTCACGTTCAAAATGAATGCCTAAAGAAAATAGCAAATTTGAAAAGAAATGTGAGTTTCTGAATTCTGGCAAGTGAAAGGCTGGCCTGAGGTAAGGCAGCCAATTCCTGGATAACTCCAGCGCCAGTGTGAGTGCCAGCACTTTTGCCTTCTCTCTTTCGCTGCAGAGCTGGTGCTAAGGTTTCAGTTTCATGTAAACTGTTCCCCAAATGGTTAGTTCTGGAAATAACAGCCCAGTTCCAATGATGACACAGGTGACATTTTCAAAATCAAAAACTGGGACAGTTCTGTAGTGACATTTTTAGGGTCTCAAAATATCCCTGCAAAAGACGAACGTATGCTTAAAAAAACATGCTGATGTCACTACTGCCAGTGTCTGCTTCAACAGCGATACATACATACTTCCCTGAGCACAAGGTTTTTTCCAGTTGCTTTAATTTGAAGTAAATTGTGTCATGAAACACCAAAAGTGTTGCTAACATTCATTCTAGTCTTGTCTAAATCGTGAGGCTGAACCAAGTTAACTTATATTAGTTCAGTAAACCAGCAGGACAAGAATGCAGCACCTCTTGGATTGTGTAAATTCATTAGCTTTTAGCTCATCTGTTTGATGGCCACAGCTCGGGTTTGAAATATCACGGAGGCATTTGAGCACAAGGATGGCTGGATATGGAATCCCAGGGCTTACCAGCCACCATGGATGTGCAAAGGCTGGCACAGAGAGGGAACCAAGCAGGGGCTGCACTCGGTGGGCTGCCCTGCCCACGCCAGCTCCTGCTGCCAGCTGCACTCAGGCCTTTGCTCTCCACAGATTGGGAGAAATGTCTTGCCCATGTGTTATGCACCCAGGAAGAAAACAAACATTTTTTCAGTTTTTATTGGAAGTGGGAAAAACTTGTGCAGCTCAGGTGCTGAAAGAAACTCCTGGGTTGCTGAGATGTCCTATGGGGCCAAGACAGTCTTGCTAAAAGAAATGTCAATGTTCCTTTTGTTTTAACTATTAGAAAATAAAATGTTTATCCCCAGAGAGTCACAAGTCCTGTTAATTAGAAGTGGGACTAATTTTCACCAAAATACAGTAAATCCTGGATGTTTTGCTCGGTATCCAGTGTTTGGGGCAACATGTTGGATATGTTGGAGATATCTCTGCTGATGGGCCAGGGTGTAAGCAGACAAGGAGGTGTGGTGTCCGTGCACTGGGAAGAGCTGCAGGGCAGCCAGGCATTTACAAGACTACTGAACTCCTTTGTCCAGACCCCTGAGGATGAGACCTCCAGACCCCTTAAGGACAGCTGCTTAAAGCCCTTCACTATGTTAAGTGTACACACCAAAAGGTGACAGGTACACAGAAGTAAATGGTCGTTGTCTTAAATGTTCTGGCTCTAGCCCTTGTTACAAAATGGCTTTTCTGCTGATGGGTATTTCCTACAGTGTTTGTCAAACAGTGGGTTCATGGCTTAGTCAGGGACAAAGTTATTAAGGACATAAAATGCCATCTGGATGATGCTAATAAACATAAAACCTAACCTTCAGATGCACTGCAGCAGTGACCAGACTGCACCAGACCAGATTACCCTTTGTGTTAAAATCTCAGCCCTGTACTAACCCTCGTGGCTGCCTAACCTCATATATTTCACTCTGAAAACCTAAAACATGTTTATTCCAATGAGACGACCAAGTGACCTATCCCTGACACCTTACTGGAACTCAGTCTCAAAAGGACTGATTTCCTAGTAGAGTTTCTTTTTCAGTTTCTAAACAGTTGGTGATTGCTTTTAAACTTTTATTTAGGATTTCTGTTTCTCAGTTTAGTTGGCAGTTCATGTGGCAAGGAAAAAAAATTTTAAAACCTTTTGCAAGCTGAAAACATACAAACCTATCCTATAAATGCATTTTGTACTCGTTTATATAAGAAAATGCTGGGATTTTCCATGCAAAATCTATTCTGTGCTCTAGGAATAACCTAGCTATCACTTTACTCTCATAATCTCTTGCAGATTATATCACTGTTAGGGAGAGAGAAGGCTATGCAGGCCTAACCCTAAACTGTTTAGCATTCAAGGATGGTTTTCCCCTGCAGGAAGATTTTGGGTTTTTTTCTCTGACAGGACACCGTTTGTCAAATGAATTTGTGCTTATCACTAGCACTTGCTATTGAAAGTTGGTGTTGGCTAACAAACATCCCAGAGGCATTGTGATGTTCTAAACACAATCCCTGTGCAGGCAGCAGGTGAGAGGGGCTAGCAAAGGGCAGCTGCTCTGGCTGCCCCAGCCGTGCTGGCCTCCACAAGGCTGCAAGGCAAGGTCCAGCAGCGCCTCTGATGAGCACTGCCCTGCCCTCCGAGGACTCGCACTGAAACCTGTGACTCAGCTTGCAGTCACCATCTCACCCCCGTGGCTGCAGTGTAAATAAATATCTGCCTCTTTACCCGCCCAGGCTGAACCGAGCAGACCTCTAGACAAATGTAACTTCATGTGTTATTCAGTGCTATGAGACTGCGAGGAAGATGCACACATTAAGGTGTCCAAATCTGATGCCAGAACTAGTCAGATGCTTCCCAAATGAGCATGCACATGTGCGAGAATTGAAAATGTTACACTTAAAAAGGACAGAAAGTGAAGTTTGCTGTATAATCAGAGGCTTCTCCATGCTGTCAGGCTGATTTGCAGCTTTGTGTATGGCATGTTAAAATAGAGAGGACACTTGTAAGGTACCTGTAAGTCTGGTCTAACCTTCCCCTTCCAGCACAACCCAGCAGTAGAGTGGTTAAATAGCTTTGTCATCATCACCTGGTGCTCGTCAAACAGTGTCATTTTTGGAAAAAACAAATCACAAAGTGCTGCAAGCCCTGCCATGCACATTGCTGTGCCAACAGTGGCAAAAGCTTGACCACTTGGCAGCATCAACGTGTGCCCACAAGCTGAGCAGTAACTTCAGCATGGGGAAACTGCAGCTATAGGCACATGAGTTATCTTTGTCTCCCTTCTCTGTGTAGGCTCAGTATTAGGAATAAATGGTGTTTCCACTGTCCTTGTGCTATTGTAGGAATAGTTCTGGGAGCAAGAGTGTGAGTAGATGGCTCTCACTTTGTGAAATGGTGTTGATGTTAATTATTCCTCTGTACTTCTACACCTCTGTTGTGGCCATCATTTAATGCTGACTGTAGATGATCCTTTTGTTATGTAAGTTTAAAAGTGTCCCCTCTGTTCCCCAGAGAGAATTCAGCTGCTGGAGGTCTCTCCTCTCTCTGTCTCTGCTAATTATGCTGCTGCTACATGACCACCCCTCATCTCCAGAGTAGATGAGCACAGGTGAAGCTCTTGTGAGGTCCTGATCATTTTTTTGGGGGGCCTCATAAAAAAGCACAGGAAGGACTTGCTGGTCCCAACCATGTCCAGTCTCAAGGGAAAGAAAGAGTGGGGAAATTTTAAGCAAGCATGGTAAGGAAAGTTGGTGTTTTAGTGCAGGGCACAGGTTTCCACCTGGATAAGTGTTCTTGCCTCACCACCACCAGGTGCTGATGAGCAACTTGGTGCAGTGCAGAAGCTTGGGAAGGGCTTCCCATCCCAGTGCAGTGACCCATGTGTGGAGAGAGAAAACTTGGTTTCTCCTCTCAGACCCCTCTTTCTCTGTCCCATACACTCTCCATTCGGAATATAGGGGTTTTTGCTTATTTCTGGTAAGAGGCATGAGGTGTAAATAAAGTGAAAATGCTCAGTCAGTAGCATGTTCTCCACTAAATCAATTTCTACTCATGAACTTTTAATACTAGTAAGACATCTGGTAAAAATCTTAATTTGGCTGAAGCCATTATGGGTGTATGACACTCAAATGAAAGTAGAATTTCTAGTTTTCATCTTATATATACTTTGGCTCAGGCTTTATGTTCTTTTTCAAGAATATATTGCCTCTAGTTGTCTCCATGTGTAGTGGATTTAGCTTCAGGTGGAAGAAAGTAGAAATTTTTGCAAACAAAAAAATCATCCTTATGAAAATTGGTTGCAATTTAATAATTCATAGAGTAATATTTAGAACAAGAAACACCAGAATAAAACTTAACTAAATGTTCACAGTTTGGGAATATCCATGTTTACTTGCTAATGCTTTTTGCAAAATAGGAGCCCAAATATAGGAAATCTGTGCTATTATTCATTACAATTAAATGGGCTTTGGTTCTCAGAGACTCCTGCTAAAATCTGCACTCTGGTGAACAAGCCTGTACTAGATTATTTAGTGTCTGCTATTAATAAATATTTCATTGTGCTGATGGAAAATATTCCTTTTGCTTTGTGATACAAGCCTTTTTTTCTTTTTTTTTTTTTCTTTTCATCCTGAAGGAACTTTAAGGCCTTTTCTTTTTTCTCTTTTTCTTTTTTTTTTTCTCTCTGGGATAGGACTTTCATGCACAGGCAGCTGCTGATCTGATGTAGCAGTTTGTGTTCAGGTTAGTTGGCTGGATGTAACTGGGGTGATGTGATAGGCTGAGAAAGGCAAATGGAAGAAGTGACAGGGAGCCCAAATAATCTTGGAGAAATTGTCCCCTCCTTTAGTCACACTGAGGTGCTGCTGAATTCAGTCAAGGCTCCTGACATTAAAGTAGGCTTTCAAATGGAGAGAGGCCTTTTCAGTCAATGGTATTTTTAAGGCCAATGGAAAACAAGTAAGTTTTCCAAAAACTTTCCCATTTTTCAGTTGAAGTATTCTTTTGCCAGAGATGCCATGAGCAATCAGCTCCTGCCACCAGAATGGGACTCTATTGTGTATCAGAGAATCGAGATGAAGGAGGAAACCTGGCCAAAGCATCTTTGAGTTTCACCATATAGCCCTGGAAAACAAAGGAAATTTCGAATAAAAACATCTTCTTACCCCCTTATTTTTATCAAAACACCTATGAAAAGATAAAGGGACAGGAGGGGAGACACAGGGATAGAAGAGTCAGGCAGTAGGTTTCCTGACCAAGTCACTTCATTGGCTATAGGACCAGAAGATCCTCTGTCCACAGGACACCATGCCTTTTCTTTGTTGATGAATTCAGGGGGCTGCAGCAATCCTAGGGACCCTGGGACTTGTTCTGTGCCGCAAGCATCAATGCATGTCCTGAGGTATCTGTGCGTGCTCCTTTCTAGTCTGATAGCCTCTCAGGAAGGCTTCTCTAAACTCCTTCCCTTGATATCTTTAAATAGGGGCTGTGCACTGGTTAGCATTATTTTAACATGATATTCAGATTCACCCCTGGATGATAACCCAACACCCATCAAAACTGTCAAAACCTGTTTTGTCACCTCAATAAGAGCAAGACTTCTCTGGCTGCCCTCAAAGTCATCGATTTTCATGTTGAGTTTGGGACTTTAGAAGAAGATCAGTGGTAGTCAAAGGAGCAACTTCAAGGTAACAGTGCTCAGGGAGTGCAAGTTCTGCCCTTCCTGCACCTGCCTCAAGGTCTGGATGCAAGCTGAATTCTGCAAGCTCTGTTATTGGGCACTTGCACAGATCCAACAGAAGGTATGGAAGAGGAAAGCATGGATGCAGGAAAACAAAATGCCTCCCCCTTGTTTTTCACAGCAGAGTGACCAAAGCAGCATTGCCTTTTGTTTCTCTGCTTTGGCCTTTATTGCTTCTTCAGTGTTAAATTTTCAAGCACAAGGTGTGTGTTTCTGGCAGAAATCTGGAGGATGAGGGGGCTATGGGAACTTCAGTTATTTCAGCACAAGGTTTTGTGGAAAAGACAGCAAAGTTCACACAAACTCTTGCTTTTTAGGCAGTAGTGTAATGTGTCTTTCCTGACATCCAACTCTAGTGGTTGTTTAGGAATCTAAAACATAAAGAATGACAGTTTTCTAATTCTTCCATTACTCCAGATGATTGATTCCATTTTCTAACAGAAGAAGTTGCCTTTTAGTGTTGAATGAACCATGTTCCAATGCCCTTTCATTATTTATGTTCATTAATGAACAGCCCCCCTCCTGCCCTACCACCTCCCATTTGCCCATAATGTAGTGGCCATTATGCCCCTATACCAAAATCGCACACCCTTAACTGTTTTTAATAATCTGCGTGTGGTCTGTCTGGCTGGTCTGTCTGTCTGGTACAAGTTTCCAAGGCTATTAAAAAGGAAAAATAGCATTGGCTCCTGTCAATGAGACCGGGGAAGATTTTCAAGGTCAAATCCTGCAGCAAACTGCTTTCTTTCACAAATGTGAGAGACTTGTAAGAACCCCATTCACGTGATAAATATTTATGATTTGGGAGGAGGAATTCAAGAGTAAGCAAAATCTTCTGACATTGACTATCGTGGGAATTTGGGGGGAAGAAGGACGGGAACAAAATTAGGGGAAAACCTTCAGCAATTTTAATCATTTCAATTGGATTTTCTCAGCAATTTACTTTTCACTTGGGAAAAATCCTTTTCCATTGGAAATAGTGACTGGGAGGGGAACTTTTTTCCTTCCCAGTCTAAGTTCTTTATATTAAGCCTATAAATCCTGAAGTGCGACTCTCTCAGTGCTAAATACTATTGTGGTAATGGATTTGTTGGCATCCCTTAAAGCTGAGGGACTACATGAGTTTGCCAATGTATGGATCTGCTTTCCTTCATTCCAAGTTTCTCAGCTGACTTGTAATTACATTGCATGGAAGGCATATATGTTTTCTTGGGGTAAATTGAGATTTTGACCCAAAGGAGGAGTAAATTCTTATTCCTTTTTCTTCTCTTCATGTGGAAGCCTAAGGAGATGGAGACCAGTCCCTTTAGACTTAGACACGTTTCCTTACCAAGAGCATTATATCTTGGTTAAGAGATGAAGTGCATTGAATAAATATCCCTTACCCATTTTCAGAGAATTTAAAGTCTGAGTATCCTAGAGGAGACTGGCTAGATTTTCTCATTAGTAACTGGACATTTCTAGGAAAGTCTGGAATCACAATTCAGCATGATTTCTGTCTAATCTGATTTATCTGTGGGATTCCGACTTTTTTCCCATCAAAACAATTTCAGCTTTTTTTTAGTTGGTCCTTGTATGACTTGGACTTTTCTTAAGAAATGAAATTCAATTAAATTTTAAAATCTGACTATTCAGAAGCTTTGAGTAGAAAACATTGTCTCCCTAGCAGAGACATTCCTTTGGGCATACTGAGGCATCCACTCAGCCATGTCGGACAGAGACAGGGAAATTTCATATTCCCAAATAGTAGTGTTTTCCTCCTACCACAGTTTGATTTTCTGCTCTATTTGTGCATAATCTAAAGATACTTCTGCATGAAATTAGATTGTTAGTTCAGCTACATCCTCTGAGATGCACCTTTTTATGTGGGTTTTAGCAATTATAATAGTATATTAGTATAGTATATTAGCACAGGTATTTTTGTTCCTCTGGCAGGTGAAACTTTCTTTGAGCTGATGAAGGAAACAAAAGAAAAAAAAAGTAGTTTATACACAGAGATAAATGCTTTCAGATAATTTTGTATGTAATAGAAAAAACAAACAAACAAAAAACCAGCACAAACCCACGCCGTTACTGTAAGAAACTTAGCCAGAAATTCATATATTAAAGCCCAGAAACATCAGTTCTAGCACATCATGTGAAAGGAAAACATTTTTGCACAATTTGTGTAGTCCATCACTGTAATCATCATGTTCCTGTGCTTAGTCCAGGGGAAACCAGGGGATAGAGCATGCAGGACATGGTGTATGGCACCAGCAGGCTCCACAGATTCCCTTCCTCTGCTCATCTCAGACCTCCATGCCAACATCAGCGCCGTCCTTTCTTCCATCTCCCTCCTCAGACCATGCTTATTTTATTAGTATTTTTATTGTTTTATTAGTATTATTTTATTCCTAATCTTGCTGCCTCCCTGGCCTGCTGATACATCCCTCATGCCACGGGTTTTGGCCATGGTCTCTGGCACCTGGAGAACCTGCAAGTTCTTCCAGAGGCCTAAGATCTGGGCCAAACACACAGGAAAATCTCCAGGACAACACAGCACTTGCTTTCTGCCTTACCCCCTAGTTTTGTAATATTCTCATGTAAAACCAAAACTTTCCAGACAGTGCTCTCAAAATACAGAAAATCTTTTTTGCAGAGCATGCAGAGGTTTCATCTGAGCATGGTGTGTAACACTTGGGAACCCTGAGTATCACTGCTGATGGCTTTCATCCTGGGGAAAATATAAAAGACAGGTTTGTTGTGTCTACACTGCATTAAAAAAATCAAGTTGCCAAAAATCAAAAGGAAAAGTTATGTCTTCTACTTAATGTATTTAGTAATTGGTAAAAAAACCCCCAACTTTTGTGAGAATAAAGGCTTAAATTCTGAGATTCTTAGAAAAAAGAATTTGCAATGGGACCTGCGGTCTGTAATAGAGACAAAGTTACAGTCCCTACTCCTTGACACTGACTATGAGAGAGCTTTATAAGCCTTTGTGGGTAGCCTGAATGGATGAGAGGGTGTTTTATAAGTTACAAATAATGTTTGGCAACACTAAGCTAAATGTATTTCAACTTTGAGTGGAGATATATATGTAGTGATAAGGTAATTGATGTTATTTTAAATTAATATGTATTAAAATCCACTATGTACTTGACTGGTGCTTGCTCTGCAAACTTGCAAACTTGTAGATGGCAAAGATTTCACAAAGCTTCCCATCTTCAAACTATTTAGTATATTTAGGTTAAATCACAGATACAAAATCAATGTGTTGCATTTGCTCTTGAAATGACTCCTTTTCTCATCCTCTTGTTTGTTTTCAGAATAGAATCAAATAACTTTAGCAGAAGCAGGTTAGTATTCCTACAGACAGCAGCCATGCTGTGTGTCTGTCTGGACACTTGCTCTGCAGGATGACGGTCAGGACGTGGGTGGAGTGGATCCCTGCTCTCGCCAGGGGCCACAGGCTTCTCAGGGGTCAGCTGGCAACAACCTCAGGAGCTGAGCACTGCAGGACTTTCCCTGTGGAAACGCCTCTTGTTGTGTGCACAAGGCCCAAATGCCAAGCAGGGCAAAGGAACAGGAAAGGAACGGCACGGCAGAGCATCAACCTGACTGCTTTATGTCATTGTACTGCTAGAGACCTGCCAGCAGCTTCCTTCTGTTCCCAGCACCTTGGCAGCTTTGCTCCCATCTCCTCAGGGCATGTCCTGCCGTTGGCAGGGGGGACGGTGGCACATCCCATCTGCGTCTGGCAGAGCTCACGCTGGAGCCACAGAACATCGCACCGAGGGCTTCGCTTTTCAGAGCTTACATAGCAGAGCGTGCACCCAGGCAATTTAGCATGAACTCACTGCTTATTGGAGAGAGGGAAAAAATCCACTTTCAGTCCCACTCTCATAATATTTTTTCTGCAGCTCTGCTTCTGCTCGATGTAAGTCCTGGAGATGAAGCTGCCACCTGTGGGCAAGCTCTGCTCTCGGGTCAGCAGTGCACAAAGATGGTACGGCCCCACCACAGCCCAGCTAGCCTGGTCTCACCTGCCTGGCCCATGGTTGGAAAAGTTCTGCCTTTGGCTTTGTGTAGTTCACCATTCCCATCATTTGGGTGTGTTTGCACCCGAGATGATTAACGTGACACTGCTGGTGGCTGCCTGACATCGAGCAGAACAAACACAGGATTTTACAGCACTCCAGCCAGGTTCTCACTTTGCAGAAGTTAAAAACTCTCACGGTGCAAATAATTTTTTCCCAGTAACTTGTGTATGACATTGAAATAAAAGTAACCATTTCCTCTAAAGGAGGCTGTGCTAATGATTAAGCTCTGTGCCAGGACGTTTAAGGAAGAGCAGATACTGAGCTGAATTCTAAACAAAAGTGTAACGGAAAGCGAATCTGTGTTTTCTGTCTAATTTTCTTAGATGTTAAGGCCTATTTATGATCTCCCTCATGCCTCAGAAACCTCTCTGAAATCAACACATATGTGCTGTCATGCAACCTGGTTATATTTAGCAGGGGATGAATTTTCATTTAGGACAACTGTTTGCTCAAAGCTGATATTGTTTCAGTTTCAGGAGGAGCTCTGGGTTTAGTTGTTACTGATCTGCTGCCTTGAGAGCTGCGTGATCATCCAGACAATGTGTTGTGCAACTACTTGGTATGCACTGGTGCTGAGGGTTGCTGCTGCCCCACAGCCCCAGTATTGGGGTCCAGATCCTCAGCTGCAGTGTCCAGACTGACCATCCCCAGCACCAATTTGGCTCTGCTAGGAGCAGCTCGGGGTACGATCCTGCCTGCAAATGGCACCAGCAAGTTAAACAAAGTTCTCTTTCTTACTTCAAAGCAACCAAAACTGGGGGTATAAGACAGCCAAGGTGGATGTGGGAGCAGGGGTTTCTTTCCCTAACCACGGAGTGACTCCTTGTTTTCTAGGGAACAAGTGGAGCTATGTGTCCCCACTTCTAAAGTCTGCAAGATAAAGTAACCTGAAATCTTGCCTTCTCTGCCTGTGCATGATGAGAAGATTCAAAAGGAACTGAAGCAAGTGCTGATGAGCAGAGGCACACAATGCTCTCACTTCTAGCACTGCTGCAGAAGTCCTGGACCTGTCCCCTGAGCCAACAGCTTTTCCTTGCTTTGGAATCCTCAGCAGCATGAGTTAAAAAAGGGCACTAATGAGAAAGTCAAAGGGGCTGACTTTCACCAGACCTGAGAAAGAAGCCTCACTCCACCTAACAGTGCTGGGCTGGTATATGGACCGAGGAAACCAGTCGGTTATTTGTCTGATTTTGCATGAGACAGTGTGGATGGAACTCACAGCTTTCATTTTTGTTGGAAAACAGTACTTAGTAAGCTGACTCTTAGATGGGCAACCCTAACAGCACTTCTGTTTAATGAACATTACTGTTTCAGTGTATGTGGATGTGTACACACAGCAGACAGCACATGAATAGTTGGTAACAGCTGGAATTTAATTTAACAAATGATTATAGAAAATGTAGGGCTGACTAGTAAGGTGAATTATTGGCTTTTTCATCACTGAGATTATGAACCACATCCAATCCATACCAGAGAATTAAAAAAAACCCTCTTTTTGATTAAATGCAAGGAGTCTTCCAGGAAATTTGAGTACATGCAGGTCAGTTCTGTTTCACAGTTGCCAAGCAGAGGCTGTGGGAGGTCTGGGGTCTGTTGCCAGCTGCTGGTGGAACATTAGGGTACTGTGACAATGGGCTAACATAGTTTGGACCCTACCTTGAAGGATGCTGTCCCAGTACTCTGTATTAGAAACCAGAATATGAAACAATCTCCTTGAGCAAATTCCCTCATGAACTTACATAGCAGCATCTCCAGGAAACTGTGGAGCTGGGGATAGGGGGAGCATTGTGAGATTTTTGGGGTTTGGGTGGTTGGTTTTTTGTTGTTTTTTTTTTTTTCCAGCCTAACATATCAACAGACTGCTAACCAAGGGGATTGGTTTTTGTAAGTTTGAGATTAAACAGAGATGATAGTTTGGACATACTAAGGAATTTTTTTAAATAAGGGCATTTATATCGTTTGCCATCACTGCTTTCCCCTAAGAGAGGATGCTGTTACCATGTGTGAGAACGACTTTGTCTGGAAATCTTGCATCTGTTTTATCTACTGGCTCTTGCTGTGAACTAATGTGTTTGATTAAAGATTTTAAGCTGTATGCTTGCTGTTGGATCTCTTCTGTTTGAAGTGTTAGGAGTCTGAAAACTTCATCGGGTGCTTTAAATCTTATGTACCTAAACCCTGCAAGGAAGTCATTTTTGTTGGCTACTTCTCAAGCACCAGCAATGTGGCTTGGTGATGTGTGAAATGCTAATATCAGGAAACTTCCCTTCTCAAGTAATTCCCATTAGAGAGTAAACAGATTGAGTGAGACAGGGTGAAGCCCCCCAGGCCCATGAAGTCAGGAGGAGATGTTTTCCTCCTCCTTAACCTGGGGTGGGGTTTTTTTGTTTCATATTAAGATGTTTTGGAGGAAGTGATCTTCCAAGCATTGGGCTGGTGCAGAGCGCAGTGTGTATTTCAATATCCCTGTGGTGGGAAGGGAGAGGAGCTGAGAGGCAAGAGAGAGCCTGGCTGGGTGCAGTCTGGGGACTCCGTGGGCTGAAGCCTCAGCAGCCCCTGCTCCACGATGCCCTTGGAGCTGCATGGGTGCTGAGCACTGCCCTGCAGTGGGGCAGCATTTGCACTCAGTGCACTGGTGTCTGCAGCTACTCACGGCACAGAGGACAGGTTAGATCTGCTTCAAGTGTCCCAGAAGCCCCAGGACTTGTCATTTCTCCAAGTTTAAAGATACAGCCGAGGATTCTAAAAATATTGCATCTTCCCACAAAAAAGTAATAAATTGAAAACAGTTAGCATTCGTTAAGGGCGCTCACCCTGACCATGCCTGAAAGCAAGGGAGTGTCCACTTAAGAGAGTACATATTCTTCCTATTTTAACCCACATAAATCGCACTTATATATTCCCCTGACAGACACTGCCTCTATAAATAAGTCCCCGTCACCTCCCCCGGGTACAATAACACAGTATACTAGAGGTGTCAAACATACGGCCCATAGGCCAGATCAGCCCACATATGTACTCAGAACTGACAGAATCTAATCTTTCATCTGAAGAAAGAGAAGTCTCTAGACCTCAGAGGTTTTTTTTAAAAAAAAAGGTTCAAAAAAAAAGGGCTTTGGCAAGGAATTGGGACTAAGGAGTTCAATAACATCTGCTTGAATCCACGGGCAGCCAGACACAGCGATGGAGGACGGGAATCTGTTGTTGACTTCATTGGGATGTCAGTGATTTAGAAGGCTTATCAAGCCTCACATTTTTTCTTTGTCTGAGAGACCACAGTTCAATATAACACTCTGAAGAAAGCATTAATGTTCTTTTATGGCTAGTTAACCACTCGTTAGATATCTTTTGCCTGCACAGTTATTGAAAAAATTTTTCTCCATGACACTTACTCTTCCTTTTCCTTTTTGAGTGCTGCAATGATTCTGTAGCCACCATCACGGTCAGCTTGAGGCCTCATTTTTCTGGATTAAACCACCAAGATCTTTGTTATCCATACCTCCCTGGCCATCCTAACAGTCTTTCTCTCAACCTGTTTCATTTTTCCTGAACATGCGTGGTAACAAGAGTCTGCCTGGTGAAGTCTACTAACCTCCAACAGGGCTGTTACTGCTACCTTACTTCTGGGGGATTACTTTACTTTACCTGCCACAGGAAAACCTTTTTCTCAAGGCCAAGTTGTTTTAGTTTACTTGCATTTGTCCTGTGATCAGCCAGTATTTCTCATCTGCTGCCATTCCTTGACAATGAGCTCCCAGAGCACAGCAGCGATGCTGCTCTGACTCCTTACAGCTTGTGGTTGGGCACATATGCTGCTGAATCCCACCCATTTCTATCACTCCAGTCATCCAACTCTTCCAGTTCTCCTGCTCCAGAAATATCCCTCCTATGTACTCCTTTTCTCTACTTTTGTTGTGTTGATCTAACCATCAAAACCATAAAGAAAATATGACACACTTGTTAAAAAAGGACATATAGGTGTTTTTATGTCAATTTTTCAAATGCAGGAGATTTGACTAATTTCATTTTGTAACAAACAAAATAATAGCAAAAATTGGAATTGCTTTCTCTTGCAAAATTATTTTGTGTTTGTTTTGCTTTTGACCTGGAAAATACAGTGTGGATATTACTTTGAGAAAGTGTAGTGATTCCCCACATGTCTGAGCCAAGCTGGGTGAAATCCTCCTATCTGGAGTCCAAGACACCACTGGGATGGGCACTGCCCCAAAACTTCACCTGGAGCTGTATCAGTACCAAGTAGACAGAATATTAAATTCTGCTCCTTGCTCCAGACAAGAGGGTGGTCACAGGACATCATCACAGGAAATTTGGGAGGTATGACCTCTGGTGACTCAAGACTTTACTCATAAAGTTGTAGAAGCACAAAGATGTCTCCTCCTACTTGAGATATTTGTGAGAATGTGGGGACTTATAATTTTTCTTGATCAAGTCTCAAAGCCAGTTAAAGCAATTCCTGCCATCTTCCTTTCATGTATAAGATTGTCCTAGCTCTCAATTCCTTATTGTCAATTCCCTATTCAGTAGAGAGGGAGTCACACCATTCTCCATCAACTATCTTGAGGGACTTCTGCGGCATTTAAGCTCTACTTCTGTTTATGTCAGCACTCCATTCCCAGGCATGGCCGTTTAGGGAACATATAACCTTTTCGGCCCTAAATCAGGAAAATCCTGTTGAGGTGAAACTGGAAACTATCACACCCACATGGAAAACACCACCATAAAATATCAACAGGAAAGAGAAGTTGAGGGTCTTGCGGTTCATTCTCATTTAGGAGACAGAGAAATTCAGCACTGACTCACTGAAACCTTTACTATGGGAAAAATCATCAAGATAGATCTATTTTCAACCAAAATACCCAGGTTGTTTTTCATTTTTCTTCAGTCAGGTTATTTCTGTAATGAGACTTTCGCACGAGGCAAGAGCGCAAGCCAATATACCATATTCATCAGGCCTGGGAAAACCAAAATGATTTTATTTTTGACCCTTGAAAGTTTCTGATATCTCCATTTGGTTTGGATTTTCTCAATCTCCAACACGATGCTGTAGCTGAGTAGAGCATATGGTCCTAATAGATATTCAGTCCAGATGTTAGTTGTCTAATATGTATCCTGAACGGCTGTGCCGAGCAGCGTATAAGAAAAGCTGGTGGAGCAGTTAAATAAGGAACATGCACATTCCAGTATTCTCACCAGTTTACGAAAGTTAAAAGTTCCAGATTGCAATACCTCCGGTTCTGTCACTTTGAATTTCTGGGAAATGTTAAGAGCATGAAGCTTGGTGTACAAGCTAAGAGCAGGCGGGGAACAGCCCCACCTGAAAGCCAAGCAGAAATGTGGGGCTGGGAGCTGTGGTGCCTCCTGTCCTGTGCGGGCAGTGAGCGTGGATTGGCCTCTGCTCTGTGCCGAGTGGGACAATGCCCAGATGTTTGTGATGCAATTGAAGGTTGGATAGCAGCTTGCTGTCCAGAGAGCCTCAGAAAGGGGGCTGGTCTGAGAGAAAACTTCATGCTTAATGAGGGAAAAATCATCTCCTGCACCTTTTGAACCCAAGGTCTCTGCTAATCTTGAGCAGCATCTGTGAATGGTTGAGGTTTTAACTCTGGAAGACAGAATTAAACTGGTGATGGACAAAGAGCATTAATGCTGCTGCCAAGAGAGGGGCTGCTCCCAGAGTGGCAGCCTGAATGCCCCCCACCAGTGGGAAGAGCTTCAGTCAGAGCTTGCCTACAGCTCGGCACAAGAAAATCCCACCACAAATTACAAAGCCAAGGAACCCTTCATGTTTTCCCTGCTGCTCGGAGAGCTATTTATATTTTAGTGTTCAACATAGCATGTAAGCTGAGAACAGACCTGCTTTTCTTCTCCCATACCATGTCCTCTTCTCACTGAGGTGATGCTGGGACTTGTGGGGAGTCCCACGCTGCTGGTTCCTGGCGTAAGAGGAACTTGTGCGCAGAGCCTGTGCACAGCTGAATGCAGCCAAACTGGTTCGCAGCAACTTGAAGTAGTCTGAGACATCTGGCATGTCCTTCGTTCCCTTTTCTTTGGCTGGAGCTGAGGAAGGATAAATCTGTGCGATGCATAACTATTCTTTAGCTCTCAGATTTTAAAACAAGAATAGGGACAGGACCAAATCCATTGGGTTCCTTTAAAAAAAGGATCAAAACCTCTCCTTCTCTCCCTATCCTTTTAGTTCATGAAGAGGATTCACTCCCTGTAACAGCTCCCCATAAACTATGACCAGATGAGGGTGCTGACCTTAATGTCTGAGTTCTCTCACCTCAAGCCTCATTCTAATTTTCATGGAAGACGCCCTGTCAGCTGATAAAGCAAATTGTTTTATTGTTTTAACCTGTGAGTACAAGTTACTCAGGAAATTAGCAGCTTCAAATACATGCACAGGTATACACAGACCCTCTTATTACTCAAGGAAACCTGAAAGTAGTTTCAGAGCTACAAGTTTATTGACTGGGAAGTCAATAAAAAAGATTAGCTTTTAAGATTAACAGTAAAACTTGATTGCTGCTTTCAGCAGCTAACCTAATAATTTCAGGAACAGAGAGACTGTGAGCTGTAGATCACATACAAAACTTGGTGAACATCTTTGAAAAGGAATGTTTTTTACACACGGATGGAAATAATTTAAGTCACATAAAGCAGCCTAGATATGCTCCACTATGTGTGGGTTTTGTCCTTGTCAAATAGAGAAAAGAAGACTTTGACCTTTTTAGGAACAAAAGGAGAGGGTTTTCTTTATGGGAACTACTCTTTAGTGAATAAGAACAAGTCTCTCACTGTGTTAATTCACAGGGTCTATGCTTATTAATGTTTCAATTGTTGATTAAAAGCATTGTCTGAGATTAATGCCAGTCACTGATGTTTGCATGTGATGATGGTATTTCATCAGAAAAGATAATACTGTTAATAAGTTGCAGCCCTGAGAAATAAGCAGAAGGGTAAGTGCCACACAGAGGCCATCGATCACACACATGGTGTGGGTGCTAAGCTGGACTCCTGAATATCATCCCTGAGCTTGCTCACAAAGGCTTTGCCTGCTCTGTAGATAGGCAGGTTTCTGCTTTTGGGTTAGCCCAGGGAGATGATGGAAGAGGTGCAAAGGGGAACGGGAAAGCAGAGCTGCCAGGGTCCCAATAGCAGTCCTCTGGTGGTAGGACTTCTGGGGTGAGCACTATGGTTACTTGAGCTGAGAAACACATGAGCAGGTCTGCATTCCTTCTCAGTGGCCTTTAGGAGAGTGTATTTGACTTTTCCCCAAGGTTTTCACAGTTCTGCCTTGACACCTTTGAAAGACTTAAAGATACATAATAATTTGAGGCAGTGCTGTCCCTGAGCAAGGTTGTGTTTCAGCCTTTAGTGTAGCTGTGCATCTTTACTGTGTTGTATTAACAGCTTGACTGTGGGGCCCTGAATGCTGAAGGGAATTTGCACTTCTCGGTTCCCTCAGCCTCACGCAAAATCATGGGTTTGAGGTGAAGTACTCCAAAAACGTTCCGTAAGAATAATGCACAAGACAGCTGGAATTCTCTCATCTGAGGTGGCTGCTTCCTGGCTAGATGAGACGAAAAAATGTCTATGACTGTCAGAAGAGTTAAAAGCATGAGGTGCATACTCAGCAAAACAGAGTTGTATTCAAAAATAGGATTATCTTCACATATAGAGTTGTCTTCAACAAGTCAATAAGTTATTGCAGGAAAGATGTTTAAAAGGAAAAAAAAGGCAAACAGAAAAGAAATTGTAACTGGGTAAAATTATTCCAGTTGCTGTAGCCTAATAGTTCTATGTGTATGTATTGTATTTTACTATTAGGTCAGTGTTGTACCTGAAAAAAATCCTGGCTTCAACAGGGCAAAGTAATTTCAGGACCTGGCTCCAGCTTCCAGGCCTAAATTTGTGCCAGGACTAATCCCTGGCTGTTCAGAGAGGGTCAGAGTTGATCCTTTTTAAGGCTAAACACTAGTACTGATCCTATGTGGAGTACAAAGCTGACCAGAAACATGTAAAAGTCACAGATTCTTCCTAAAGGAGGTTTGAACTCCACAGAGCATTTCTAGGAAGAAGCGGATTCCTCCTGTTAACTCTGGAATCTACTTTTACATCCCTTCTAAAGTTTTGCAGACAATTTTGCAAGAGGATCCCCCATAACAACTGAAAGTCCAAAGAGAAGCCAAGGGGATGATATTATAGAAGATAAGTTTGATGGGAGAGAGAGCATTTCTTGCATTTTATAAAGCTCAGTTCTACTGCAAATTTTTAGTGGCCTTGCACATGGAGTTGTTGAAAGGGCTGAAAGTGGAGAAAGCAGCGTTAATGGAACAGGGCCTCTGTTCCTTTGAAGACTCTTCTCATCCACCTGCACAGATGCTCTGTGGAATTCCATTTACACCACTAGTAATCAGTCCTCTCTGAGGGAAGTTTAATATGAAATATACCTGAAAATAGACCTTGAAAGGTCCAGTGCAAGGTAGGTCTCTCCCATGGTGCAAAAGGATTCTTAGAAAACAACACTAAAAGTGTTGTGCTTTTTCAGTCCCCAAGTCCAGGTTCCCCAGCCAAGGCACTCTCACATCTCTGGCTCAGATTTGTCCAACAACAGATTATTTTATGAGCTCCAGGATTTAAGTGTTTGGTTAGTCTTCAAATATTACAATTCTCTGAAATCAAGCTGTTCATTCCAGGATGAAATAGCCTATACCTATGGGAAGTGTCTGTGCCATGTTTCCAGTCAGAAAATAAATCTTTTTTGCCTCCTGCCAATCAAGTTGCTGATGTAGCATCCTGCTCTAAGCTGTGGCCAGTTCTGAGCCATCATAGGTGTACTCCACTGAGGTTTTTTGCCTTCATTTTTAATATGTTTGCTGAAGGAAGAAAGAAATTTGTTTCAATTATCTTTCACTTTTGCTTTTCCAGAACTTACCACTGAAATTCCAATGGAAGGTGCTTTTGTGAGTTATAACTATTAAACATTAGTTTCTCACTGAGTGACATCCTCACATTGGCAGATCATTCTCAATACAAACAGAGCCCTCCTTTTCTTGGAAACCTGCATCAAAAGAAGCAGGACACAATCAGCCTCATGTCATTAGAAGTTTTGCCCTGTTTAGAAATTCTCAGTGTGCTGTGCTTTGCTTCGTGTCCGCCCTTTCAGTGTCTCTGCTTTCTTTGATTTGACCCACCTCATTTTTGGTGTTTCAGATTCAGTCAGGTCTCGGTTTTATTGACAAGAAGGTGCTCCTTGGAGGCTTCATCTGCAGCTCAGTTCAGTCAGTAAAGAGCCCTTGTTGACTCCAGCAGATGCTGGATGAGATCTTGAGTGTCTTTTGCTCCATTATCTTTGGCGTCTGCTACATAGGGTGCACAGCTTGCAAGCATTCCAGAGCTTCTGAATTTTCCCAGCATCTGCATTCCAGATAACCAAGTGCATACTTCTTAAAAAAAAATAAAATAAAAGTGGTGCCTATAAACCATCCTGGAAGTTTACATCACATCAAAGTTCAGGCGAACACATAACTGCTTCTTTCTGCCTCCAATCTTCCATGCACAATTCTAGGTTATCCGTTCTGTTTTAGGAAAACCTTTGAATATGATTTGGCCTGTCATAAAACAACTTAGCTGACTGGGACAGAGATACTGTATCCTTTCTGAAAAAATCATTGCGTCTATTTAGATATTAGGCTTTAGCTTGTTAGTCAAAAATACGTCGCACACAGCATTTCTTGTGTGCGTGTGGGAAAATACAATACAGATTCTGAAGTTTAAAAAAGTCTGGCAAATTATAAATTAGGATAATAATTCATGGGAGTAATAAAATATCAGACTTTTATTGCACTATTGAGAAGGGCATTAAAAAGCATCTGGGAACTTGAGGTTTGGAAAGATGGGCTTTGAAAGACTTGGTGGGTTAAATATTAATGTAGAAAATATGGCATCTGTAAGTGCCTGGAAATATGCTAATAGGGCTTGATTCAGTGGAGGATTATGCATTCCTTCAGGGTGCTGAGTGCCTCCAGGAGCTCCTGCTGACAAAGGGAGCTGAAGGACCTCAATATCTCCTAAAAGCCTGTGGTGCCTGAGAGGGCCGTGCTTATATGGATCATGCCGAGGGCTTTTGGTGCCAGCTAGACAAGCCAAGGGGGGCATGACAAAGTGAGAGTCACCCACACACTGGAGATGCCCCAGAACAGCATTTTCCCAGGCCAGCCTGGGCCCCAGGGTGCCAGGAGCAAGCAGCAGAGCCATCAGCTCTGACTGGCATGGAGCTGTGGGACACACAAGAAGCTGGAAGTGAGGGAGGAAACAAAGGTTGTGCATCTCCCAGTACTTGTAGTCCAGTACCCTCTGGCTGCCAGGCTGAAGGCAATTCCCTGCTAGTTATCTGTAGTAAGATGCAGGAATACTGGCCAGAAATGTTGCTGTGCCCCAGTGTGGTGGGAATGGGAGATGTCTTCTTCTGGGGCCAGCAGGGCTGAAGAAAGACATGCTCGCATTTTCCCCATTTCTTTTAAGTCTGGGTAGCAGCTGTGGTTATCCTTCCATAAAGTCATCTTCTCTTTTCACCTTAATTTTAGTTTTATTTTTCAGTCTGTTGTTTGTTTAGATGCAATGGTCTCGGGAGAACCAAAGTCCTCACTCATCAGCTTTTTATTGTTTGTGCTGAGGAAACCAGCCCCTGTTAGCAGTGCAAATCTCCAGAGGCGTGTGCTTTTTGTGCTGTTTTCAACACAGAGAACCAGTCTGTGTGACTTGCTGTCCTTTTGAAGACTCTGTCAGTGTGAGGCACACTGGTGAACTGGCACAAGCCACTTTTCTGCTTCAGACACCACTTCCTACTTGCAGTGGGCTGCCACCACGGCTTTCCACCTTGCTGCAGCAGCGGCACGTTGCCCACCACTGGGTGAGGACCACACTCTGCTCTTGAAACCCCTTGATTTTATTTGCATTACTGCTTTTCATACCCTTGTCTCACACTCTGTCTCCCCACACCTACATGGTCTTTCAGTTACTGTGCCCTGTGCTCCCCATGGTCTATGTGCAGCAGCAGAGCTGCGGGGGTGCTCAGGCGTGGTGGGTCCTTCGGCTGCACTGGTCACTGAGGAGCCAGGAGAGCAGTGCTGTCCTTCTCTCAGCCACCCAGGGCTGCCAGCACTGATGGTGTCAGGTGCTGGGAGAGCTTTGGTGTCACCATGGGCCTTCGCTAGCACTTGTGAGGTGTGAGGGCTCTGTGCATTGCCTTTCCTGAGACAGAACAAATATGTCTCAGCTTTCTGGCATTGATTTTTGACAAAGGATTCAAGAAACTGCAGCTGTGCTGGCCTTCTTGTACCCTCCCCCACTTTATTACAATGCGTGTTGTTCTGAAATACTCAATTCAGCTATAAACAATCTACTCTATCAACAACATGCTTTTGCACTTTTTGAAATGGTGCTTTGAGGCAGATAAATGAAAGTAAGTATGGCAGCTTGCCAGTAAAAATCCTGCAAACTGTATCATCACAGGGGCACTGACTAAGACAGCACATTATTTTATTTACTGTGGAAACTGAAAATCCATTTCTGCCCATACAATAGCTGTTTATTTCATCTTTGCTTCATGTTTGTTCTAATCTTTCTTGACACTTCTAGATAGTAATGGTTCACAAGCTGTTCAGATCGGTGCCTGCAGGGCTCCATCAGCCAGCACTTCCTTCTGGTTTTAGAAGTCCAGTACCCTCTTTGCTGGTGTGTGCCCACTGACCAACAGCAAGGGAACCTGCCAAAGCCCTGGACACAGGCAAAGCACTGGGGAGGTCTACAACTCCCTGAGTCCATCCCCAGGACTAAGCTAGCAGACTCACCTCTACCAGCCAAGGTGAACGGGGAAGCTTGTACTGCAAACGAATTACTGTGGGCTGACCTGGACAAAGGAGTTCCTCAGGATTTGAGCTTTTCTTTCTGAACATTCAGTCTGTCACATGTGTATGTCACCAGCTGTCTAAATGACAGCACGCTTCCCATACTGGACAAAGTGATTCTGAGATTCAGAAAGATGAAGGGACAGGGTGGCCGGTGCATTCCTGCTGAGACCTGCTGGATTCAGATTATCCTTGGTGATTTCTTAATCTGGGCAATGTGTGATGATGTGTTCCCCAGCTCCCGCAGCAGTAGAATAGCTCCTCTGGCACCACTCATCACAATGGCTTGGAGACGGGAGAAAGCCAGGCTGGGAAAGAATGTTGAAACCATTTCAAAAACCTCTGGAGAGAAAATGAGTAATATTTTGTTTTCCTGAATGGTTTCACTGAAATTTAGGGAAAATAATTGCAGCTGAAAGATCTCCGTTTTTGTTATTCTGTTCTTTCTTTTCTACTTGTTTTCACACGCTTCCTATTGAATGTACTTCCTCCTTTTCATCTCCACCCTCTCCTTTGTTACCCTTTATCCCATACCCCACCACAGAAAGGTGCAGAGACAGCAGAAGGGAAAGAACAAATATAATAAAGAAAAGATAAAAAACATTTTAAAGTTCCTTTTCCAGATCCAGAAAAAACAGGTTTTGTTAACTTTTAGATCTTAATGATGGTATTCTGTGACCAAAAATCGGCTGAAAAATATTCCTCAGGAGGACTTTGGTTCTCCCAAGATCATTGCATCTAAACAAACAACAGACTGAAAAATAAAACTAAAATTAAGGTGAAAAGAGAAGAACTGTAATTTCACTTATATTTGGTTACCTAGCTACTTCTGGGGAATTCCATTTAATTCCATTTAATCCTTTTACATAGCCAAAGAGTCTACCAAATTAATTTTGCTCTCCCCAGAGATATCCATTATAGCCCATCATGCTGAATGATAGGAAACTCTTGACGAGCCTTTTTCTGTTGTGTGGTTGGCCATATTTCATAAGCTTATCCAGAGCACAGTCTTTTTCTATGTCCTCTTCTTGTCTTTGAGGGTGTTTGTTAAGGTGTAATGGAGTTTCACACATGATTTTTTTTTCTTGCTTATTATTCGGTATATTCTACAGTCCTGGTTACTTAAGAAGAAGCGCTTGTACAGACAGAGATGTAATAGAGGTCAAACAGTAGCCAAAGCACCTCTGTATCCTGAAGCAGGGGAAACACAGGGCTTTGTGATACCTAGAAATTGTACCGAGTAAAAAAACAAACCTCTTTTAAAGCTACTGTCTGTGGCCCAGAGACAGAAACCCTTTGACGATTACATAGAGCTGAGAATCACAAGCAGAGAGGTTGGTAAACAGTCCTGTTGTGTCCCTGGGGCAGTGCTAATGAGCATTTGGCAGTGGGAAGGCAAAAAAAGCTGTGTATGGCATGAGAGAGGTGGCTGGGCTGGAGGCAGGCAGCCTCTGGCAGAAGAGGGATGCCTGAGGATGAATTAATAAAAATTACACTGTTTGGAGAGAGGTGTCCCTTTAAAACTGCAGATTTTTCCTGCTTTTACATGTTTCTTCTAAGTTTCAAGCAAAACAGGCTAACTCAATTTTCTGTTTGAGAATAACCTGCAAGCTGAATATGCAGGATTGATGAGCACTTTCAAATGGTTCCAGGCAGATAGGTAGTTGTTCCTCATTCTGCCAAATTCAGAATATACCCAAGTGCCTGCATTTCTGTCTGGTTTATCTTACCTTGAAACAATTCCAAATAAACTAGAACTGACAATTACACACATGCACTGTACACTTGAGACCCACAGGTGTACTTGCAAATCAGCCTAGGGGAATGAAATACATGTCTTTGATTAATTTTAGTGGTAAAATGTCCAAATCCCTTACTTAGCCTTGCAGTGCTCACCTGTAAATATCAGCCATACTCCATATTGTTGGCTCTTCATATTTTTATCTGCAGAAAAACACAGTCTCGTCCCTTGGAACTCTGTACTGCTTAAACCCTAGGGCAGACAGGATCATTTTTGTAAGATTTGCCCTAATACCTCATGGCCTAGTCATTACACGAGTTTATTTCTCAATGGCTGGTAATGTTTGACCCCTGCAGAGCTGGGGTAAAGCTATTGTGTGCACACAGCTGTTGTGACAGCAAATAGAAAATAGTGACATAATAGTGTCTTGGTGAGTACAGCTTGTTTCACTCCAAGGCACTTAGTGCCATGGTCTAGTTGGCATGGTGGTGTCAAAAGATTGGACTTGATGATCTTGGAGGTCTTTTCCAGCCTTAATGATTCTATGATTCTATGATTCCATGCCAGGCAAAGAGCAGCTTGCAAGAAGTCATCATCTTTGGAGCAGTTCCTGTCTAGACGAGGTTCATGTTGCTCTGGCATGGGAACGATTGTTTGCCACCTGTGTGATGTACAAGTGTGTTCAGAGCTGGAAGGAAGCAGATAGGAGGGGCTAGGAAAAAAGCTTTAAGGAAATTCCACCAAAAATGCCCCAGGCCAGGAATGCCTTTGCTTGTTTTCTTACTGAAAAGCAAATGTTTTAGAAGATGTTTCTTCTGGCCTCACATATCAAGCATGACCACATTTTATCCTCTCAAGTACTGACAGGATTTCCAGCTCGTTACAGAGGCTCAGAGAACTTCCACAGCAATGTGGTCCTTAAAGAGACAAAAAAGAAAATAGCAAAAAAGCTGGGCACATTGTAAGATGTCAGTATGAGCAACAAATCAATGTTACCTCTGCCCCTGCAGAGAATTCTGTCACTTTGGATGAGAGCTGGTGAATAGCTACTGCCCTCTTCCTGCATTCAAATATGCAACAAACCACTGTTAGATATTCCCATAATGAAATGTCTGTTTGAGCCTTTTGTTTGCTCTCCATTTTCCTGTTGCTGGTTTCTTGCCTGGAATGTCCCATGCCTTATTAAGCAGAATTAGCTCTGCCAAACTGCATACCCTCTGTCTCTCAGTTCCTGCACACCGTGACAAGTGTCACTGCATAGCATTTTGTGGTGTGGCCGTCCTGACACAGCTGGAGGGACCCTCTCAGAGCCCCCTGCAATCCATTGCCCCCCAGGAGGGATTCAAGCCCTCACTGGTGCCAGTTGTACCCTGAAACCTGCCAGTGCTGATTAAGGAGGGAAATGAAGCCTGGGTGTGGGCAGGGAGGAGAGGCAGAGCAGTCCTTCGCACTGTGTGCTCCATGGAAACCTCCCTCTGCTCAGCCAGCCAGGAGAAGTCCAGAGGGCACTCCTGCCCTGCCCTGAGCTCACAGCTCTTCCCTTCAGCACAGCCACCTGCACATACCCTGGGGGAAGTGTTCATGCTCCTGAGCAGTCCCTGTTAGCCAGGAGGTGCCTGCTTGCTCCACCTACCTTTAAGGTGAGACCTGTAAAGGAAGAGGCATTTGGCCTTACAGGTGTGTCCAAGGCTTGGGATCACAGCTGCCCACTTGCTATATAGACAAGCTCTTAGGAGAGGCATCACCCACGACTGGGGTGATGGAAGGGGTGTGGTCTGAGTGCCCTTGGACCCAAAGGAGATCATCTGATGTCCCTTTAAGGGAATAATGATTCTAGTTAATAGAGATCAGGGACACAGAAAGAAATGTTCTTGGGAAAGCAAATTTAACCCAGCTAGCCCCTGTTCCTCTGAAGAGGGATTGCTCCCTCATCCTGCAGTAGGAATTTGCTTCTAAACAAAAAAAGTTGGATTTTCCACACAACAGATACCAAATGTAACTGCTGGGGAAGAGAGCAGGTGGAGAGATTAGACATGTCTGGTGCTGACAGATAGCATGTTTGTGCCTAATACATTGGAGAAATTGTTCAGAAACAACTCAGCCATGTGAAAATGCGTCCCCTGTAATATTGACAAGGTCAGAAAAACTTAAGGAGATACGCTGAGTAAGTGCTGGTCCTGCAAGGAAAAACCATCTAGAGGCAGTGTGGCAATTTTCCATCAGGGTCCCGTAGGGGCAGAGAGAGGAGCTCCTGCTGCTTTTCTCTGTTCTTCCTGCTCACAATGAAAAGTCCTATATCAAGGTCCAAACCAGTTCAAGCCCGCTTGGCTGTTGGCTCTTCAATCACTTTCAGTTGAATCTAAAACCCCATAGTGATCCAGAGAGGTTCATGTAGTGGGAGGGACTCCTATGGGTCCTCTTTCCATGCTGCCTTCTTCTCCTTTTGCTCTGTTCTGAAACAAATGAGGTTTAATAATCTGCTTCCTTCTTCCTTATCCAGGCCAGCTTGGGGAAGAGAGGGAACATGGCTCTTCCTATCTGTGAACATGTCCCTGCCCGGAAAGTCCGTCTGCAAGCACATAAGAGGTGTGTGAGCCTTTTGGGGCAATCCTGGGGTGTACCAGCTGCAGAGGAAACAGCAGATGCTTTTATAGAAAAATGACATACAGGCAGGAATATATCTCCTCTGGAGTCCTCTCTTTCACTTCCCTAGAGATCCAGTGTAAAAGACCAGTCTTGCAGACTCTCCAATATCTGCTTGGAGAGTTAGGCTGAAAGGAAGTAATATCCAGAAATATCTCTTTCCAAGAAACTAAGAAATGCCATGGGTTAGATCTCTGACATGCTCTGGCTGGGCACAGACAGCCAGCAGGCCTTAGGTCTGTAAGCAGGGAGGAATGGAAGAGGCAAATAGTTTTGGGTTGGTGCAGACAATTTTCACAGTGCCATCTTGGCTCTCCATTGCTCTCTTGGTATCATCCAAGGAGATGTTTGTATGGAAGGCAGCTCTGGAGATTGTCAGGGGCTATGTGAAAGAGGAGGAAAAAAAGATGAACTAGCAAAAAGTTAATTAAAACTCTTCTGATTATGAGGTGGAATTTAATACTTTAAAAAATGCAGTGTGATACATTGCAGCACTGCAGCTGAATTAATCATGAATGAGGATAGTAATTTTTAATTTTTGTGTGCATGAGAAAAACACTCAACAGATTTGACAATTAGAGCAGGGTAACAGCATTGCATGGCACAATGTGAAGTAGTTTTTCCCAGTGGTTTTTGAGAGGGAGCTAAACAGATGTGCTCAAATATTTACAAGTGCACAATATTCACATGCTTTTCAAATGCTGACCCTGCTGATTTGCAGAAGTCTGCTTCAATCTGGAGACCAGCTACTGTGGTGACACAGGCTATTTATCATAGGTAACACAGCAGCAGGGCTGCCAGCTCCCCGTGTACTTGTGTGCACAGTTATCTCCTACTCTTCTGACACTGATACACCACCACAGCAACTCACCTGCATCACCAATTTGTCCCAACACAGTCCTGGCAGCACACAGGGCCCTGCTGGCTCAGCCCCATTTTGTGGGGGAGGAGTGGTTCCTGTGCCACACCACGCCAAAGAGAAACAGGTTTGATTCCAGTCACAGCCATAAAAGTCAGGGTAGTTCAGTTAAGTGTCACGAGGGCAAGGCACTCCTGTAACAGTCTAATATTACATGTTTATTCTGTGTAATTCAACATGGTTAGCCATCAATTATCTGCATCAAAGTGACCACCCAGATGCCCACTGTATTTGGCCTTGTCTGTCACCTAGCTGTCCCCTGTCATGCTTCAGTTAAGAGCTGAGAATGCCAGTTAACATTGTTCATATCACCAGCAGTGCAGGGCGTTTCATTGCCTTGTTTTCTTCAAAAGGAGCCCAAAGAAAAGTCAGGTTTGTTCAGCACAAGCTGTAGTTGGGGAGGATTCAGGTAAGCCAGATGGCAGTGTCAGTGATGAATGGCACAGATACTGTATGGCTATGCCTGGATATCCTAACTGGGAAAGCTGAGCTGCACTGTACCTCACTGAAATAGTGACTATTGCAGCAGTTGCTTTACACTGTTCAATTGGCTGTGTAATTAATTTCACAAATTAAACAAAAACAATGGTGAAAATATGTAAAATGTCACCTGGACTGAATTGTGGTTCAGATCCTCAGTGAAAATTAGTTTGGCAGCCTCCCCTCACATTCTAATCTTCTTGATTTCAGCCTGAATGCCTCTCTGCTCTCAAGCCCAGGTTGGTGTTGCAGGTCAGGCTTTAGATGTGGGATGGGTGCTGCTGTGTCAGAAGCCCTGCTTATCTGGCTCAAACCAGGATAATTAGTGCTCAGTTTTTTTCAAGCCATCCTACTCATTCCATGCTTTGTACACTTTCTGGTTTGTTGTGCCTGCTCTCCTGGGTTTCTTTATTTTGAAAGGCAAACATGCAGTGATGCATTTCTCTATTCAGCTCACATTTTCCTTTAGCATTTAGCCCTGCAAATGTGGTAACCACTCACTTAGTGAAGACAGACAGGGAATGAGGAGGGGTCAGATCATCCACTTGCAGTTTTACAAGTCAACAGGTCCCATCCATGTTGACTTCTCTTCAATAATCTCAGTGTCACAGCAGGAAGTCAGACAAGCTGAACAACCTGCCCAGCTCTTTCCTCTCCCTCCATGTTCCCCCATGCTCCTCAGACAGCAGTTAGGTTAGTGGGGATAAGCCAGCTAGGGCTCTCTTCATTCCGAGGCATCTCAGGCAATCTGGCACACCCACCTTTCTTTCACTGCACTCTTGGTGAGGCTGCACTTTGCTCTAATTTCCTTCTCTCCTTTCCCCCTAATCTAAATGGGTTACTGATGCAGCAGCCTGTGTTTAGGATCTTTGTGCAGCTGTTGTACCTGAAGAAATGAAACAAGAGACACTGCCATGGACCTGCAGGCAGTAACTGCAACTGCTGTGATGCATCTCATGGGTTTTCAGGAACAGAGGTTGATTCACCCACTCTTGAGTGGGGAGTCTGGTAAACTCTGTGTTCTTGAGTCCCCATGAAAAAATATTATTCTCACACTGCCTTCACCAGTGGGTGTGAAAAGCTCTACCCAGTGTTAGCCACTGCCTAGTCCTAGAGCCACTGATTGGCTTGGTTTTCTCCTCTTCTAGAAATTTCAATAGGAGAGCTTTTATAAAGTACCAAATGAAAAGTGGCGGTTTCAGCCGCACTCTTGAAAGCCAATATGCCTTAAATGCCAGTTACTGTGTATCCTGAAAGGAATGGGCAGTTGTGAGTTATCTATCTTGGTTTTGGTTAACAGTGCTTCATGTTGAAAATGAGATCTCTGCATTCATCCTGAGGAGCAGACTAACACAGATACCTGTAGTACAAAATTCACTCCCCAGTGAAATGGGAAAGTTTATGTCTCAGGGAGAATCTGGACTGCCACAGCTGGATTCACCATCAGGCAGTCACAGAGAAACAGTGTGTTCTGTCAGACAGGCTGGAGGAGCCCAGGCTTCTCATCAGATAGATGTGTAGTGCCTTTTAATACTTTTTAATAGTTTACAAAATTATGATAAGCTCTGCAAGGCCATTTAAAATGGATAATCTTCAAGTGGTATTAAGGACTAAAATGGGTCTGCCTTGTATGCCTTAATGGGCCCCTCACAGCCTGTTCAACATTATCAAAAGGTGATTTTAAGAGTTTGTAATAAATATGTTCCTTTGGGGAAGATTAGGAAACAGGGTGGGATTTGCCATCCTTCTGCTACCTCCAAATTGCTGTGCTTTAACTGAATTAATTACAGTGGGTCTGCCTTGAACTCCAGAGTGCCAGTTCACTTCTGATCTATTGCTCAGTAAAGAGGTTTGTCCTTAGGGGGAAATGTTTGCTCCAAGAGCCAGGACTATTTAGTATTTGATTATCAGCCTAGGAGAAATTAGTCAAATAAGGCTCCAGCTTTGTGAACACTTTAGGTGCATGTTTAACCTTCCATTCCTGAGGAGTTCTTTAGATTTCAAAGTGCAATAAAATAAAGTGTGTCTGCAGAAATCTAATGGGGACCAGGGACTATGAGAGTTATTTATTCACAAACCAGAAGTGAATTATTTCATTCAGAAAGTTTTCCTTGTGCAAGCTGTGCTTATCCTCCTCTAGTGTCCAACCTTGCCTTTGTTGCAAACCCAGCCTTTGTCCACACCACTCTAGGGCTAGGCCTGACATTGCACAGAGATTTGAGTGCATGAATGAAACTGGCTAAAATCACTGACATTACTCTCCCTATGCGTTAATTTGTCATTTCACACTTTTCTGTATTGACAGAGTTCACACCCTTGGGCAACCAAGTTGTCAGAGTAATACAGAATCCACAATACTAATCCTTCCTATCAACCTTCCGGGGTTTCTCTTTGTATATCAGTTCCATAGTACATCAGTTAAAGGACTTAAAGTATGATTCTGAAACTTGCACATTTCATAAAATGTTGAAGGTTGAACAATTTCTTGTGGAGCCCACCAGAAATCTTCTCATAACTCCTACTGTCAGTGTCTTGCCAGCAATATGCTTCCTGCTGTTTTTGTCTGCCCAACATGTACTCACTGGAATTTATCGATTTGTTGAAATCAATCAATTTAGGAGGTTTAGGAGGAAAAAGTGGTTTCTTATGGTTTTACCAAATGTATTTGATATTTCCTGGTTTTGAAGCAGGCTTTTACTCTCTTGGCTCCCCAGCGCACTAAATTTTGTGCTTTTAACTCAGCATTCCCAGAGCTTTCATACTTACTGACTTCCTGTTATTCTTCTTGCTGAGATACTCAGAACCCTTAAAAACTGAGATGGTCCATGTTTTCATGGACCTTGAGAGTGATTTGGAGGTCTCAGTTCAGGCAGAGAGCTTTCAAAAGTCACAATACTCTCTGTATATCACCAAAGGATTCCGTAAAAATGCAAGCTTCCCACAGTGTTGTGCGTGTGCACCCAGAGAACTCCATACTTAGCTTCAGCCATATTTCTTGACTGACAGGTTATTTTAAGTTGTCACCCAAACAGATCTTGTGCACAGGATATTAATTTTCTTAATTCACTTAGCTATATGATTGGAAAATATCAACATGTAATACAAGAGTAAAAAAGCATTAATACAGTAATTCATACTAACTCCCCAGTATGATGAGAAATTGTCATCTTTATATCTAACTCACACTGAATTCAACCAAAATACATCATAAATAAAGTTTAGGGGCTTGAAAATGTATTGAATTAGTCTGGTAATGGCTAATTTCAATGAATAATTGAGGGAAGGGCAAAGCAGGGGCTCCTGGGGCTGGAAACCTGCTAACCCCATGCCATGGTCAGTTGTTGTTGCCAGTTCACATGACAAGAGGAGCACATAATCAAGCTGGGCAACCCCCTTGTTCCAAATGTGGCTGCATTTGCTCTTTTTATTATGACTGCTTCCAAGTATGTAGTCCCAGTTTAACTGAGTGTAATGATACACGCTTCCTAAATTTAAAATTGTAGATTTTGAGTTGGTGATTAGTGCTTAAACCCTGTTTTGGGTTTAAACTCTGATTCAAGAAACTAAAGTGGGCAAATGCTCCTATTACCTTCTGTATTTCACACCCTTAATCCTATTTTTAAGCATCCTGATGAATCAGACCTACTAAGGAAAATGCTAAAGCAGATATTTTACTTGGAGCACACAAATAATCCTACATCAACATTTAAAGGCCAGGACTTTTTAGTTCCCAGAATTTGCTGGAAAGATATATACTGCTTTTACTTTTACCCCACAGGGCAGCGGTATCCACAGATTTGCCTGCAAGACCATGCTGGGTGACTGAAAGCATGTGTGGAATCTGGAACATTTATGGTGCAAACATCATTTCAGCATTCTCCTACGCAAGAGATGATGAAACTTCCTAAGATGAGAGCCTATGTAAATATGTGTTACCCATCAGCTAGGCAAACAGATGACGGACTGCTCTTTTTAGAAGCTCCAGATGATGGCCATGATCCTGTAATGTGATTATTGTGAGCAGAGATGTACATCTGCAAGCCAATTCTTGCTCTGCAGATCCACTGAATATGAAAAAGAATATCTAGAATATAAAAAAAATTACTCTCCGTAAATTCCACTGTTATCTACTCTATTCTTATTAATGCTTCATTTAAATCTTGACATCTAACACTTCTTCAGCATTCATGATTAGAGAAATTACAGTTTCTTCTGAAAGTATAACAGCAAATGGGCATCAATGCAGATAGCCATTTATTGCTTCAGCAGTGAATTAAACAGGTTGTGCTTCTAACGGTATGGTACAAAATATATAAAGCTATTTGCTTTAGGTATTAATCTGGGATGACCTGATATAATGTGCTAGTGCAAGTTCTCTTCCCAAAGGAGAAAAATACATGCTCTGCTCAGTATCTCCTGGTGATTTTCTGCTCCAAGTGCATAAACATACAGCTGAATTCTCCCAGCCAGGTGTGATCCAGGAACAAACTGGCAGCACATCTTTGTGTCTTCTAATGTAAATTCTAACTCACAGAAGTGGCCCCCCATTAGTTCTGCAGTTAAAAATGCTTGCTCTTTCTTGTCAAGAATCATATTCCACAGAACATACCACAAGGCCAGAAAAATCACCTTCATTCTCAAAGGATGAAGCACATGGCTTGTGCTGATGTACAATGAAGTATCACATGCAAGACTGGTGAACCAGGACTCAGCCGTTGTAGATGGACTGGAAGCAAAAAAGGGAAATCTTGTATGAAATAGAAAATAAATATTCTTAAAGACAACTTATAAAGACTAGTGTCTACAGAAGTGATTTGAATTAGAAGAGTTTAGCTCATCTGAAATAATCTGCTTCTCAGAACATGGGGACACATTCCCTCAGCCTGCAGCTGCTAAACTGCCCAGCAGGTCACCCTAGGAAAATTGCATACTGAATCTGAGGATTTGTGGTGTTCTTCTGCAACCAAAGTATAGCTCTCTGTCTTTTTCTCTACTCAGAAAGAACATGAAACACAATTAAACTTATCTCAACACCTCTATTTATGCTGCGTATAGAGAACATTAGCTCTTGACTATAAAATGCTCACTTGGATTGGAATAAGTCAGCTTTGTCTTGGTATGGTCATTAGGAAAAAGAGGGTTAAGAAAATATATGGCCATACACCTAAAGCTAAGAGAAGCTGGGTAATAGGTACCAATATATGAAGAGACTTTCACAGGACTCAACTTGAACAAAAAGAGTAAAAAACAAGGAACCTCATGGTTAATCATCGTAATGGAATACTGATAGTTGCCATTGGCTGAAAAAGAATTCAGACATTTCAGTGCCCCTGATGCACTTTGATCCTTTGGATGTTAAGCTCTGAAGCAGTGCTGAGTTTGGCAAATTGATGACAAAAACCCATTCTTTTTCGAATGCCACTTTAGCTACTAGCTTTTTATTCAAGAAAGGGTTTTGTTGACAGCAAGATTATTTTCTTAGAAAAAACACTAAACGAGAAGATGACAAATGCTGTTGTGAATGTTCACACAACTCCAGGAGCAACCAACCACAATTATTCAGACAGGGCTCCTGCAGGAATGGATAGAGCTGAAATCTTGAAATTTGGCAAGAATAAAGTCCTCGATAAGGAGCAGCACTTACGGTTGCTCTGGAGAAAATCTAGTTTCACCAGTGGGACTCATGCTCATTTGGAATTGACCATGTGCAGTAGAACATCTTGTCTGCATGTATGCAATTAAGAGATGCACAGTGAATAGTTACCATGCAGTTAGTGTAACATATGCTCCAATACTTCCAGACGTGACTACTGAAGTTGGTAGCAAAATCCTGATGCCTTCAACAAGGCCTCAATTTTAGTCAGATAAAAACTGCTACGTGTGAAAGCAGCTGGGGATCCTTCTCTTCACTGAAAAAATTGTGAGAAAGAGAAGAGGAATCCACACTGAGGAACTAACTGAAAGGCTGGAGATGCTACAAGCACTGGCTTGTAGCATTCAGGAGACAGAATGATACTGCTGTCCAGTCTGTGACCTGCTGTTTGCCTTCTGGCAGATGCTTTTATATTTCTTGCAATTTGCCTGATGCATTTCAATAAGAAATACTCAGCCTGAGCCCCACTTAAAGGAATCAGGGCATTTCTCCTTAGTCTCCACAAGCACTGAAGTAATGTGCTTAATATTTAAATCGCAGGGCCGTATGTACTATACTCTCTGAAGAAAAAAGGCTGGACTGCTGTCACAACATCTTGGTCTCAAGGACTGAAGCTCACTTGGTGGCCTGTGTGACATAGAACAGTAAGAGGCTGTACACCATAGAGGCAGTGATCTGAGGACAAGCAGTCTTAGTCCTAACACCAGTTGTGGATCTGAAGCCTTCTTCTGTCTATTGTGCCAAAATGCAGGACTGAACTCTGCAAATCACATGTATTTCCCCAGTGACCTACCCTGAATGCTGGCTCCTAACAACCCCCACTGGAACTGTGTGTGGTTCCCCACTTGGACTGGCTGATATGAGCCCATCTCTCAACATGACAAGCCCAGCAGGTGATGCACAGGTTCATCTGTGCTCCAGTTTGTCACCAACATTCCAGCTCTGCAGACAGCACAACTGTGTTTAGACAAGGCAAACAATTTCAGGCAAGATAAGAACAGACAAGGTTTTCACCCAACCAGAATTTATTTATGTGAGGCTTCTAAAAGTTCAGTAGTTTAAACTCCACTGCTGTGTGTTTCACTGCTGTTTTCTGGAATCAGGAGAGGAAGTAACAAATTAGCACAAGGGAAAGCATTCCTGAAGCAACATCCTGGTGAAGGAAAAAAGTCATGAATTGCTGGAAATCCACCCAAAAACATTCCTCTGATCTTCCAAGATATTTTAATCTCTCTTCCAGATCCCAGGGGTCTATAATGCAATAAGTTTTGGATAGGTCTGCCCAACTCTGATGCCAAATTTGAACTGGGATTTCTGATGCTCTCTCCTTTGTAGTTTCCTTTTTCCAAGTTCAGAGGTTGGAACATTTTCTTTCCCACTTTGAGCTTGAGGTCTGTTGCCATGAGGTTTTTCCTAGTTCGCTGAGCATTTGTGTTGAAGGAGAGATGTGCAGTTTGTCCCGTTTGTGAATGTAAACACTGGCCATGTTTTGCTAACTGTCTTTCATTGTTTACATATTTCTAGTTGGGAGGAGAAAGGTGATTGACAGTTAGCTTGACCAGTGTGGATTGGGAGGTGGGGATTCCATCCCCCAATCGATGGACATTATAGGAAATGTATAAAAGTGCCTTTGTAAATAAACCTCGGGGGTTCCTGCTTCCGGCCCCAATCTGCTCGCAACTCAGAAATGTGTCTCGAGTCCCTCTCTTACTGTCAGGCCCCGCAGTGATAGAGGTCTGCTACTTTTATCAAAACCTGATGAACTGGGGCCATGGTGGGGACATATGCTGGACACAAGCTGGACACCGTACTCAGAAAAGCCTCCTGCTGTGGCTCTGTGAACCCCAGAGCGTGCTGCCCTGCTGGCTCCACAGCTTTTTCCTTTTCCTCCATGAATGCCATCCAAGAAAGTGGGTCTGTGCACCAGCTCTTTAACGCCAGAACCAAATTGCCTGCCCTGGAACCAGAGCTGGATTCTGCAGAACTAATCTGAACATCTGAATTTATAAGTCCAAAGTTAACATTGTTTAAAAGCAGGTCAGATTCTGTTCAACCACAATAGCCAGCAGGTAATTCAAGTGTGAATCCTCAGTCTAGGCCATGGATCTGTGTGTGTCATGAAAATGAATGTAAAAACTGTGTGTATGGACACACCTCCACTCCAAGGAAGGTTATGGGGAACAGTGGCTGGCTGCTTCTCCACACAGCAGAGAGACATCCCTGTAAGGTCATGGACAGCATTCCAGCTCATCAGTGCTGCAGCTAAACATACTTCCTTCCCAAAGAGTATATGAAAACAGCTGTTCAGCATTACAGTATATTGCAAATTATTTCTTGTCTCATCAGAGGCAGTTGTTCTTGGATAATGCAAAGGGAGTGATCTGAGAAGCACCCAGCTACGATACTTGGAGAGGAAGCTTGAGCCAAGGAAAGGCAGTGATTTGCCAGATTAATTGGTTTGCATCCGACATTTATTAAGATGCTTTTGTGAATTAAATGGAGGGGGAAAAGTCAGGTGTTTAATGACCAAACTTCTGAGGCAGGCAACATGTCAAATATTTCTCCAATGGTGTTACAGTAACTTGTTTCACTTTCCTTGCATCAGAATATCGGTAGGCCTCAAGTTCATGAGGTTCAGTGCCGAGTTCAGAGTGTACCTGTGCAGGGAGGCACGGCCAGAGGCTGGGGTGCTGGAAGGGTCTGTGGGGAGCACGCCAACAACAGGGGCAGACATAAGGAGCATCTCCTGCGGGGGAGATGCAACACCATGGAAAACCAGACCTGCTAGCACATGGAAAGGGAACAGGATAGACCCAAGGACCCAGCTAGGCAGGTGCAGAGGTGGGCTCAGCCAGGGCCCTGCCTGAAGGAGCAGAGGTGGACTGGGACAAGTGGGTGCTTCAGTTGCTCTGCAGTAACCTGTAAAGCAGACATTTCTACCGTCTTTTGGTCAAAAGCCTTCAGACCAGGCAACCCATTCTGCGCAGCCCCCTGAGGCGGCGGCGCGCACCTCTGAGGCGGCACCAGGCCCTGCAGCGCACCAGGCCCTGCGGGGCCTCCCAGCAGGAGGCAGGAAAACATGCAGAAAAAAAAAGTGTTCTAGATCTGCCCTTGTCCTTTCTTTAGTTGTAAAGCTGCCCGGGGTAGTGTGTGTTTATCGTCCTATTCTTGCATGTGTGAATTGCACGCTAACTCGCTATTCAAAAGCCCCCACGGTGGGCAGTCTCGCAAAGGCCACATTAAAACCATTCGTTTGCTGTGTTGGGACAACTGACAATTGATGAAAATGCTTCAGAGCAGACAGAACCCATGGAAAAACATAACTCAATGCCTCCAATCTGAAGGCAGCTATCCAAGCTATCCACCCTCCCCCCAACCCCAAATGTTTCTGTTAAGATACTGTTTACACAGATTTAATCAGTTGTGTCACTGGGGCACAGCAAAAATGGCAATGGGACCTGCTGAAATTTAGCACCAGATTGTGATTTACAATCAAGGCACCAAGAGTCACTGAAGTGCATAGCTCCTGCCCCAATTACTAATTAATCAGTCCCAAAGAGGTCTCCCTAAAAGGTATAGCAGTCAGCTCTGAGCCCTATAAATTCAGAGGGCTTCTCCACCCTTCATGTAGGAAAGGTGACCTGTGGCGCTTTGCATCCTGCAGTTAGGTGCTGGTCACAGAAGAAACCAAACTTGTAATTTGGTTTTGTTGGGGGTTTTTCTCTCCCTCCCTAGTAAGAATGCAACCAGCTTGATTGCAGTAACGCATTGTTTAAGAGGCAGTGTGAGATGCTGGGATGAAATGAGTTAAGTAGTTTTCTCGAAAGTGTTGCTCTTCACAGGTGCTTCAGGTGCTTCTTCCCTTCTTCAGAATGCTGCTGCCTTTGTGACGGACACGTGGGCTTGGCATCCTGGCTTGGGGCTGTGCCAGGCCTGTCACCCATAGAGGAGGATCGAGGGGAGCAAGGCAAAGGCTTGGCAGTATTTGTTGAACCCTTGCTGGGTTAACAGAATTTGAGGCTTTAAAAGCTGTACTGTGAGTATCCAGCTGGGCTGGATGTGAGTAGTGCTGCTCCTCAGGGACTGATGGGAGGTACCCCTGCATGCATTTCCCGCAATCCCCAGCTTCTTTCCAGGGATTAGAGACTTTTCTGATGCCATTGGCTCACCTAGACTGGAGGGTATCAGGCTCAATAGGCTCTGAAAAACATCTCAGTGTACCTCAATCATTCCTCAGTATATCCTTGAAGGCTGAAGAGGTAATTCTGACACTACAAAAAATAGAGAGGGAAATACAAAAGTATGAGCTAGATACTCCCATTTGATGTTTTTGCTCACTTTATTGCATTTCATGTCATTACTTTTATGGTGAGACCAAGCCTTCCTGATGCTGATAGTCCAAAATAGAAACCCACAATTTTTAATACATGCTTTTAGATGAAACCACAAGATATTGTGAAAACAGACAGTGCAGTGTGTCATAAAAGTGAGTTATTTAAGTATAAATATTCTATTTTCTATTTTTTAAGAGTTCTGTCTATATTTTAGGAGATGATATAGGTTTATTTTTTGAGGGCAAGAAATAGCAGGGTAAAATCTTGCTGGTAGTATTTTTCTAGTCACTTTGTCAAATGCACGACTGTGCACATTACATAGGGGAGAGAAAAAGCCTTCCCTCTTCTCACCCCTCGGCAACATAACAGGGAACAGAACTGCACATCTGTAAATAAATGCATCATTAGATTCTCATCAATTTGTAAGCTTCACTTGATGTATGGCTAAAATAATCCCACAAGGATAACTAAAGAAGTGTTTGCTTTCGAGCACACAGAACACAGACCAGTGGAAACATTATTTCAGTTGAACTCAGTATGTTGGGAGTTTTGGTTGTTGGCTATTTTTTTTTTAACAACAGTCCACATTGAAGGATTATTTTAGATGCATTGCTACCAATATATTCATTAGCTGAGGATCTCTGGACATATTAAAAGAACACAGTAAAACAACTAATGATGCACTTGAGCAGTAACAGGTTGTCATTAGAGCAGCATCTGCTCTCATCAGAGTTAATTATTCAGTTGCTTTGTTTTCCAAGTAGGTGTCTGGTAGAATTTAGCAGAATCTTAATTAAAACACATTTTCAAACTCCATGGATGCTCATCTCATCTAAAGAAATCAAGACAATTTCCACCATAAACATCAAGCTTCAGTTGAGCCATCAAACAGCAGAAGGATCTCAGCCAAGGCAAGTTTTAGGCATTAACCATTACAGTGCCAGTGAAATGCAGGTTGCTGTGGAACAGTGCCATCATGAAGTCCCCTGATAAACTGTCCTGTGCACATACCCATAGCCAACACAGGCATACAGTTAAATAATGGCAATGCTCCCAACTGTATAATTGTAATTTTACCATTTTCACTGTACAAACCCTTCAGATGCTGCATGTTTACCCTGAGCTGCAGAGGGGCAGTGTGTGCCCCCAGGAAACAGGAGTCACTCTATATTCAAGCACAGACCTGCCCTTCTGCTCACTTCTACTGTCCTGGACAGCCCTGCCCTGTGCAGGTCCCCTGAGCTGACCTAGGGCAGGTGCTGGTGTTTTTGAGACTCCCCCTGCTCTCTTCCACAGTGCTGGAAAAAATAACTTTCCTCTTGTGAAAATTTGTCTCTTGGAAAGCCAATGGAAATCCTTTGCCTTTGGACATAAAAAGATTAGGTGATTATTATGAAACTGCACTGATTGTCAGAAACTTTCTGCTAATATAGTAGCCAAAGTCATGCCAGAGAAATCTTCCCATTGTGTCTGGTAAACTCAGGATTCTTTCAGGGAAGGAGTGGGGAACTGGACAATTCCATGGCTATGTGTTTCCACTCAGCTAAAAACTCTCAGTAAAGAAGACAGTGTGAGGTAAATAAGCTTAGGTTCAACCTGCTTCTCTTGAATACCAATATCTATGGTTACTTTGCAGGTCTCCTCTTTATTAGATTTCAGCAAGTGCATACCAAACAAGTTCAGTCTATGAGCAAAACCTTTATTTCCCAATGGCCAGCACAGAATATGAGAACTTGAATCTTAAGCTTGGAGTTTTTTGCTGCAGTGTATTGACTTACATTTGAAGCTAGCTGGGAAATTTCTATAATAAAAATGCTGTTTCATCAAAAGAAAATATTTCATGAAAGTAGAGTATTCTAAGCAAGCTAAAACAGCTGCCTTCATACTTGGGAAGAAGTAGATGGGAATATTCTGATTTTTCACATTGAAACTGGTTTTATAAAAAAAAAATTATTTGTAATGTAATAAACTGTTTTTTGAAAAGCACAGATGAAAGAAAAAGAAATCAAAATTGTCATGCTATATTTCAGGTTTACCACAATGCAGTGTCTATTTCAATCCTATTTATTTTATAGAGTTGTTCAAAGCTTTTTTGGTTGATGATGTTTGGAAATGGAGCTGCATCTGGAGAAATTTACTTTTGTCTTCGTTTTTCTGACCTGTTTCAAAATAAAAGCTGTTCTAATAGAGACTACCTGTCTGTTGTGAAAGGGAAAAATGGAAGTCCGTAACTCAGTGACTGTATTTTAATGGCTTCTACAATTATTTTCAGGTCATTTTGAGGAGCTGAGCAAGCAAACCTTCCACAGGACAGGGGTGATTTCAGGCTGTGCAGTATTGCTGGACTATTGACCTTGTTGGTGGGAACATCTGGTTTGGGTTCCTTAAGGGAAAACAAGCTTCTGAAGGACACCAAGGTATTTCCTTGTATGTATCCTCTTCCTCCTCCATGCTGCTGCTTCTCACCTCAGAGCAGCTGCTAGAACTGTTTCCCCATCACCATCTTCCCTCTTCCCACCAGAATCCGCCAACATACTCAGGTTGAAGCCGCCAGCTTTTCTCTCCTGCCTGGATGACTTTTCAGACCTCACATCTGACATACAGCACACTGCAGGAGCGCAGCAATCCTGGTGAGAGGAGGTGGACATCTCAGGGTGTCCTGAGGAGTTTGAAAGGAACACACTCATTTTTCATCCCAGGCCTGGGCAGCTGGATTTGCTTTCTGGCACACTGACTTCTTGTGCAACAGGGCTCAAAGCAAGAATGAACTGATAACCAAGTGCTACCACTACCTCTGAAACCACAAGCTTTTCTCCAGAATACTCAGTTTTATGTCAGAATTCTTCTGAAAATGGGCTTGCACCGAACAGCTGATGGTCCACAGGTGAGCACATGCAGAAGATGACCTGAATAACTCACCCACAGTTTTATCCCTTAGAACAGTCAAGCAGTCCCCAAACCGACACAGCCACACCATGGCTGTTTGTACTCTCCTTCTCTGACTGATGGGCAAAGCAGGAGGCAGCTCAACAAAGCTGTGGGCATTTCCATGGTGGATGACACAGAGCGCTGCCATGTTCAAGCTGTGGGCTCCTGCTTCAGCGGGCGGCAAGCAGCCGTGGCTGCAGCTGCCACAGTGTCACAGCCTGTGTCTGGGGAGCTTTGCTGCTGTGCCTCCTTTTAAAGCCTCATTTTTGCCTAGAAAAAAGTCTATCTAGGGACCCCCAAGCCCTGGAGGGTGCTTGTGCACAGCCACTTGGGGTGTTCAAACCCCTCAGAAAAGTTGCCAGGATTTGCTGCTTGGTGCCCTGTCCTGATGAAAGGTGGCATTTTGGAGGGAAAGGGGACTTTTTGGTTGTCCTGCTCCTATCATCAGAGCGTTTGATGAGCACAGGGAAAATAAATAAATGGGAGCAGTACTTTGATCTTCACAAAAGCAGCTGTTACTCACTGCTGAGTGGGGTTTCTTCTGGAGAGTGGCTGCTTTTCAGCAGAGGTGGGCGCTGGAGCCTGTGAGCAGCACGTGTGTGTGAGCTCCACGTGACATCTGATGGGAGGCAACCATGACAAGGTGGCAGCACCTCTCTGTGCCAGGGCAGTGGAGAGGGCCACTGTTGCTGTTCCTGTGGCTGTCATGTAGTCATGGTGACTCAGCCAAGCTGAACCTTGCACACCACCCTCACTGCTGAGAGAGAGAAATGTGTATTTACTCACTGCCATGTGCCTCCAGGAGAGAAATCTACTTAAAGCCATCCTGTTTAATTGGAGCTTGGGTCAAACAGCTGCTCAGCCAAATTTTGTGCACACAGCTTTGCAAGCAAATGTATCTGCACACGTGTTTACACTTAAGCACACAACTTGCAGCTGGCACCTGTGTCATGTGAAGCTCAGCACATGGCGGCTCTGCCACTAAGCAGTGTGGACTGAAGTGGGGCTCTGGAAGGACCAGAAGGGACAAGGCAGGACAGCCACCAAGACAGCCAGCCTGCCCCATTCGAGCTGTGGACAAGAACTCTGCCTTTTTGCTGTGAAGATTTCTGTGCCTGCAGAAGTGTGTTTTTCCACCCAAAGTGAGATCAGATGGGTTGTAATAGCAGAGTAGGCAGAGAGGGGGGCATGTAGCAAGCCCAAAACTGTAAGTGGGGAGCTACAGTGATGCAAATAGCTCATTCCCAGAACTCACACTTTCAGCTCAGTGATATGATCTGATCAAATTTGTCAAATCCTTTGACAGTTAAGAAAAAAAGGAAAATGAGGACTCTATTTGGGTAAATGGATTTTTATTAAAGTCTTTATAGCATATTTTGTTTTACTCAGAACTTTACTTGAATCAATGTGCCAAAGACTGAGTTTCTAGTGAAACTCCATTTCCTCTTCCGTTTGCCTGGGCCTGATTGCAGGATCAGCACCCTCACTGCCCTGGGTGATGTGCACAGCCACAGTGTGGCAGAGGAGCCAAGCCCCCGAGGATCCTCATCTGCACAGACACACACAGAGCAGGCTCAGGGTGCCTGACACTGCAGGGGCCTGGTCCTGCCAGAACACCCAGCTCTGCACACAGCTTGCTGGAGCAGGGGCAGCTGTGAGGACTGAACTTAGCCCTCGGAGGTGCCCCTGGGCAGGACCCTAACAGGGCCTGGGCACCAGGTGCTCCAAGTTAACCTCTGGGTGAGCTAATGTTTTCCATTGATTTCAACTGAAGCTCAGGAAGTAAGAGGATTTGAGCTGAAGAAGAAGGAAGCTGAGGCTGACCTGCAGAGGCCGTGTACCGGTGAGAAGTAGTGAGGCTGCAACAACCAGCCCCAGCAGGAAGATGTGCAGCTAAGGCTTCCTGGCTGTATCCCAGGTTCCCTGTTGCCCACCTGCCACTGCTGCAGCAGGAGTAGAAATGCTACATGAAGACCACTGAGTGGTTTGGACTCTGCCAGGTAAGAAGGTGTGAGCGTGTATTTGTGGCCAGGTTGTTTTGTGGTGCTCTGGTGGGTTGTTATGCTTGGCTTCCTGGTAGTGATACTACTTACTGCCTTTTGTACTGTTTGAACCCAGCCGTGGTGGTTTTGCTGTGATAGTGCCTGAGTGAAGTATTGCAAAGACTGCTTCTTGATGGCCTTGTGAAAACAGAAATGAGAGTGATGTTAATAAGAAGGAGAGGGAAAAGCTATGCGCTTGGGTGTAAAATCTGTTTTTAAAACCAAGATGCTCACTGCGCTCTGAAGTGCGTTGTTGCTGCCAGGGGTTTGACCCGGTTCCCTGTTCAGCCAGGCTAGCTGGTTCTGGGAAGCTCCTCCTCCTTTCACTGCAAATACAACATCAGCTCAATTAGTCAGGCTCCATGCAGTGAATTGAAAACCAAAAAGTCCCCTCTGACATTTATCTCTGTCTTCATTCCTGGGGGAAAGAACACAAACCCCTCTTAATGAAAATCAGACAGTGTGAGCAAGTGGCTCTGAAGCAAAGTTTTTCTGCTCCTAAACTGTACTTCAAGTCATTACAAGCTTTGCTTGCCAACCTTACAGTAGCTGAAGCAGTATGTACAGCCTGTGATACGCAGACTGGAGTAAAACCTCCTTCATGACATTTTGTTGTATGGGAAAGCTTGAGTTTTTGGAAGACGCTCCGATAACACAATATGGAAAGCATGCTATCTTAGCATTTCCTACGCCGACTTGGAATGCCTTCTGTTTGGAGAAGATCCACTGGCAAGTGAGGGAAGGTCTGAACAGTCAATTTAGATTTTCTTTTAAATGTATTCTGTATGCATATATTGTGGTTATTTTGAGATTTTTGCCTTCTGGAATGATTACTGTCTGATACCAGATAGAAAAGTCATTATGCATAAAACATAGGTGTACAATGAGTTCAGTAGCTATGGGGAGCTGTGGATGGAACCAATTAAGTTTCATTAAGAGATGCAGACCTTATTTGTCTTTAAAACCCGATTGCACACCTGTGGACCTGTTACCACTAAATTAAAATCAGTTGTCGAGGCTGCTTTCTTTTTCTGAAGTATGCTTTTGCTGAGGACACCCTAAAAACAGAGCAACATGTAGTTGCTGACCCTGGATCAAATGTATGATCTAGCTGTGTCTTACACCTTTCTGTAGTTATGTTTTTCCATGCCCAGCTCAGATAGGCTTTGGAGGGAAGTTGGGACTCCCGACCTCTTCGACCAACACTGGTCCCCTCTGGGCTGTACCCTGAAAGTCTGGCAGCACAACTTGTCCAGAAGGGCAGCAAACCTTCCATCCCTGTCTGAGCATGCAGGGCTACTCCTGCCCTGTGGTACAACTGTGTTGTGCCATGGAAGCATCTGTGTGTCTCTTTCAAAGAGCTTACAACTCACAGGGGAATGTGAGTGGGGTGTTATCAGAATATGTAAAAGTGCTTTGTGCATTATAACTATATTAAATGCCTTTGAGATGACTGTGAGTGGCAGGAGGATTGATGTGGTTGACTGGAACGGTTGGCTGGCCAGTCTGTGTTGGTGGAGAAGAGGAAAGGCTATGCAGGAGGAATGGCAGCACTTGTATTGTTCAGAGTGGCACAACAGAAAGGACACAGATGGCTGTTAGGGAGGTGCCAAAGTGACTGGATAACCCCACTCAACTACACCATTAAAGTAAACAGCCTTGGGGCAGGAAAGTGGAAGCTCAGCTTAAGGGTATATTATTGTATCTTGTACTGCCTGTATAGGGCAAAGACAAAATAATAATACTTCCTTCTTGTCCCTCTGTGAAGGAAAACAACAGGGAGGGCATAGTTATTAAACTTGGTGGACAGCCCTGTGTACCCACAGCCTCTGCTTGTTGCCATTGCTGCCTTGCTTCGAGCAAGGCACAGCTTCAGGATGGAGAGTGACCTGCTTCTGGGGAAGACAGGGAGCTCCTCTGGCTCCTTGCCTCCTTCCTGTTCTAAATGGAGCTTGGATGATGTGTCTGGGTCCAGCAGGACCAGCACATTTTATTTAAAACCTGGCCCAGTAAGCCCTGAAGCTGCTGACCTGTAGCTCCAGCAGCCTGATCCAGTTCTCTGCATATCTGGGCAGCAAGTCAAAAATGTGTGATGCTCAACTCTGCCATGGCTTTGTGGAGTCCTTAGCCTGTGTGGGAAGGGGAGGCAGTGAGCTGCTGGTGCAGCCTCCTTTCCTGCTTTCTGGAAGCACTGCTGGCATTTGCCTTCAGTTGGTGTTGTGCAGGGACAGCTCCTCATCTCTAGTCAAAAGCCATGTGCTTACTGCTAATACCTGTGGAGTTGTGCCAAGCTGCCCCTCAGTGCTGGGGAGTGCCTGTCACAGGTAGGGAGAGCCATTGGCCCATTGCTGAGCTCTCGGTTCACACCTGGCTGTTCATCAGCAGCATTAACTAAAATTTGAGGCTTCAGGCTAGCGTGGACAGCAGCTTTTTCCTCCTTTCCTCTGTGCTCCTGGAGCATGCAGCTGTGCAGTTGCCAAAGTCACAGCTGAAGCCTTCCTAGCCCTGGGCTCTCAGGGATGCTGTGCAGTATTAAAGCCAGTAACCTCTGTGCTGGCTGTCAGCAGCTAGAGGAAGGCAATTCAAAAAGAGCACAAACAGAAGTCTGGAGAAAGACCCTCTTGATTATTCAGTTTTTAAGAGGGGAAATGGTGCAAGAGCAGCAGAACTTAGGAATCCTCTTTTCTCACTGATGCCCTCTCCCATGCCTTGATTATCTTGTGCTCATCCTGATTAAGCCTTTTCTTGTGGCCAGAGTATAACATTTCTTTCCCATGCAGGATTCAGGGTATCTAATAGCATGGGTAATTTTACATTGCAGTCTTACTCTTCAGAGGGGAGAGCAGTTCAAGTCTCTCTACATATTTTCTTGAGACTCCTAGGAATTTGGTACATCTGAGATTCCTCAGTGGCATTCATTTAGACTGAAATCATTCATCAGTGCATAGTAGTACCAGAAAGGACTGGAAAGTAAATAGTATAGTTGCATAAATCTTGCCTCCATAACAAATCATACCATGAAAAAATCTAAACATTTTAACAACGTTATTGAACACCAGGGTTGTTTCTTTTCCCGCATCCCCAGCTGAAGGTTCACATGGTCCTTTCAGTACACTTGTTCTCTTATTGGGTTCTGATATTGCAAACAGTTAGGGGTTTTTGCCTCAACAAATGCCCTGGAAGCTACAGAGCTGTTTCAGGATTGAAATGAGGCACACAGGTACTGCTGGGCAGCTGGGGTATCAGACTAGTTCGTGGGGGAGGGGAATAGCCTGCATTCCTGAATCTGGATGAGGCTTCCCAGAGTGCTACTGCTGGTTGCTGAAAGTGTTAAAAAAACATTCCCATGGGCAGAGGGGTTTGCTGGCCCATTTTAGGTGAAGGGTGCAACACAGGGTACCCTGCTGTGAGGTGACACCTTGTCACTGTCCCCAAATGGGTGGCAAGAGCAGAGTCCCATACTAGAGGGTGCCAGGCATGATGCTGGTATTGGTGTCCCAGTATTGGTATCCCAATTTTGGCACAAGCACAGACAGCTATGTTCATGCCAGGAAGGAAAAGGTTTTTTCAGGACCTGTGGCCTTTGGTGTGAACTGACATAGAAAATGAAGTGCCTGTGGGAGGCACTGAGTCCTAGCTCTGGGGAGGAAGGAACTCAAAGTTTAGCAAAACATTCCTCATCTCAGGAAAATACTTTGCTTCAAAACTCACCAGAGGATCCAAACAGTCTGACCTGCTTTTAGCGCTGTCCCAGCTCAACCTGCAGAATCCCTCGTGAGGCCCACTGCAGAGCCTGTGCCGATCGGCGCAGGCATGGCCAAGCACTGCTGGCAGTCACTCCCCTGCTCAGTGCCCGGCGCCGGCACCAGCCAGAAACAAACAGGCAAAGTGCCGCGCCAAGGAGAGGGGAAACATCATACTCCTTATTTAATCAATAGCAACAGACGTATTAACAATCGTCAACATGCGCAGTTATTGGTAACCCACCAGGAAACATGCTCGCCAGGCCAAATCTGGGGTACCCTGCAGAGGCAGGGAGGCAGGGCTGTGTTTGGGAGTGCACTGGCTCCTGGGGAGCTGTGGACAGGCTGGCTGCAGGGTGCTGTGGGCACACAGCTGGGGAGCAGAGTGCTGGCACTGCAAGAGCGTCACAGCCCCATCGGTGGCACATGTTACACAGGGCAAAGCCCTCTCCTCTGCCAGAAGGGGCCTGCAGCAACCACTACATCTGCGCTGGGCCCCACATATGTTTACCCCTGTGCAAGCTTTGTACACAGGCCTAGAGATTCATCTTTGGTGGCTGCCTGTGACTGGAAATGCTGCAGATTTTTGCTGTGTATGCTATGGCCTAGAAGAAAAAGTGGTACCTAGTAAGTAGAAAACCAAGGTCTGGAGTACAGCAGAGTGATGGGGGCCTTGGTGTTTCGACTCTGCAGGCTCTGGCAGTGACAGGGCAGCTGGCAGCAGGGATGGTGTCAGTCAGTGGTTCATAGCCTGCCACGCATGGGTGGGGAAGCAGCACTCCTGAAGTCATCCAGGGAGGACCTGCAGGAAGGCTGACGATGATGGGTGAGCCAGAGAGAAGCTGGGGCTTCTCTCTCATCTGTGCAGGAGGTGGGAGTGGCAGTGTGGTGCTGTTGTAATGGCACTGGTTTAAGAATAAACTAAGCCTCAGTCCTCCTTATCCATGTGAATGCAGAAATCATCCTGTCTCAGGCTTCTCATTTCTTCCCTGTTTCATGAGTCCTACAGGTTGCAATGAGGTAAAGGTAAAGGTCCATAAAGAGAGGTAAAAGAAGACCTCTGCTTTAATTTGAGGAATATAAGTTTTTGTCTAGTGGCAAAAACCCCCACTGCCCCCCAGATGAATGTGCTATCACATACAGATGTCTGCAGACAAGGCTGCACAGACCATTTGGGTGGTGGGTTGGTGGGGGAGATGCTACCTCTCCCCTCCTGGGGCCAAGGGGCAGTGTGGCTGCCCTCTGTGTGGAGCACCAAAACTCGGGTGTGGGCTGCTCTCCTGAGCCCCTGTCTGGATGTCAGCTCAAAGACCATCCGTTCCCTGCAATATTTACAAATATATCTGCCTCTGAAATCTGCCCAAGTTTATCAGTGAGACAGGAATAACATTACAAGGCTGTGCACACACATGTTATACATTCCCCCAACAACAATTCTTTCCTCCTCCAGTTATGCTATGTTTTTAGTACATTCCTCCAGTATGATAATCATCAACATACCTAAAAAAAAAAAAAAAAAAAAAAAAGCCAAGAAGCTGGCCAGATAGAGGGAAGAGAGTGCTTCAGGCCCTGAGGCTGGGACATCCTGGCAGTCTGTGCCCTCTCGCAGGACAGCGGAGCCGCTGCCTGTTGTGAGAGCAGCAGTGCTGTGGTGGGCAGGGGGACAGCAGCCAGCCCCACTCTCTGCCTGCCGGGCAAACAGAGGGGGCTGGCAGGGGCAGAGGGGAAAGGAAGGCTAAAACATAACAGAAGTAATAGAAAGCAGCTTGACAATCTTTTCTCTATTTATGTATCGACCCACAGAGGCAAGGGGAAGCCGTGTGGTGCATTCAGCTATTGTTAGTTGCCTCCCCTGTGCTGAGGGTGAGGAATTGCCATGAGACCACAGCTGGACCCATGAGCCAGCTCTGAGTCTCTTGGGAGAGAGGTGTGCTCTTCTTTCCCAAAGCAGATGCTTTGTTCTTGGGCGCAAAACCTGCTTTCCCATAGTTTGCACGTGAAGCAGTAAGGGATGCAAGGCTGTGAGCTGTGTCACAGGGCTTTGTTTGTTTTTAAAATTGATTTGAAGGCTCCATATCTGCTGATGTTCAGCTAATAATGAAATGTTCTCAGATTTTCTGTGGCCTGTCTCTTCTCTTTGATTTGTCCTCAGCAGAAAGCTACTTCTCAAGCTGGCCCCAGCACAAAGCAATTGCTTTTCCTTTCCTTTCATTCCACTTGCTTGGGCACGAGCACCCTGTGGCCATTAATTGCTCCCAAGCCAGCAAGATTTCAGGTGACTGTGTGTGCTCTCTCTTTTGCCCTTGCTATCATTGGAAGATGCCGTGTTTGGTCCCAGATATTTCTTCTGGTCATTCCTGTAGTACCCTGGCCTACAGTATTGCTAGGAGGGCTTTGGGCAGCATCTTCCAAGGCTTCTCTTATCAGGGACTGATGGGAAGTATCTTTCAAGGGAGAAAAAGATGATGAGGAGTTGCTTATGTCTGGTTTTTACTCTGTGGAGCACCCAGGATTTTCAGCCTGTCAGGAGCCATTAACCCAGCAGGTCTAGGTAGGAATTAGCAGTTGGAGATGTATTTCTCCCCGCTGCATCCTGCTCCCTTGCTTTGTTGGGGCTGTTAGCTTTCCTGGTGAAGCACATGCTCAAGCATCTCAATGACAGCATGCTCCTTTCAGCCTGAACATGTTACCTGTTTGCTAGTAAGCACAAGAAATGGTGAAGTCCATCAAAGATGGCCTTTACCACAAAGGCTTGTGTGGATTCCCAGGCTGCCCAGCTTCCTTCCAGTTGCCCCATGTTTCCCATGGCCTCCCTGCACAGGGACACCTCACTCTGCAACTGTGACTGACTGAGCTCTGGGGCCATGGGGTACACAGGGATCCAAGCAGCAGCCACAGGTATCTAGGGGACCTGGTGGCAAGTGGTACCTGGAGGATCAGTGTGGCTGGGAATCCCCAGCAGTGCCACCTCCTAGCTTGCCACCAAGCTGTGTCAGCTCCAATGCTTGCAACCTCTGCTCTGCTGACGTGTGCTGCACCCCAGCCTGCTGCCGGAGGGAGGGCTGCTGGGTTTGGGAAAAATCCCAGCCCTTCCAGGATATACCAGTGCTGAATACTTCCTGAGACTTTTGTTTTCTCCCTAAAGGCAAGAGACACATGTTTGGGAAAGGCAAGCAACTTTTTGCTTCCAGCCCTTCCCAGTACAATTGCTTATTTTCCATTCCCCAGGACAATTTAATCCTAGCATTTCAGCCAGGCAGCAAAGCAAATTTTCCTCATGTCTGAGGGGCAGAAGCACATGAAGTGGGGTCGCATAAAGGTCTGGGGACCTTCAAGCCTGGTGGTGGCTTTAGTTTAGTGCCTGAAGTGCAAATAGTTGGTAGGGAGCATGTGTGGAAGCACTGCTGTGTGCTGCACTCTCTGTCTGCATTCGTCTTTCAGGCAACAAGCAGCAGCACGTTATCGGCTGTGTGAATACATATTTACTACGGTAGGCCCAGAAGGGCTTTTCAACAACTTTTCCTGCATGTGTTGCTAACAAGTCACTCTACAGATTTACCAAGTGAGCAGAATCGCAAATGTTTCTCTTTACAATGAGAAGTAATCAGAGGAGGTCTAAATGGCAAACAGCGATCCAATATATACATTTGTCACAGATATAATGTGAAGTCAGCTCAGCCTCTTTGATGTCACATAAACATGTCATTTTGAAGCGACTCAGTTTCGTTGGCATTTCATCAGCCAGTGCACAACAAACAGCGCCAATTATGCTCCTTCGCTGTTTATCATTTGCCTCCTTTAAAATGCCCATCCATTACCAGCAGAGTGGTTTGCAGTGTTTAGTCTCTGGTGGGAATGGTATTCCACAGCCCTCAGCCCCGAGGCAGATTCTCTCTTCTGCTGCTTAACCCACTGGTTTAATTACCGTGTGGGTTCAAAAAAACCCCAAAACCTACCCTAAAATGCCCTGCATGTCAAACCTTTGTAATATTTAGCCTCTGAAAAAAGCGATGTTGTGGAAAGATGCTTTAGGAGTAGGATTTCTGTTTGAGGAGAAAGGGAAGGGCACGTCTCCTTGAGCATCCCTGCTATTTGTCTGGTTTCCTTTTCCCAAGGAGGAAGTCAGGTACGGCTCTCATGGCTGGGCCTGGGGCATTGCCCTCATGGCACAGGCACAGTGACCAAAGCATGTTCCACTGGGTCCCACTGCAACCAGGAGTGTGCATGAAGAACCAGTCTGAATTCCCCACGGTGACCTATCCCAGCCCTTGTTCTCTAAGGCGCGTTCCCAGTTAATGGAAGGAGGATGCAGTGCAATCCCTTGTGTGTCAGCAAATGCATCATTTGTAACCTACGTCAGCCCCCACATGTGTGCATGACGTAGTCATCAGATCCTGCATGGATGTTCTTTCAAAGAGTTTGGGAGATGGGATATTACAAATGTGTGCTTAAAACACTCAGGCTACCAGCTGCTGAACTCACCGAAAAGAATACAGTTCTTCTGTTTGCTTCCCTGCTAGTAGTTAAAAAGTAATGAATCCTTTTATGCTTTCTTTACATAATAGGCTCCAGTCAGAAAACTGGATGTTTCCTCATCAATAAAATAAAAAAGAAATTCCCAATATTGAAGGAACAAAGATGAAATTGAGCAAGTCTGATGTTGTTGTGGTTAACAGTCAATCAGAAAAACCAAAGTTTTGTTCTGCTGACTTAAAAAAGCATTAAGCTGTAAATATCTTACTCTGTTCTATTTCAGTGTTGGGGTTTCTTTCCTTTAAATTTAATCATGACAAAATTCTCTCCCAAAGTTTTGGTGTTAGTTTTCTTCCCCTTCTTCTTGCCTCAAAACATCAAGCAATTTACATATAAGGGCCCTGTCTTCCTAAAAAGTTTACTGGAAGCAGTAATTTTTCATGTGCTAAAGTAATTCTGGGACTGCTGCATGGTTAAAATGGGATTTCACCACTCATGAAACCCAGTCAAAGAACAGGAGCACAATGTCTGAGGTTTGTACTTGTGTGGGCAGAGCAGGGAGTGAGGTGGCTGCAGAAAGGATGATGTGGCTGCAACTTTCCTGGGCAGCTTGAGGTTCAGCCACTGGTGATGGGACAAATACCTCTGAGAGTGATTGAGATACCTGAGCCAACATTAAATGTGGACACCCTCTGCTGACACATTATCAGAATGTTTTTGATGAGGTTTTTCCACATGTCTGAAGACATTCTATGACAATTTCTTGTCTTGGGTGGGAAAGCCCAGCAACCCTTTCCTGATACACAGGAACCCAGCTCCCTAACAATTTTACTTCTAGGAAGGTAGGTTCAGACACACAAGCTGGAGCCAAGGGCTGCAAATCCAGCTTGGCAGGGGTAACATGTTGGAAGAATAACATACCTGAATAATTCTGAGCAGTTTATAGATGAGCAAAGTTGGACCCTCACATGAACTTGAGTTAGCAGGCAGATCACATTGGTCATAAATATAGCTGTGCTGTAAAGTATGTGCACACAAATCCTCTCTATATATTTTAAGTGCACTGACAAAGACTTTGGTTGCAGTATTTAGAGGAGAAAACTGTTTTCTTTCCCCTGAGCCCAAACTGTTCCCAATGAATAATTTGTCCAGTTCTAATGTATAATTAACATCTGAAGGTGGAGGCTGCTGTCGCCTATAAACATTACCATATTTCCATATTCCTACTCTGCAAGTTATCAGTTTTAAAAAGGAAACTGCACATGGATGCACACAGTAGCGAAGCCGGCCCTGTGACCTGGCAGCAGCAAGTGCCACTGGTGGCAGTGTGGTCACCAGAGCCCCTCGCCCCATGTCCCTTCACATTTCTCAGCCTGCCCTTTACCCCCAGCCATCCCTTTCACAGCCTTGGCGTGCCTTCCTTGAAGGCTTATTTAAAGGCTTATACCAAGTCGTAGGTGGCCACAGTGGGACTGACACAAAAGCAGCTGCTGGTCCCTTCCTGACTGTGAATGGGGGCTGCTTGCTGCCTGCTGAAACTTCTCAAGGATCCGTCCACAGAAACTATGGATGGGTTTTGGATCATCTGCAGAAACTTGATTTATTTGGAGTTTGTTTGTCAGTTTAGCTCTCTTTAATCTAGTTCACTGAACAGATCCTAGGAACTCTTTTCCTGGCTTTTTGGGCTTTTACCATCTGCTATCATTAATCACTTGATGCCAAACAGTGCCTATCATTCAGGAACAAGTACGTTGCAGAGGCCTCAGCCTTCTCTGGAGTGGGACCAGTGCTGGATGTGTGGTGCTGCTGACAGGGCAGTCATGCAGCAGCTGCCTGCTGACACGGCTGCATTGGTGCCTGTACAGCTGATAACCGGAGGGGAGGTGGGAATCCTGAGAGCAGAGCCCTGCACTCCGCACATCAGCCTGGTGCAACACTCTTCTGGGCCAGGGGAGTAAATTAATAGCACAACACTGGTGGCCAAGCCATCCCAGCACAACCAGCAGATGGGTTGTCATAAAGGAAGTCGCCTGTATCACCCCTGTGCTGCAATCAGAGAAGAGCCTTTTTGTTGCCTTTCATCTTCCGAGTTGGTTGAAGGAGGCAAGCACTCACCTACTCCCCAGCAAGGCTGCGGCCCCTTCACACATCTCTGCACGTGTGTGGGATGGAGGGCCCCACCAGGGCTCCAGCCTGCCCAAACTGTGCCTCACCTCCATCCTGGAACTTTACAGAGGCTCTTGCTTGGCACAGCCTTTGGCCGGGCTGTGGGGTCTCTGTGCTATGTTGCAATAACTCTCTTTGCAGTGTGCAGTGCATGAGAGCATATGGCTCTGTCTGGTTTGTTTGTTTGTTTTACGGGTTTTTTTTGTTTCTTTCTATTTTGGTTTACTGTCACAAATAATTTAATTATCCCATGACTTGCCATTTCAGTTATGCATTGTCTCTGTTCCTGTTTGACTTGGGGGCAGCTGTTGAGCTCTCCAGATTTAGGGCTCAAATCTGCTCATCATTATGTGTGAACACAACACAGCCCTCCTTGTAAAACTGGCAACTCTGCACAAGGTAGGCATGTGTGACAGCTGATGTGCTGGGATGCAGCTCACATCCCACAGCAGGAGCTGGGACCAGCCCTTGGCCCCCAGGAGTGCCCTGTGGGACCCAGGGAAGCCTGAGCACACAGTGGGTGTTTGCTAGCAGCTGGCAAATGGTGACCCACCTGAAGCACTCATGGATTGTGAGGTGGGCTAAAAATCAGCTCAGAAATATTTGTTGCAGTCAACAAAACCAGCCATGAATCTTTCTTAGTTTGCCTTTTTTTGTTTGTTTGTTTGGGGTTTTGTTTGTTTGTGTGTTTGTTTGGGTTTTTGTTTTTTTGTTTTTTTTTTTTTTTTTTTTTTTTTTTTTTTTTTTTTTTTTGTCTTTTTTTTTTTTTTGTCCAGAGTCTCAAGTTTAGAGTCCCTCCTGTTCTCAAAATTTCTCCTCTTAGCTCTGATACCAAGTAGTCTAAAACCTTTATGCCACCTGTATTAACTGAAGAGGTCAATGAATGAGAGATGGAGATCAAGGAATCCCCTGAATTCAGCAGGCTGGGGCTCGAAGAAAAACACCAAAAGATGGATGTAATTAGCTTTGTGTTGATAACCTACAAATTAGGTGTGACAGCCCATGCTCAGAAAATGGAATCAACTTGTGTGTTGGTCCATCACTTTTTATCAAACTATTTATGTTCATATTTATATGTGTGGATCCCAAAAAGTAGCTGTAAACTCTCAGCTGAAGATGGATGACTTGTGCCTCCAAGCATGTGCCCAGAGGGGAGCATTTGTTTGGCTGTTACCTATGCTTTTCTCCCGTGTGGTAGATTTAGGAGGTATGTCCTGTGGGAAGATAGGGAAGCAAACAATTCAGCAGTATCTCACTGGAGTTCTGCAGACATTTATAAGACATACAGCTGTTTCTCTTTTTAATTTGGAAGAATACAGGCCTCACGAAGAGGGTGGTTGGTTGTTCCTACAAATAAAAGCCCACAGCTTAAAGGCAAAATATTTTGAAGACAATGTACAATAAGTGCCTTTTTTTTAGCCATGTAAAAGCTGTTTTATGAAATTAAGCTGGAAATATCATAAGTGGGAAATGACCACAGAATAAATAGAACCTTTTAGAAAGACAGCAAACATATGTTATTTATTTTCCTAGTAAATGGAAGTGGCAGATCCAATCAGCAAGAAACATCAGATAGTTATGACCATTTTAATCATATAAAAAAGTTCATAAGTTTTGTTTGTGGTACATTTAACATTTTCAGTTTAGTGAAAGCGGGGGGGGGAAGCAAATAACTCATGTTTATCAGCCAACAAGAGATGAGACTGATTCTTCTTATATTGCCAGAAAGGGGACAAGAGGTAGAACAGTGAAGTGTCTGTGCCATTACCTTTTGCACTCTGTGTACTCATCTGGAAAGCATTATGACCCATTGCATCAGAAATATTTTAAAACTATCAAACTGTTCCAAAGCATGCACTGTACCCTATGAAGGGAGACAGCCTTCATGCCTGCCATTTCAGGAAGCTTGTCATCATGCCAAGGAAACCTATTTTACATAGGTCCATCTCTGCTTATATTTGCTTGAAGGCTTTAAAGTCACATTCAAAAATGTTAATGCTAGATGTTAATTTTAGAGATGGGACAAAGCAAGAGTTATGAAATAGCCAGCTGAGATTAAATCCCAACATAATGACAAGATGCTGATATGCCATCAGTAGCTGCAAGAGGAAAGTGGAAGGAGGGACAAGAAAATGTGGCATGTCTTGGCTCTGAGGTGTGTGTATATCAATGCTGACCAAAGCCAACATTGTGTTTGTGCATCTTTCCCTGTATTTTGGAAGCCATGCATCTCAAGCTGAAACCTGCCTCATGGAGTTGTGCGTTATAAAGGAAATAGTCATAAACAGATGTATTGAGAGCTTGATCTTCCAAGTGTCCTTGTAGCTGCAGTGTGTCACTGTGTCAGCCCCAGCACACTGTCCTCTTTCTGTACGAGTTACAGAAGTTACAGACGATTCTGATTGGAAGGGACCCCTGTGGACCACTGAGTCCATTCTTAAATGAATGGCCTATGCAGGGGTTGAGCTGAATGTGTGGTCTGGAAGAGCTGCACAATTTCAACTGCTCAGTGAGAAAGGTTGATTTTCTTCTTGGCAAGTGTTCTATTACAGCAAGAGGGAAAGGCTTGTATTTGAGGGACACAGAAGGAAAATATACAAGCAATAAAATTACAAGGGAGTATTAACTGTATGTGGAATGGACTGATTTATTAAAGGAGACTGTGCTTTTGCAGATACCACATGTGGTGTTTTCTTTAGAGACAGCACTAGATATAAAGAAATCTCATATCCTTGGGTTATCAGCTCTATTGACTTCTACAGAGAAGTGAATCCTAAGAGGATAGTGGGCAAAAACTCAGGAAAGTTCATCTGGGGAAAGAAAAAGGAGTCAGCAGTAGGACAGCAGAGAAGAAATAAACCCCCAGAAAGATTTAGGTGGAAATGTTCTCAAAGTCAAGGAGCAGTGAGGTTCCTTGAGCACCTTAAGTATTAGTGCAGGCAGGCAGCACAACCATTGCCTCGCTGCTCTCCTCTACCTTACTTGCTTTCCATTGAAGAAAAAAACTTTTTAGATCTGGTCTAAGAATTCAGGCATTAACCCACAATATGGGGTTTGATGATACCTGGAATATAACTGCCTTGGGTGCACCAAGATCCCCCTTTAGTGGGATTGTCCTTGGTGGGAAACTATAGACAGTCAAACACAGACATGGTCTCCTCTGGCCCCTTGGCAGGATCAGTTCTGGGTATGTCAGAGATTTGAGGGTTTCTGGACTCCCCAGAGGTTACTCTTGCTCATTGGCAAAAGAAAAAAGAAAGGCGTATGCAATCCTTCTCTTGGAGAAAGCCTGTGTCACCTAAGAAATGTGGCAGATGTGTTGCTGCTATTTGTATGGAGCAAATACAGGTAACAGCTAAGCAACCTCCAGAGCTGGATAGCTTGGTTTTGCAGCAGTGGGAGAAGCATGGGAAAGCACAAACAGCTGGGAGAAACCAACTCTGCACAGGATTTGGGGAGTAAGAGCACTGTGGGCTCACTGCCAGACACATGTCTCTTCGGTGTCCTTCAAAGCACGAGGTCTGACGGGGGCCTTACAGATGGCTCCTTTCCCAAAGGCTGGATTTGGAGTCAGCCTTTCTTGGAGGCTCATGACTGCCACTGCTTTGTCAGGGACCTAGAATCAGCACCCCAGGATGGGATGGAGAGAGGGTAAAGCAAGACTTTGGTATGTTAGAAAAAATATGTTTCCGCTTTGTTGGAACACTGAAATACCAAAAAAACAGGCACATCTTGGCTGCTCCGGCAAGAGCAGCCACAGCAGCAGTGCTCAGTACAGGGCCTCTGACTCTCGCAGGTCTCTGTTGTGCACGTGCTCCTCCTCTGTATGTACACATCCATGGTTAGCTTAAAATAAACAATGCCACAGAGCTGCTGAGTCAGAGACTTGGCCCTGCCCAGGAGCCCACAGCTTGGCATCACCTCTGCTCCCTCGGAGGATCTCCAGCATAATTTAGCCTTGAGCTTGATTAAGACCTTGGTTTGCGGCAGCCAAATAAAGGCTTATAATAATCAGGAAGATAAAAAAAAGTCATAATGCTGTGTAGGAGAGAAGCAAAGCCCAAGTGTCGCGTGGCAGGAGGAACGGCCACTGTCATGTAGCGGTGCAGCCTCACGTGTGGTGCTCCGGTGGATCCTGGGCATGATGCTGCTGCTGCTGCTGCTTCCAGTGCAACCAGCATACAACAACAAAGTCATGCAACAGATGGTGCTCTTTTCCTCTGACCCCTAATGTTTTCTAGAAAAAAGGAGCATCCATGACACAACATTAAATTAGTTCAAGTTATACTGTGGAAACACAGCACCACACCAGTGAGCAACTCCAAGGCAGGTTACGTTGCCTGCCAGCCATGTTGTGCCACCCTAGACGGGGATTGAAGCCTTCTGGTATGTGCAAGCCCTCAGATGTTTTTTGTGCTGACTTTTGGGCAGGAAAATGGCAAGCTCAGCCCCTAGAGTGATGAAAAACTGGCTGCTGCTCACCCACACACAGTCAATGTTTCTGTATCAAAGCATGAGTGACACTGATGAGTTTGGACACGGTGGTGGAAAAATGCAAGTGTGCATTCATGAATAGGGGAAGAGCCCCTCACTGCAGTTTGGTGACCAGCGCTGGACTTGACAGTGCACAGTAATGTCTCTTCTGCATTCAAGATTCTCTCTTTCTCTTTGCCCCAAACACACACAGCTGGGTAATTAAAGTCACCAAAATCTTCTAATGCTAGAAGGTAGTCTGCATTTTGTCAGGAGAAAAAAAAAAAAAAAAAAAAAAAAAGCCAGTACTGGCTGCTATGTAATGCTACGGACAATAGTTGGGAGAAGCCTAGCTTTTTTTCTCCCTTGGAAACAGATCTCCCTTGCTAAAACTGACTTAGGCTGTTGCACTCTTCCTACAGGGTTAAACAGACAATTTTTAGAAAAAAAGATTATAATCCAGTACATGATGCTAATTCATCTCTACATCTTAGGGGTCATTTATCCCTGCACAGTGCTGCTCTGTGCCAGGAGCATCTTTGGGCTGTTGTGGCCCTGGGGTTGGTGGCAGGTCAGGAGCTGTGCCACAGGCTGTCCTGGTGGGAGCAGAGTGGGATGCTTCACTGCCAGGCTGAGCTGGGACTGGGTATGACATCCATGGCATCAGTGGTGCCTTGTAAAAGGAGGAACTAACCCTTGTACATGCCCTGGGTGGAAGAGTCCAGCACAGGACTGGTTACCAGCTGTGGGGAGCAGGAGGGCTAATGGCAACTCTCTACCATGTGGGAGTGATTAAAGAAAGAATTGTGCTGGATAGATCCCAGATGAGTTAACTTAATAAAGTTGTGGTCTAATTAAACCACATCCCTTGCATCTTATCTGTCTTCCTGCACGTCCAGAGCAGTGCCGTAAGACTGTGTTGCGACCAAGCATTCACCTTGGTGAAAGCTGCAGCCCAATATCCACTACCTGCACCCAGTCACTGGGCAGCACTAATGGAATTGCAGGGGGATATGATCTGATTTCAGGTTGTTGCTACCTGGAGTCATTGCACACTGGTCAAGTGCTCGAGGTTTAACCCTTCCTATAAAGAGGGAGGTAGATGCATGGAACTCTTTCAAACATGGCTATTTCTATTAAGTTTATCCAATTAACCTTGAGCAGTGTAGAGGTCTGAGACCCGCGAACAAAACTCATCATGTAAAAGGCACATGAAGTCTTCAGTAATGAAGTAAAATGCTTGTGAGTTTAAAGGGTTTTTCCTGCTCGCCCAGCACTTCAGGAGGTTTATTACTGCCCAGCCTCTCAGTGGCCAGGCTGGAAATGTCACCTGGAGGTGACAAATCTGTGTCTGGTGCCAGTTAAACAGAGGAGGTGACATTAGCGGGGACTTGGCAGGGTGTTTTTGCAAGTGGAGCCTCACATCTGCACCTGTGGATGACTGCTCAGTAAATGCTGAAGCTGCCAGTCTGGTTTGCTGTGAGTAGATGCGAATTTTATTGCAGTTCTGTAAAAGCCAGAACTGGAGGGTGTCTGGAAAGCCCCTATGGGCTTTCCTCAGCCTTGCCGGAGCAGCAGAATGGGTCCAGGGCAGGACCTGACAGGGACCTGGGGTGGCCGTGTCAGAAGCAGCATTCTTGGCATGTCCATTGATGCCTCCATTTGCTTGCACTAGGAAGGGCTACTCACAAGCTGCTCCTCAGGATGGAGCTGACACTGGACAGCTTGGGGGATTGCCACTATACTGATGTCAAAAAGAAAGGAAAAAGCTTTTGCCCTACTTTTATTTAAGGAAATTAACTAATGGTGACCTGTAAAATGCCATTGCTAACACATGTAGAAATCCTCTTGAGGGAATTTATGATTAACTTGTAAGGAGATAAATAAAAACTTCTTTTGAGTGGGAGTGTAGGGGGTGCCTGCAGCCAGGAGCAGACAGGCTGGTTACTTCTCACTTGGCACAATAATCGTGGCTGCATTTCTGACTCCTAGCTCACACACAGCCAGAAACCTGATCCCCAAAACTGTGTGCCATTTAATGAATTGGAAGGAGAAAACCACAGTAGTGAGTCCTAATAGGAAGGTTTATATATCTGGTCTATGTCTTGCTGCAGAAATAAACAGCCCTTAACTGAGAAATCTTTGTGGGCAGGAATATAATGGATGAAGGAGAAATGCCTGCATCATTTTGCTTGGTTGGTCATTACGTGGAATTATAACTATTATCAGTAAGCCTCCATGTCATTAGTTTGCTATACTTGCCAAATGCAGGCATGCACTCAAATAAACATTCTCCTTTAGATATACTGCATCTCATTAACCAACTCAAGTGCCTGCAGTCCAGCAGCCTGCTGCTCACCTGATCGGGGGGATACGCTGTGCTGCTCCCACAGCAGCACCAGGGCCTCCCACATCCCCTTCCCCACACCCCAAGGGATCTGGGAAGGCTTCAGCAGGATGTGAGCACCAGCAGCCGCCTTGTTGTAACATTTTGCTGAGTCTGAAAGTCCTTCTTCAAAGGAAAAGAAATTTTAGCACTTGTGTAGCCATATCAGCATCTGCAATCTATGCAGTAAATCTTGTTGTAAGTTTCAGGATATTTATTTTCATAGAGAGAATTAATAATAATTGTTTCCTCCCTAATGAAAATAAGTGTCACAGGAGACTTGAGCTATCGTGTATTTCACATATATGGTCTCAAATTCTTCTGTATCTCTCTGCAATTTATTTTCACTCAATTAATTTTATTTTATGATAAAGTAAATGGCCCACAGTGCTGATGGGCATTAGCTGTGGAGCTATCACATTATAATACAACCAGGTTAACTCCTAGCACTATGAGTTAACACTCCCATCTGCCACACATGTCCAAAAAATTATTATCTTTCTGGAAAAGCACATCTCTAAGTCAGCTGATAACCTGCAGCTGGTTACTGTCACAGGCTGAAGGAGTGTGCACCCCACAGGGGGCTGCAGTGCAGGACCTGTGTTGCCTCTGAGAAGCAGCAGAGCAGGTGAAATGTGTTTAATGTGTTTGTTATTATTTATAGGATTTTTTTTTAATTGTGTTGTTCTCAGTGTGCTAAACTTCTGTGGATTTTAAGCAGTAACAGGAAAAGTTGAGTTCCCAAATATTGCAGACTATGAAAAAGAAAGTTGATATTTCCTGAAGTTGCACTGAAAAATTGTTGTGAACATTTCTAGAAGGGTAATCTGCTGCATTTGAGGGAGAACAACGTAAACTAATTTTTTTGCCCTATGTTCTGTAGAATATACTCACAGTCAGTAGAAAACACATTTTTGTTCAGGAGGTCAGAGGTGCCTGCCTGCAGCCAGGATGCATTTCCCAGCCTCTTTCTGGTGTCTTCCTTCCACATCAGTGCTTTGAGGCACTGCATCTCAGCAAGGTGTAGTTGGATGTGTCTGCAGAGGCCTCCCAGCATCCACTGGAAAATGGGGAGGTATGCTCCTGCAGTGTTAATGGTGTCCTCTTGCTGTGCTCTGTGGACTAAGGATGAGTCAAACCACAGCTGAGATCTGTCCCATCTTACACATCATGCTGGTATTTCTTTAGGAAAGGCTATTATGTTCTTCTTTGATGGCTTTAGTTTGAAGTAAGTGAGCTTTTACTCAGAAAAAGGCCGAATTCAAAGCCACATGTAAGGTTAAGAGCTAATGGTCACATTTGAAATTTGGTCCAAGCAGGGGTTTGTTGTGGAAATGCTGCCACAGCCTTTGCTGTAGCAGTAGCCTGCTCTGCCACGAGTGACCTCTTCTTGCCCGCTGCCAGCTGGTGTAGGGACAGGCCCCCCAGACAGAGGCACCCCGCATTTGATAGGGGCCAGGTGGACTTTGCCCTGCAGCTCCTTGCTCCCACCTCTGCGGGTGCCATGTGGGGCACTCACAGCAGCAGCATGGGCAGGACTGTTTGGAGCAGTGGAGCTTCAGGCAGATCGATGGCTCGGGAGACACAGTTCGGTCTTGCAAGTATTGAGCACACCAGGTACTTCAGAGTGATTACACTGGGTTGAACACAAGTTCTTGCTAACTGGTAAGATTTGGAGGCATTTGTTTTCTCACCCCAAAGGTACCTGAAGACTTTCCTTGAAATCAGTACAACTGTAAACTTGTTTTTAAAACTTGGCTGTACTGCCCCAGCTCTGGGAGGTGATACTTGAGGGACCAACCCTTTACTGATAGTGATAAAAACGCTTTAGCCAATAATAACATACTCCCAAAGTCAGTGCCACTGATTTTCCCTCCCAAAGGAAATCCTTGCAGCCTGGAGCAGTTTGCTGTGTGGAGAATGCACAATCTGATGATTAAAAAAGAATAATTTAAAATCTTCCCAAATTTTAAATATTAAACCAAGAGCAAAGTTTGTGTCTCTTTGGTTTTGCCTGCTCAGGACCTGACTTGAAGCAGCCTCTCCTGGGTTGCAGGGAGCATGAGTCTGGGGCAGGCTTGTCCTGGCTGAGGCTGGTTTTTAGCTCAAGGGAGAGATCTGCTTGAGCTGCAGTGCCAGGGCAGCATCCCACCTTTCCTCAGCATCCCTGCCTGCAGCACTGGGACACTGTGGCTGCCCTGGGGAGACACAGGCCAGCAGGAACCCGTGCAAGGGGCTTCAGGCAGCAAAAGGCAGTTTTATGTGCAAACAACTAAAAACCCTTTCTGAACAAGCACCCAATAAAATTGTATTATTACATCCTGTGAACAGCTCCAAAATCCTTAACTTGAGGATATCAGCAGCTCCTCAGTGAAACTAAGCTAATAAACAAGTAGATAATTAACAAAGACAAACATGAGTCTTGGTACCAGTGACTTCATATTAAGAAAACTTCTGGTTTTAATATTTGGCATGTATGCATGAAATAATTTATTGCTGTTTCAAAGCAATTTCAACCGTTAAACATTCATTGGTTTGCTGAAGGAAATAGTAAAAAAAATTCTTTCATGTGAACATTAGTTCTTAATTTTAACATTTCCTTATTTTCTATAATGGGATTTGATGTGGCAATAAGCTTTAGGAACAGATCTAAGCGGAAAAATATTACTAGCAGGTGAAGGCTATATACCAGATCCCTGGACTTTCTGAAGAGCAGGATGGTTTCATCAGCAAGCACACTCTGGAGCACAGTGCTTGGGTGTTAGGCAGGATCACCTCCCTCCCATGCTTCCCTGAGGAGCAGCCTCGGGGATAGCCAAATACCTCTACAGACGCACACAGCATATCCCCGTGCTGCTACTGCTGCCCAGAGTGTGGGAAGTATTGATTTACTGAAGGTGCATGTAAATAAGTGCATCAGCTTACGACCGTGTGAGCAGCTGGGGTCCCGTGTATGGAAAGTGCCATTCCAGTGTCACGGTAGGTCTGCCAACCCTTGGCTGCCCAAGCCTGGGCACAGGCATCAGCCAAGCCCTTGTTCACTGTCAGAGTTGCAAGAAAAGCTCTGCTTTGCCCACAGCTGCTGCTAGTGGTAACTTCAGGTTTGTCAAAAAACTGAGTTGTACATAGAAATCAGGCGTTTTTACACACACACAAATTCTGTGCCCTGTTATATCTGGTTTATGTTTGTGCATTGATTGAAGAAAGAAGACATTTTGCTTGACAGTGCTGTGCAGTTGAGAGATAATATACAGAAACATCTCCAAAATAATTCCAATCTATTTTTCTTTTTCCAGCAGTCCTGGATAGTGTCATGGAATGGTACACCTTTAACTCTGAAAAACAAAAACCCCACACGGGAAGGACCCATCATCTGCCCAGTGCCAAGTGCCAGAGTGACCTTGTGCTGCCCCTGCTCGGCAGGAGTGTTACAGGCCTGTGACCTGCCATGTGGCAGAGAGGTGGCTCCAATGGTGTTAAAAGAGCTTTGGCTGAAAGAAAAATCATTTGATTCTGAAATAATTTCTAACAGCTAGTGCAATGAGAGCCACAACAGGACAGGGTGCGCTGTACTCTCAGTCCCCCTGCTTGCTCAGCGCAAGCCCATGGCTGCCATCCCTTTGCAGTCCAGGCACCCCACATGCAAGATGCATGGCATGAGCTCCCTGCCTCACCACAGCTCTGTATGCCTGCATTAGAAAGGTTTTATTTAACAGAGGCATGGAAAAGTGATGATATGGTTTTATTTCCCAATCTTATTTTACCATTAGTGCTCTGAGATACAGAGACGTATGGAGAGGAAGAAAAGCTTTGCTATACTTTTGGGTAGGAAATTTAGCAATTTCTTTTCAGTGAATGTAATCCCCTACATTTTTCCTAGTTTGGTTTTCACTATTATTAAACACAAAAATTAGTAAAGCTGAGGTAAGAATTAGTTTGGAGTTAAATTTTCTCTCCCTCCCATGGTTAGCATGAATTTGATGTCAATTCACAAGGAACACTCCTTTCTGCAGCAATCAGCCATCAAAGAAGTAGGCAGTAATAGAAATCACTGGCTAAATTAAAATGACTGGCAAACCATGGTTATTTAGAGTTAAGGGGCACTTTCTGCTCGGTCCAGGGCCGCTGTCAGACTGCATCACTCTCTGCCAGTGCCTGTGTGGACCCTGTGGCCGGCAGCGATGTCCCGCAGAGCATCCACCTCAGCACCTGAGTGAGCCCCTGCATATGGAAGGGAGCAGCAGGCGGGCCCTGTGCGTCCATCTAGCAGCCTTTGTGTTGAAGATGGAGGTGCTCTTGCTCCACTTGCCGCCACTCTTCCCCCGCGCCGCGAAACCGGAGAGGTGGGAGCTGCCCGCCTGCGCGGCGGCTGCCCTACATAGAGCGACTTCCCAGGCTTGCATCTCATTTCAGTGCAAAAGTCAAACTGAATGACTCATGCCAAATCTTTTTATCTTGTCTCTGCGACTGTCAGCGTAGCAGAACTCCAATATGACTATACTTATTGGAAGGATTATTTTTAAGTACCAAGCATATATTTATATGTGCGTCGATACTTCATCATTTTCAGCTGAATTGATCTATTGGAGCAGAATAGTCCCTCTTTATAATAATCTCCAACGTGTTAACTCATTCATCTGGGTAAGCCAACAAGTTCAAGTGAGGCCTCCAATATGTTAATTATTCATGCATGAATCTTTTATTTCATCTAGCCTCATCCGCCCCAGACTGCCTTTTCTAGGAAAGCTCTCTGTTGAGAAGAAAGCAACAAATACTATACGGTGATATGACGGGGAAAAAAAATCATCTGCATATTCCAAATTATAAATTGTCTAGTCTCAGCCTTTTTTCTCTACTGCCATCTATTGTGCAGCAAAAAATGCATAGTTCAGTGGCATAAAATTGTGAGTTCTGGTTTAAATGAGAAGGTTTGGTGGTGGCTTCTGGGTGCTTGCAATTGCTTTTGCTTTATAAGAGAAACTATTAAGTTAATAAGGAAAAGTAAAACTGACCAGGAAGCAATAATTAGGAGGCCTTAGGAGCACCTAAGAATATAGATAGGATCTGGTGTTAGGAAGTACAAAACGGGCTGCCGGGCCTTTTCTTGTAAAAATTCCCCATAAAGGGGAAGCAGGCCCTGGACAGTTGGCACCTGGATGTCCCAGCATGGGGCCAGCCCATGCGTGGCCTTGGGCAGGGTAGGCACAGGTTCCTGTCCCACTGTTCAGGGCTTGTCCCCACCCCAGGGGAGCCAGGCACAGCTGCACAGCTGCAGCCCCTCCAAAGGGCAACTGCTCTCAGTACCTGTGCAACAGCAGGAGTTGACCAGAATGGAAATGAAGGTTTTCTCCTCTGCTCCTTTCCTCGTAGGGGCTGCCTCCTCTCTCCAGAGTGTCACTGCATTTCTGCAGAGTGGGTTGTGCCACCCCTGCAGAGAGCTAAAAGACACTGTTGCTGTCTGTAGTGACAGTAACTGGCCAAAAATGCCTCCAGAAAGGTGTGTGCAATGGGCGAATTGTTTTTCCTTGTGGGATTGGTTCAGGTGTCTCACAGGTGTTTTGTCTCTTGCTCATACTGATTTTACACTAACCCTACTCACTGGGTTACTCCTGGTTTACCCAGTGTGATGGGAGAACTCATGGACAAAACCAACCTCAGAGAGCTTGGGTTTTCAGAATTGTCATCTGGCTCCAAAACTAGGACCGTGTTAAGCTTCCCTCAGGATCTTAGTCCCAGCCCTGGTGGCCAAAGACTGGGACTCATCATGGCAGAATGCAGCCAGCAGCCCTCACCCTCTCTCCTTGCTCTCTGGTGGGATGTTGCACATGTGGCCTCCAGGGCTGCAGGTTACTGGTGACCGCTGGTTCTTAGGGATGCCTTGTCCATGTAGGCAAAGACAGACCTGTCAGTAAAGGGAGGATTACTGCTACTGGGATCTCAGGGCGAGCCCCTCGCTGGGGCACGGAGAATGCCTGGCAGATGCACCAGCCTGTCCCACTCTAGGGGCAAGGTCACATCCCGGCTGCTGATTTGAATACACCTGTATGGCATCAAAAATAGTAAATCCACAAAGTAGAGAGAATTCAGCAACAAAATCAAGTGCAGTATCACAGTAGCATTGATGTGTGCTTAAAAAGATAAAATCCTAAAGATTACTATCAGAATATTTTCAGGTGAAAAAAAGGTTAAAATAATGAAAATTAGGATCAAGTAATGGCAAGTATATAAAAATTAACAACCACCCCTAAATACAACTTGCATGAAAGACAGCTGAAAGCCAGTAACTGGTGGCGTACGTATGACAGAGTATTAAATTGGTTTTGAACACATGAATGGTGTAATGCGCTGTGGCCCCAGGGCAGAAAAGAATACAGCCGCCACAGCAAGTACTGTTTCCTCCACCAAGGGTCACGGCAGTACCTGTTTTACAACTTCACAAATACTAAAAAGTCATCCATCTATATCTAAACCAAAATGACATTACATATTTTCTCAGATTGATTAGTAAACTACTAAGTAGTAACATTAAGCTTTTAGAAAAAGATTAACGACACTGGAGCAGTAACCTGTCATCTTAATTTAAGGGAAAGTCGCTGAGAATGCTCACTCTTTGTGAGGGAACATGCAAAATCCTTTGCCTAATGGATGTGGAAATGGTATTAGATCCCTCTCGCATCAGGACATTAAGAGCATGTTATTGGTTCTTTATTTGCTTGTTTTCAAGTTTGGAGCTGGTTTCATTTGGGGTTCGTTCGCTGCTGTGGCCGCTCCCCCGACCCCTCCGCCCGCCCGCCCGGAGCCCCTTCCCGCTGTTGCTGCCGCCCATGGCCGCCCCGCTCCCGTGCCCGCCCCGCTCCCGTGCCCGAGCCCCGCTCCCGTGCCCGAGAGCCGCTTCCGTGCCCGCCCCGCTCCCGTGCCTGAGCCCCGCTCCCGTGCCCGCCCCGCTCCCGTGCCCGAGAGCCGCTTCCGTGCCCGAGCCCCGCTCCCGTGCCCGAGAGCCCTTCCCGTGCCTGCCCCGCTCCCGTGCCCGAGAGCCGCTTCCGTGCCCGAGCCCCGCTCCCGTGCCCGAGCCCCGCTCCCGTGCCCGAGCCCCGCTCCCGTGCCCGAGCCCCGCTCCCGTGCCCGCCCCGCTCCCGTGCCCGAGAGTCCTTCCCGTGCCCGAGAGTCCTTCCCGTGCCCGAGCCCCGCTCCCGTGCCCGAGAGCCGCTTCCGTGCCCGCCCCGCTCCCGTGCCCGAGCCCCGCTCCCGTGCCCGAGCCCCGCTCCCGTGCCCGAGAGCCCTTCCCGTGCCTGCCCCGCTCCCGTGCCCGAGAGCCGCTTCCGTGCCCGAGCCCCGCTCCCGTGCCCGCCCCGCTCCCGTGCCCGAGAGTCCTTCCCGTGCCCGAGCCCCGCTCCCGTGCCTGCCCCGCTCCCGTGCCCGCCCCGCTCCCGTGCCCGAGAGCCCTTCCCGTGTCCGAGAGCCGCTCCCGTGCCCGAGAGCCCTTCCCGTGCCTGCCCCGCTCCCGTGCCCGAGAGCCCTTCCCGTGTCCGAGAGCCGCTCCCGTGCCTGCTCCGCTCATCCAGAGGCCGAGGGGCCGCGTGTGCCCCTGTGCCCGCCGCTCCCGAGTGCCAGCGCTGAGGGCCACGGGGAGCTGCCTCTGTCCCTCTGCTCAGCCTGGCAGCACACTTCCGAGGCTTAGGTGTTTTGGACTTCAAGCTGGTTTCCCTGTTACCAAAGGCTATTTTCGTGATGCTGGGAGAACACAGGCCTTTCAAAGAAGTTAAAAGCAGAGATGGGAACAAATGCCTGTCTTTTCTGACATGTAACAAACATGATTTTTTCCTCTTAGGTTGGTAGGGGCAATATCAACACATATCTTTGTCTTCATTTGCTTCTCTCAAGCATCAAAAATGGCAGCAGCTTCAGTCTAGGAACAGGCACTGATCTCTTCTCTCTGGTGACCAGTGACAGGACACGAGGCAATGTCCTGAAATTCTGTCAGGGGAAGTTTATGTTGGGTACTAGAAAAATGTTCTTCAGCCAGGTGGTGGTGGTGGTGGGCACTGGAGCTGGCTCCCCAGGGAAGTGGTCCCAGCACCAAGCCTGATAGAACTCAGGAAAAGTTTGGACAACACTGTCAGACATGTGGTGTGATTCTTGGGGCTGGTGCTGTGCAGGGCCAGCAGTTGGAGTGATGATCCTTGAGGGTTGCTTCTAACTCAGCTTATTCTGTGATGCTGTGAAAAGTGGTCCTGGTTCCTGCTGTCTGGAATAGAGCTGCCCAGCAGCATGCCACAAACCCACTTTTCATAGGAAGCTCATGGTTTGCCAAGGCCGATAGATCTCCATAACGTGTGGGTTGTCCTGCACCTGTGATGGCAAACCTTGCCAGGCTCTGCTCAGGGTTGATAAACTCTAGAGACAGGATATCTCTGGACTTGTCGCTGCTGGAATTGTTCCACAAAGCCACCCCAGGAGCCCCAAAATTGTAGTGCCTGACTGTGTGCTGCCCTGCATGGCGCTGTGGGGCAAAGGCCACCAGGCTCAGCTTCACCTGTTTGTTGCCAGCTGAAGTGTGTGTTGGCTTGAAAAATGGTGAATTTGAACTGTAGCCCAGAATTAATTTACATTTACATTGGAATCAAAATGTTGTTATGCTGCTGTTGGGACCTGATGACACTGTTGCTTTACTATGCCTTCATGTAAATTAAATAGAAGATACCAAACTATAGCAAACCAAACCTTATAAAAAGCTTTTGAGTCCGTTTGGACACAGGGGCAGGCTAAAGGCTGGACAAAAATTCCTGATTGCTTCCCAGACAAGCAGTCATCAATATGTGCCAGTAAAACCACATGTGCTCAAACAGCACATTTGAAACAAAACTCCAAGCCCACTTGTACCTGCAATTATTGTCCAAAAATCTCTTAGAAAATCACGTAAAGGGAGAGAGCGCACAAAAATCTTATTAATGATTCAACAGTAAAATATAATATAGGTACTGAATCAGTATTGCATTCTGGTCCAAAGCTCATTTGGGTCCAAGCATAATTCCAAAAGAATGGGATACAGATTGGATCAGCCCTTAATGAAGTGTCACAAAAGAAGCATCAGTAAAATATACAGGCCAGCATATATTTTATGGGGAAGATAGTCTGAAGTCAACATTACAATTCACTAATTCAGTAGAACAGCTGGAAAAATAAATTTGTTTAGCTAGAATAGCACATCTATTTATTGAGCCTCCTTCTGAAGCTGTTCACATATCAACAGTAGGATTGGTCTCTAAAACACGGGGGAGGAAAGGAGGGGGATGATGGTGAATTCAAATTGATGCACTACTTATTCCACACTAGTAATTCAATTAATGATTTTATAGACCCTACGCTGTCTCACATTCTCAGTCGTTCTCAGGCAAATGAGATGGGGAATCAAACAATTAGCTGGGGTTGGCAACACAGCGGGTTCAGCCTGAGCAAAGTGCCACACAAAAGCCACCCCCTCGCTTCCTGCTGGAGTATGGGACAACAGGGAGCTTGCCTTTGGCTTTTAAAGAGGAGGCTGGGCAGCTGCTTTCACACTCTGGCCCTCAGAAACTTTGATCTGTTATTCTCACCAACAGCAGTGGACTGGTCAGCACCAAGGCAAAGCACTTTCATCTCATTACTCATATCCATAACCTTTTTGGCAGCAGAAAAACCCTAACTGAGATTTTCCATACTCGATCTTTGCTGAGGGCTGATGACATAAGGAAATAGTTGTGTGTGATTTCTGAGTTATGACCAAACTTTTGGTCAAAGCTACAGCAAAGCCAGTGCCTGAAACTCGAGATGAATGTAAACTTAATTCAGGAAATTGTTTTGGTACCTGCCTAATTTTAAGCAGTGAAATTCTCCTCCTGCATTCACCTGAATTACTGAAGTGTTTGAAGATAAACTGACATCATGGCCTGAGACCTCCTGGTCCCTGCTACTCTCAGACTTGGATGAAGACAGAGCAAACAAAGTGAGGGTCTCCCATAAGTCATGGTTTAAGAATTTAATTTTGCTTGGGTACTTCATAGCAGTATTTGTTGTTCTGCATCAGCAGTCCTGCCATCGAGAAGCTATTTTGGTATGCACATGTGCATGTACATCACTGACACGAGTCGTCTTCATGTCCCCTATCCTGCCTGGGTACGTTGGCTGGGTGTGTGTGGGTGCCCAACAGGCCCATGCCCTGGCACAGTCTGGGGTAACAGCCTTTCTGGATAAGCAGCAGGCATGCAGCATCGAGGCATTCCTACTTCAATCTTTTTTTTCCCAACATTCATCCTATTAGTCATTGTTTTATTTGCAAATGAACTTCTCTCTGAAGACTTCAAACTGCAGTTTTGCTAAGACATCTGACAACTGCCATCCTTGATGTCAAGGATGCTGTGCGCCCAGGTGGCAGGAGGCAGGCAGGAATGCCAGCTGAACATGCTGCCAGCACTCCCTGTGCTGGGTCAGGGTTGCAGGAGGGTTGCACCCTGTGCTTTGGTGCATGCAGGGCATGGCCTCAACACTGATGCCTGCTGCTAAGGCACACTTGGTTATTTTCTTCATGTGCAGCAAAACTACTTTTTTTCAGGAGGCCACTGGAGGTCTCTATATTTTATTCACATAATCCAGACCTTCAGTGTCAGTGCCTGAAACGAATTACTGTTTATATTAGAAACTTAGTTTAATAAATTAAGTCTGGTCTATGACCTGTCAAAGTTCCTATAGTCTGCAATTCATATAGAACAGATGCCTTTTCCATGACTCTTAAGTAGAAGTGGCCAACTTGATTGCTTCCTTTTTGCCATTACTACATTCTGTAGGTTTAGTTATCTACTGCCTACAGAGAATTCAAAACAATTTAAAAGGGCATCTGGTATAAAGCACTCTCTGGAAAAAAAAATCTTTCCGTATACAATAACTTTCTGTTTAGGTCAGAGAATTATTCAATAATTGGCACTTGTTTGACTAGACCATTCAGAATCAGTTTGGTTTGGGTTTTTCAATTGTAGGTAGAATTACAGGACTTTTTTTCTTTCCAAACAAGCAGGTTTATAAGCCCTAATTTCCAACATATTTGTGGCATTGCTGTGATTAAGACCTAACAACTAATTTTTGTACAAGTAACAAACACATATTTCAAAAGTGCCATAAATAATTCAGTGATTTTTTTTCCTCCAGATTGTTTATAAATTATAAATTTTCATTTACTCTGTCCTAGTTTTATATAATAAAACTGATAAAAACGAATAGCTGAAAGCAATGGTTTAATTGAAGAACAGAAAACAAGGGTCAGATGGTCAGAGTAGACCTCTCTGACTTGCGTTCCACTTTCTCAGTCACCATCATTTAAAAGGCTGGACACGCTAATACAGGCTGTTAGAAGTCCTCACTTCCAATATTTATGTTTTGTGAAGCACTCTTAATGCACAAACAGTTGTCACATGAAAAGTTAATAATGAAGCACATCTATGAGGATGAAAAGAGAGCAGGGCTGGTGCTCGTTGCATCAGGAGTTGCACGTCCAGGCATTTCCAGGTAATATTTTTTTCCGTGTTGCACATTAAAATGATTCATCGCAGGACCGCAAGCCTGCCAGCACAGCAGAGGGAGGTTGCAGGACTGGGACAAGTCCCCACACGGACCACAGGGAACAGCTGCCTGATGAAATTTTTATCATGCTCCCTGCTAACATGTTAAGCTTTCGGGACAGGCTATAGCCACGTCGTGGTTGGAAGTGAGAAACATTTTTCCGTGTGTTCCTGTGTCTGTCACAGCCCGAGAGATGAAACAGCCACAGGACAGCCCGAGCTGGGGCCACTGCAGCTGTGGGTGTCGTGCCCATTTGGCAGAGATCATTTTGTAATGGCTGGGCAGGGGTGGCTGACAGCGGGGCTGTGCAGAAACTCTTCACCCCTCACCTCTGAGCTTTACTCCTCTGCTGTCCAAAACATGCTTCTCCAGGAAGGCTTAGCTCCTTTACAAACTTGTGTCCCAGCTCAGAGCTTTGGCCCATGAGTTTCCCATCTGTATCCAGAGGATATTTTATGTAAGTGGCTGCAATTAATGCTTTCTTTGGTGATGGTTTTCACAGTTCATGATAGCTGTGTCATGCCACTGAACACAGATTGTGTTCTTCTGGGAAGTTCTTTGCTTTGGTGCTCTCCTCTTCGAGCAGAAAACCAGAGTAAAACCAGAGGAAAAGAGAAATCTCCAAGCTGGATGGACCATCGGTCTGTCTGGTTTTGCAGCCTGCTCCCACCCATGGCAAAAGCCACTTGAGTTAGAGGAAGGTGAAGGAAATTTTGTAATGCCAAGTTTGAAATAAAAGTTAGTTAACCTCTGCAAACTAGCAGCATTCTCATATCCTGAGTTGTGAGAGGTCTCTACCTGCAGCAATGTGCTCTGCTTGTTCCAGCTGGGAGTGAACACTGTCCTGACTTGCTGTTTCTTTGGAAATCCTCTTTGTTTTTTTACTGTAAAGGTTAGTACTAGTACATAAATGGGGTAGTGGTGCAAATTGCCAGGAAAGATGACACGAGGAGGAACATGCTGACACCCTCCACTGCAATAGCTGTGTCAACCAGTGAGCAACAGCCGCCTGCAAGACCCCAGGTTTCTGTTTGTGATATAGGGATACTGCTCCATCCCACTGCAGCTGTGTGAGCTTACACAGCCGAGAATCAGGCCCAGAAGCCTTCAAAAACCCAACCCAGTGCAAGAAGAGAGAAGGGAATGCAGCAATACCGGGTGAGAGGGCAGTGGGGGCTGCCAGGCTTCTGCAGGGAGCTGTGCTCCGTGTCAGGTGATAAGCGGCCCCAGGGACAGCCCACACTGCTCAGGGCTGGGGCACACAGGGTGTGTTGAAAGTACTGCCTGCTCCCTCAGCTCCAGCTGCCACCGCCACCTCGCAGAGCTCGGCTGGAGTCAGGGGCCCAAAAACTCTTTACCCTGCCTGCTTTCATAATTGAACACGACAACATGGGTGATAGTGTTACTCATTAGGTATAAAAGTTGTTTCCTCTGTGGAAAACAGAACTACTCAAGGACAGTTATATATACATCTCCGTGTTTATAGTAAGTATACCTATAAATTATGTATACATGTGTAAGTAATATGTAAAAGCATAATTCTGTGTGTGTGGGAGAGAAACATCTCTTACTGTGTTTGTGTAGACCCACACTCTTATGCAAATACATTTTGTTGGACATTCAAACATAAAATGAATAGCAAGTAGAAATCAGGTTTGGGAAATAGAATGTAAAAGGCAGAGAGCACAATCTGAGAGCACATTCGCTGTGCACAAATGCAGTGCTGGTGCATGGTTTTCTTTCCTACAGGAGGGTGAACAACACTGGAGGCAGGGAGCACTGGGAAAGTGTCATCACCTCACTGGTTTTAGTGCAGCACCTTTTTGTAAAATAGATGCCTGCAGAACTCATCCCATTGTAGTTTCTGGCAAAAATCCTGTTGGCTTGGGTGTTTTACATTGTATAGTCATCTCAGGTTTCACATAAGAAGGGATTTGGTGCTAAACAGAGCTAGTAAGTGTGTAATTGTAGGGGTTGATGGTCTGTGCCATGCATGTGTTTGGGCTCAGGTTCAAGCACCTTGCTGAACAGTGCTCAGACTTGCTAACTTGACTGAGGTGCTGCTGCTTCAGTGAAAGGCTTCTCGGTTTATATAACTGATATTTTTTGTTACCTGTCAGGCCAAAACAGGCAAGGATCAACTCCAAGTGTTACTCCCAAAAGTACTTATTCTCTTCTCTCGTGCTTCCTCTATGATCTTTAGCTTAAGTCCATTCAGAAACCCTATGTAATTTCCAGCCGTGTCCTTCTCGGCATTTTAAATTCATTTATTAATCTCAGATTGTTGGGAGGTTGGTCTTTCTTTTTCTTGGTATGCATGTCCTTTTCCTGCTGTAGAAATGACATGATTCCAATCTGCTGGCTATGCCCTTCTCCTTCAATTATTCCATTCTGAAACTTTCATGTCTCTAACCCTTTTTTTTTTTTTTTTTTTTTTTTTTTTTTTTTTTTTTTTTTTACTGGCTTGTCTTTTTTTGACTTCTACCCTTTATTTTACTGTCTCTCCCCTTCACAATGCTCTTATTATCTTGACTTTCCACAGCTCTTTTGCAAGCCACTAGCCAAGGCAATTTCAATGTATTTGAGCTTGCCAAAGTATTCTTGGATGGTCCCTGCAATGGAATTATACTGTACTGAACCTAAAATTTGACCCGCTGCTGCTCTGATTATAGTCCTGCCTGGTCTGCATTGAAAAACCCCAGCACATTTAAAGAGACAGGTTCCCTATTATCTTCAGAGGCAGCTGTCATTCTCCTCCATTTCTTCTTCGTCTAATTAGTTTAGAGAAATTGTGTCTGTCAAAGCCACTCTTGATGGTGATCTTTGTGCTCCTTTCCTTAAGCTGAAATGCCATTGCCCTATAAACCATAAGGGGTTAATGTGAGACGCTCCATTATAAAGCACTATGAAATTAAACATTTTTTTAAGCCAAATCTACATGTGCCTGGTTCACAGACCACTGGAATTAGAGGGACTCTTTCCACTGACTTCAGGGCTTTAGATTCTGCTCTATTTCTGTTAGCCCTAAAAAGTGCAGGTTTTTGGCTAATGCCCCATTGTCTTCCCAGACACAGCTTTACCTCTCACACTTTTGACTCCCAATCAAAAGGTTTCTGCACTGACCCTAGATGACCTCCCAGAGTTGTTTTTTCACTCCATTGCAGGACTTCTGTTTTTTCAGCTGTTTCACCCCAGCTGGAATCACACATACAGGGGACTCAGTGGCAGAAAGACAGAGAATTTTACAGTGATTCTGAGGGTTCAAATGTAGCAGCTCCCATAGTTTATGTCTGTATCCACAGGGATGCTGTGTGACCCAGAACTGTGCATCTCTTTTAGTGTGCACATGGAAAACCAGCACATGCTAATGCCAGGATCTGATGGAGGCAGGATTCAGGGCCATTCTTGCGGACACTTCTGGAGTGGACAAGCAGTGGGATGGCTTAAAATTGCCCACACCAGTCAAGACAGGAGGCACACTGTGCTGCACAGCAGGAGGAGCTGTCAGCCAGCACCTCGAGGCTCCAAACCCTGCTCAGCTTCCTGCTGCAAGGCCATGTCTTGTAACAGCCAGAACAGCACTGATCTGCTGATTTGCTTCCTTTGTTTCAAGTCATTTTTATTTTGTGAAGAAAAATAAATATCCCACAACCTTTTGGGCAGTAGAAATAAGCATCTTCATTTTCATTTTATTTTTGTATTCTATCAGTTATTTCACTTCATCTTCCTCTCAGCCTCACTGCACGTACCAGCAAGATCAGCATCATGATCTGTGGCAATGTATGTGTCCATCGATGTTTTTTCCCATTTGCAGAGTGTGGTAGGAGAGCCAAATTTCATGTAAGGAAAGGTTAATCCAGTGATACCTGCTGAGTTGCTGATACCCAGCTCTGGTTGGGTTTGAGCATCTCCCTAAATACCTGAGTCATTCCTGAAAGAATCTGGCAATGAGCTGTTGGATTCCTGAGGCTGTTGCAATGACACTGCTGAACAATGCCTAGCTGAAGTCCTGTTGAGATCAGTGGGAATGGATTTAGGGGTAAATTAGCATATTTGACATCCCAAAACCTGGGAGTGCTAGGAATGATATGTATCGTGGTCAGAGATGGCAAGTTCTTGGCTTCAGAGTCCTGGAAGAGTTCACACATGAAGTCAGGCTGCAGAGGCAGCAGAGGCAGGAGCAGCTTTGGGTGTCTGTCTAGATAAAGGTCTCTGTCCTGTCTCGCTCAGTAAACTCACTTCAGAAAATCTGATTTAAAGAAAAGTACAGCAACCTTTTAGTACATGGAGATGCAATCTCACCTGGCTCTTGCTCCCAGGCAGGGGGGCAGGGGCTGGCTGCAGTCACACACTGGGGTCTCCTCCCTGCACACAGATTTAGGGTATCTGTGTACCAGCCTAAGGATGAGCTGGGGGCGTCAGGACAGTGCAAAACTGGGGTCTCAAAAACATCTGTGAGACAACTTGTTAGGATGACGAACCAGTGCCAGGAGGATATTTAAACACCACCAACAAATTAGTCATAAAAAGCTCAATTATTTTAACATTACCTCTATACATCTGTCAGCCTTTAGGGATGTTAAAAAATCTATCAATCCCTTTTGATGCCTCCTTCCTCCTTTCTCTTGGAACATACTCTTATTTCTGGAGCTGCCATACCTGATACCTCTTTGTTCACCTTTCAAGGTGCTCTAAGGATTAATTGTGAATCTCCCAGGTATTTTTCTACAGGTTTAAACTCTGCAGATCCACAAGCAATACGTGATTTATCCAGTCTACCTGATGAGCTCTTGTACAGTCTCGAAGCTGTCTTTCTCCCTTTGATTTCTCAACCACTCTCCTCGCTCTCTGCTGCAAGGACAGTGAGTAGTCACTGTACACTGTGTGTGGCTGGTGTCTGTGCTCCATTTTTTCACTTGTCACAGCTCCCTGATGATGTGTCCGAGGGCTAAAGCTGCAGGGAAGCCCCTGGCCCCTCTCCAGTCCCATGGAGCTTGGAGGGGCAGACTCCTCAGCGCCTCTCAATCATTTCCCACCTGCCGTGAAGCTTTTTCAGGCATTGTCTTGGCAATCAATGGCACCTCAGTGTTTTGTAAAAGGATTCTTCATCCCTGTCCCTTGATGGTGTTGTTGAGCCCCTACTTATTCACTTCAAGGTCTCCAGCATCAGCAGAGCGGTGGTGTCTGCAGATCGCAGGTGGCTCAGGTCCTTGGGTCCTTTTCTTTATCCTTGGAAGCCTTGAAAGTTTTCCCCAGACATGAGGTGAAGAGTCTGTTAATTTCACACTCCAAAATAATCTTTGCCCTCTATTTCTCATTCTTAGATATGATTGTGTTATCCAAGGAGGTGTTTTAGGGACCCAGGAACAATGTGAGTCTTCTCTGGCTCTCTCATCCAGTGCTCCCACAATACTTTTATTTCCATTGTCTTGAAGCATTTCTTGCCATTCACAAAAGCCAGCCACAATGCCCTGCAGGCTGCTATCCCTCTGGCTCCATACTTGGAGGCAACCAGCCAGACAAGCTGGCAGTAAATATCTAAATCTTGGCAATGCTGAGATAAATTACTTTCCCCTGTGCTGCAGAAGGTAGGGGGCACAGAGCACCTTGGCATGTTCCTGGCAACTTGTATTGTCGAACTGTGGGCAAGTGAGGAAGAAGGAGGCAGCCCCTGCCCGCTGGGCACTGGTGCCCCAACAGAGGAGCCAGCTGGTATCTTCTCTTTCCATCCCAACCCTTTTATCCAAAGAGGTAGAGAGAAACGTGTAGGATTTGCCTGCTGTCCTTCCTGCGGTGGTATGCCATCAGTGCAGCCCATTGGCTGAGCACAGCTCTGTGCCACTGGCCCAATTCCACCCCCACACCATGACGATCCTCTGGCACTTCTGTCCTTGGGTGCAGCAAGGACCAGGTTTTAATCAGAGAGACTGGTGGTATGAAGGAATTGAAGCAAATAAACTTTTGTAGCCTACCAGGTATGGTCACATTTCTAGTCAGATTTTCTCCTACAGCTGTGATTCAATTTCAGCCAATTAAAGTTCTGGCCCTCAGCTCATCTCATACTGCAGGTCTTGTGCACAGTGGCTGGGAAAAACATAAATTTGCTAGCTCTAGGACATTTTTAATGGTGCAAATGGGATTTTTTGGAGTGGGGCTTGAAATATTTTTATTTAGAATTTTTATGTAGAAGGATACAAGAAGTGCTGTGGTGAGGCACCCATGTGTGAACAAGACAGAACAAAATCATGGGCTGAGCTTGGCTGGGAAATAATGAGCCTGGGAAGGTGCTGGGGTAACTGACATGTTCATACCACTGCCATGCCACCTGGGGAACATCTAAGCACATCTTTTGGCCGACACTACTGTCATCTTCTCTTCCTACTAGAGAAGAAACTGTGTGTGTATATCTGATACCAAATATGGGCCTTCACTTCTGTCCTGTGAGGCCAGGCAGCTCATGGAGTACCAGGCTGCTCTGTGCAGCGTGCACACCACTCAGACCCCACCCTCACTGAGATGAGTTTTTGGGAAGACTGAGAGGTCTCCTGCTTCTCCCTTCCCCTCATCCCCAGATCCCCACCAGGAGCTCCCAGCACACTGCCCAGTACTGGCGGGGTGAGTGCGGTTGTTCAGGGAGGGGGCTTGGAGCAGGCTTGGGAAACAACAGGATGTTTTAATCTTTTCCTGCAAAGCTTTGCACAAGAACGGGTGTTATGTTTGGCTTCATAAAGGTGTCCTGTCTTAAAGAGCTGGTTTCCTTCTTGCCTGAGGGGGAAGGAATGATATCAACCAGATTTGTTGAATACTAGCAGTTTTATGTCATCGTTGGGATTGTAAACACTTGGGGTCATCAGCCCTCTCTTCTCCCGATGCCTTTGCCTGGGTCCTGTGTGAGGAGCCCCTTCCCCTTGTTTCTTGATGCTGCACGGACACTAAGAAATCACAGCAGTATTTCTATTCTGTCCCAAAGTGCTCACAGCTGCAAGGGCTCCTCTGACCCCCAGAGCTGCTGCTGTGGGGTCCCCAGCAACACTTCTGTCATTTTAGGCCACCCCCTTCCTGATTTCTGTTTCCCTGCTTATGGCCAGTGTATTGCCAGCATGTTTTGGGGCACATATCTGCTGCGTGGCCTCTCCTGTGACTTGCTCAGTGACGGCTGGTCCCTATCCCCAGGCTGCAGCAGCCAGTCCCTACACAGACACTCGTCTGTAGAAATGAACATGTCTTCCCGATCACTTGGGCAAAGAAAAACCATATGTGTTTTGGATTAGTTTTCCCCAGATGTTTTTCAGCTTGCATTTACCCTGGAGCTGAATGGGATTTGTTTATGCGCTGCCCAGGTTTCCTGTCCCCGTGGGCCTTGGCACTGTACCCCTGCAATGTCCGCACTGCCCCCTGCCCCTGGGACAGCAGGCTGATCCCTGAGGACTTTAGAAATTCTGCAGACTCAAGCATCCCAAACCACCCAGCACTCTGGAGACCCTGGGCCCTGTTATCCCACAGTGCTGGCAGTGCCCTCCTATCCCCAGTGTGGTGATGCATAGGTGGCTGCATCCAGCTGGTCCGTTGCAGTTTTTTCTCCAACTTTCCCTGCTTCTTGCAGTCTCTCTCTGCTCTGCACCCAAAATGCTCTGCCTGTGGTCTGACTGCAGCTGCTCCAGCAGCTGGGTTACCCAGCACAGATCATCACAGATCTGCACATGGCAGAGCATGTTTGTGGGGTGGGATGTGTGTCCTGCTCACACCCTGGCTGCTGGTGAGGCAGCAGCTGCCTGCCCTCCTGCCCAGCTGTGGTCTTGCAGGATCTGAGCAGGCCATTCCTGGCTGTGTGAGCAGCCCACGTGCCATACAGGGCATTGCACAGGCCTAGTTATCAGCTTGGAAAATTATTATCCCAACATCAGACGGAAGGAGACCATGGTGAGAAGGTGGACTTTCACAAAGGTGCTGGCAGCAGGATTGACCTGCCCTGCAGACTCTCCCTGCGGCAGGAACCTCTCAGCAATTTGGGTCAGTTCCTGCCTTCAGATGTCAAAACTTTCTCACAAGCTGTTAACCGACTTTGTATTCTGACTTTAAAATGTTTCTAGCTTTGTAAGAGTCACTTTTGCAAAATTGACAGAGCAAGGAACTGTGGGATCTTTGATTCGGTATCTTTTCATTTTACTGAATAAGTGAAGGCTGTGGTGAGTTCACAATGCACTAACTCATGCTACCTGGTGGCTTGGTGGCAGTGGTGTGAACTGAGGGACAAGTGACCCTTGCTGAAGAGCCCATCTTGATCCAGGCTGGCTTTGTTTGGGAGAGGTTAAGTGCATTCCAGCACTGATAACCATAACGTGAGAGGCTCTCAGGAGGCAGCAGCCTGCATGGGAGGGAGGGGGATGACTTGCACAGGAGAGAACAGCCAGCCCTCCTTAAAACTGAGTGACGGAGAGATGATCATCTCTGCTTGGCAAGCAATTGCTCTTATTTGTGTCTCTTGTACTTACGGGAGAGCCTGTTTCCTTCAGTCAGGGGTCAAAACTGTGCTGTGGTTGTAGGGAGCTTGGGAGCAAAGCATCCCATGGGTGCAGGAATCCCTCCTCCATTCCTGGTGTGCACTGAACCCATGCTTAGGCAGCACATCTGCATCATTTATACTTTAGTTCCCTTAAGAGTAAATACATGCTTTCCTCTCAGCATTTTAAACAACTAGAGAGGCAGCACTATTCTACCAGCAGCACTGAGGGCTATGTGCCTTTGATTCTTACTTCAGTGTCCAAGCCTCTGGTCTCAGTTTCAGTGAAGAAAGGCCATCCCATGCAGCACACCAGTGTCAGAAGAGCTGAAGCTCATTGTTTAAGAGAGCCTATTAACAGAAAACTCAGATGTTTAGTCTTCTCTTCCCTGAGGTTTTTTAAAAAATGTTTTCCAAATATTGTTGCATGCCATAAGGTCTTTCCCCCACTGCCAGTCGCTTCTGCAGTGCTTGGATGGGAGTCACGAATTCACTGGCAGGCTGTGCAGCAAACCGCCGCTTTGGCTCCTGCCACCCACACACCGGCCCCTATTAGGAGGGGTATGGCAAGTGCTTTATCTGCTGCCCGTATGGCAGCCCTTATGGGGCAGACACTGGGGGAAAGTGATGCCTGCCAGGGGGTTGGCCCCCTCTGGCTGGCATCATTCTGCCCCCTGATGCCTCCTCCCCTTCAGAAGCCTGCCTTTGCTGGGACTCCACTCCCCCAGCATCTCCCTGCTGCCATGCCTCGTATTTGACATAGAATAGGGGCTGTGGGGTAAATCCCATCACAAGCATGACCTGCTGGGATGCTGATCCCCTTTGGGTTTCCTCATCTGCAGAGCATCACTGGTGACCTGCCATCAGCATGGTCCCTCAGTAACCCCATTATCCCAGCTTGTTTTCCTTGGAAAGGCCGTGGCTCCTGCGGTTGCTGTTGCTGACGAAGTTTCTTTGTAAGCGTCCCACGGGCTGTCAGTGCCTCCTTGCCTGGCCGGCAAGGAGGGCTATCACTAATGTGTGTCATTCATCAAAGCAAAATTACATGTGTCCCAAAAAAAGGGATAGCATGCAGACAAATTACAGCATGCAGCAAATTGCTTACTTGCAGTGGAAAAAAAATACAACCCACTGTTTTCCTCCCCTCCCAGAAGTAGGTGTTTAATTCAACATATTAACACTGACAAATCTAATTATAGCTGCAGGACAAGGGAAACCCAATTGTGGCACAGCACAGCACAGCTCTTGCCCCAGCTGGTGGGTGTGGTGTGGCCACGCTGTGCCACATCCCAGCAGGGTCAGTGCACGGCCTGTGCTGCACTGGCCAGGCAAGCCCCCCATGCTGCACCAGGGACCCGGCACGGGGAGCAGCCCCGAGGCCACCCTGCAGCACTCCAAACCACCCAGGGCCACAGAGGAGAGGAGATGGCTGGGCAGAGTTAGAGATTTAGATTATGTTTTTACCCACCTTCATGCATTGAGGGACACTTCCTTTCTCTCTGGCTGCAGCTGTTCTGCTCTGGTGTGAGCTGGGACTGAGGCTGGAGAGAAGGGCTGGCTGTGTTCATGAGCAGCTGGTGCTAGGGAAAAGGGGCTGGAAGGAGAACCCCTCAGGCAGGCATCAGACACATGCTCTGGGAATCAGCAGCCATCCCAGAACCCCAGGGCAGGGCAGGAGCCTGGTGCATCCTTGGTGTGGTACCTGGCACAGCTCCTCTGCCCTTAGGGAGGGGGGAAAAGGGACCCGGCCCCAGCCACTCTTGGTTCCTACATGGCTGCTCTGCCAAGAGCACCTGGCAGGGGTCTGCTCACCTGGTTTTATCTTTCAGATTGCAAAAGCCCCTCTTACATAGTTAATTGCTTTTCATTAATCATGGCCTTCTCATCTACTTGTTTGTGTTCTTCACTATTCACAAATCTGATCTTACATCTGAGTTACAGATTTCAGAAATTAACCTTCCTCCAATGTTTCTGTTTTAAGGTATCTCTATTTATTTACACTTCTGTCAAGTGCCTTTCAATAGGAGTGATTACTTTTGGCAAGCAGAGGAGCCTATTGTTTTCCATGGAAAATGGTTTTGCCAGTGGGGCAGAATCTAAATGGGTAATTGAGGGTCAGAATGTAACACCCTTACTGGAGCTCAGCAGCACTGGGCTGTAAGGCACGCCAGAGGGCTGGGCTGCAGTTCACCCTGTCACAGCCTGGCCATCCCAAATACCTGCCAGGAAGAGGGAGCTGATGGCAGATCAGGAGCCAGGGAGGAGGGCTGCTCTCTGCACTGTTGGAGCTCCCCAGCAAAGCTGCAGCCTGGCAATTCAGATTGGTTTGCCACAGTGACCTGTGCGCTCCTCCATCAAACAGAATAGCTGCCTCCAGGAATAGGGCTTCTGTATCTCTCAAGCAACAGTTAACATTATTTTCTTATTTGTGGAGGATGGTGTGTGCATTATTACTGAGGTACCTCAGAAATAATGCTCTCTAGCTCACTCACGTTCAAGAGCTACTATATTTTATGAAGCATCAAGCAAAAGGCAACAGAAGCTTCTCCTGTTGAAGCTGCAGTAGACCTTGCAAAGGAAAATAAACCACAATTCTTTCTCAGAATAAAGAAAAAGAAAACAAAGAAAGGGAGAAAAGCAAGGGCACATTGCTCTAAGAATTAAAGGTAACTTTGGAGTAGGCCCAAAATAATTGCCTCCGTTTTTCCTGGTGATGGTGGGGCTGCAGGCAGGAGGGGCATGAGGGAGTGAGAGCTGATGGGCAGCATCACACAGAGACAGTAATCCCCACATCCATGCTGGCAGAGACAGTGACTTCATACCCTTCAAAGGGATGTGCGGCATGAGCGAGTAGTTGCCTGGTTTTTTTAAGCATCCTTCTGGGGACCAGACTATTTCTGTATTTTAGCCATTTACCTTGACACAAACGTGGTACTGGTCCCATGAAATTTGCAGGTGTGAACAGAGTGGAATGTGGTACTGGAACAGCTGGATGGCCAAAGTTAGGGTGCTGGCTGGAAGGAAGTGCGATGGTCATGCATTTAGGAACTCGTAATTACTGCTGTTGTTAGCTAGAAGCACCTTGGTCAGGAGGTACTGTCACGAGCCAAAGGATGGTCGTGATGGTTCGTTTTGATTTCAGAGTGCAAAAAGAGGCAGTGATAACTTAATTCAAGTGAAATCAATTGTATCTTTATTGATACACACAGTTATGCGATAGAAAAGAAGGGGAAAGAAGAGAGGGAGAGAGAGAGGGAGAGAAAGGGGGGTAAAGAAAGGGTATAGCTACCAACTGACAGACGGGGGTCCTCGTGACGCCGATGCCAACAGACCACCTTCGCAGTCTCCGTGGCACGTAGGTCAATGGAGCCGTCGTCCGCTGGGGAGGCCTCGAAAGCCTGCTCTTCTGGTGGAGTTGTTATAGTTCTTTTCGAAGCGAGAGGCAAGATGCCAAGAAGGGGGGTCGGTCTCGTGGGCATCGCAGGTGTTCTTTCACAATAGGGGGAACGGTGCAGCTCAGGTCTTACCAAGTACGGTCAGTGCAGGAACATCTCTTTGCAAACATGGCCAGAAACCGTAACCGTCCCCCATTGTTTCATGCATGGGTCCCTGAGGAGGGCGTCTTGGTCCGGTGACAGCAGGTGCAGGGAAAACTCGGCCTGTGCTGTAGCTTAGAGTCCATGGGGGTCTCAGCCTCTGACAGTCGTGAGGCAGAAATGAGGGATTTTCGGACCGACTCTTACACCACCCCGTGACTCATGACTGGTCGGCAGGAGAGCTCCATCAGTCGCGTTCGTTGCGTTGTTCTGAAGTCTTCAGGACTCATTGTCAGTGTCAGTGGTATACCCCGGAAAATAGAGTCGAGAGAAAGAGAGAGGGGAAAAAAAAATAGAGAAGGAAAAAGGAAAAACAAGAGATATCATAATGATTGATATTGATTGTTAATATCTCAAAACAAATCATTATGACAAAACAAATCCAATGACATTAAAATTTCAAAACAAATAATTGTTGTTGATTAATAAAACTCTTAAACAAATCATGATGATAAATGATTCATAAAATCAAATAATCAAGACAAAATCTTAACAATATTAATTAAAATAATATTATTAATTAAACAATTTTCAAGTATTCAAAGCAAAAAATCTTAAAACAATTTTTAAGAGGATTATAGTAATATTAATTAAAACAATTTTCAATCAAGGCAAAAATTATTGTAAAACAATTTTCAAGTAGCATGAACAAATTTAAAAATGATTAACACAAATCACAAAAATCAAAATACATAATTTTCTTAAAATATATGTATTACTTAGGCAAAATCCATTTCACAGTCCGCGGCTATGGCCTACTTGTAAAGTTTGTCTTGTGTCAACATCTCTAAGTATATCTATTGTTTCTAAGTAAAGAATGAGATTGCTGCAAAACAAAAGCCAATCAAAATAAAGTTAAAAGAACAACGATGGGATGACATAATTTGTTATCAAGGTCTTGGTTTTATCTAAAATTTCACTTAGATCCTGATGGAGCAACAATTACTTTACCAAAGTGAGGTTCATCCCTATCAGAGTAGGCCGTAGCTTGTGGATCAGTGTGTAATTAGATTGTAAAAGCTGGTAAGAAGTAACTGGAGCTGAAAAAGAAAAATCAAAAGCTGTAATTTTAGTAAAGTTACAAGCACAAAAGTTCGAGTGATTTTTGGTTTCTAGTATAACATTTTCTACAGTTACAACATCACAAGCAGTCCTAAAGCATACACATCCATTGCCTACATATAAAAGCACTGTTTCAGGAGTCTCGTTAGGATAAACTTTAAAATGACAAATATTTTGTTCTATGTCTAAACAAATGTAATTTTATTACTTTCACAAATAAAGCCTTGTTGTTCTCGGACTATGCAGGATTCTAAGTTAACAGTTTGCCATTTTTTATCGACTTGACGGGCCCACTCCCTATACTGGAAAAGATAGAGAATAGCTCCATCATGTTTTAATCTTAACACAATAATAGGGAATATCAAATGTATCAAAGCATTACATATGGTCAATACAAAAGCTGTGGCTGTGTTTATAAAAGAGTCATAAATAAAATTCACTAAGTTCAACTAGAATTGAAAATCTCTTTTGAAATCATTGGCATTGTTCCAAATTACTTTCCAAATTTCAGTAGAAAAAGCTGCCATCTTTTATAATTGAGGCAGCCACTAACTGCATCCACTACTGAGACTGGAGGCAGCTAAGAGCTAAAAGATTTAGTTTTGCGATCAATTATCAATTTATAATCATTCACATTTGCCAGTTCTCAGTTTGATAATATGTTTGATAATAGCCACTGAGTCGTTCCCAAAGCCAATAAGGACAACTGTAAAAGGTGTTGTCAAATTCTTAATTGTAACAACCAATTTATTAACGAATATTTCTAAATCAATACTGTTTAAAATTCTTAATTTTGTTCCTATAACACAAATAATGTTTAAAATATCACCAGTTTTATCATGGTTTTATGTGGTCTTTATGTCCATCGGAGTTCTCCTGTGAAAAGTAAACACAACAGAATCTGCCTTCAAAGGCAGAAAAGTTAGTATGAAGGAATTATCCAGGGTGTGTTTATGCTTGGAACTGCTGGGCAAAAAGCAGTGATTTTGGAACATTTGTTAGCCTCCCATCCATAACAGGTATGAGAAGCCCATTTGATCTTTTCACGTTTTGCCCAATCTGGGACAATTTCTGCAGAAAAGTGAGACTGCTTGGGGCAAAAGGGAGGGGCTGTTCCAGTGACTGAGGCAGGTTTGTCTGGGTTACCATCCAAGTTCATTGTCAGATTTTTTACAGCTCCAAATGAGGCTCCTTCGGCCACCCCGTCAGGTGGGGGGGTTGCATATGGAGAAGGGCCTCTCAGGACAACAGGTTGTTGTACTGACAATCCTGAAAAAGCAAAACACCATTCCATGTGGAAAGGATCTGTAGGATAAGTAGGACCAAGTGTTTGGTGGGCGGTTGCCTCAAAAATTAACAATTTTAAAGCCTCATGATGAGAATCACCCCATTCCCAAATTTTTCCTTTTCTCAGCAGGCTGTAAAGGGTTCTGGCAATTATAGAAAAATCAGGGATGTGTTTTCTGCAAAGCACTAGTAATTCTGAAACTTGTTGCAGTTCCTTCGTAGATTCTGGCATTTTAATTTGATTGAAGGAGGTTATCAAATGCGTATCATGCTTCTTTTCCATCAAATTCCCAGAAATTTTACTTTCAGGGGAAATTTGTAGATCAAAGCTTTCAAAGTTGGAGATTATTTTCTGTTGAGGATCTTCCACTTCTATTTCATCCCTACCCACAAAAATATCATCGATGCATTGGTAAACAGCTACATTGTCAGCTATGGGTATTTTTTCTAACTCTTGGGCCAAAGCAGGGTGGGCACGGGTGGGTGAATGTCGGTTCCCTTGAGAAGGAAGGCTTTGCTTTGGCTCGTTGCCTGGGTGCTGAGAGGGGGAGGGTGGGGGGGGTTGGATTGTTAGACTGTTTCTGGGCTCACTGTCCAGATTCTCAGAAGAAAGGTGTGTAATTTGCTGTGACTTTTTAGGGAGGGGTTGCCCTGGCAAATTTGGGTTTTGTTTGGGGACCCCTTTTTTAATATCTAATAGCAACAAGTGTTGGCGGCTAGTGATTTGTTTACTTTTCTCTGGTTTTTCATTACTAGGAGTTTTAACATAGTTGGTCACTTCTACTGCAATTTCACTTAATACACAGACATTACGATCACCAGCAGGTGAATTAGATTGAGGGGCTGGGGGCTGGGAGGGGGTAGGATAAGGACTGAAACCACGATCTGTAGATCCGGTTGGTTCACTTGGGTTTCCGAGGGATCTGTCTAGCTTTTCTACAGAACTTAAAACGATTGCTATAGGTTTAAGTAATTCCAAAGGCTTTTGAATTAAAGGAATCATAATTTCAGGCTTTACAGGCAATTGCATTGGAGAGTCATGATGTATCATTTGCAGGCAGGCAGCTTTGTGAATGTTTTCCATGGGCTGTTCGGGAGTACCAATTAAAGTTAAATGGTTTCCCTTTTCAAAGGGGTTATACCCCTCTGCCCAGTGAGCTGAGCATTGAATCAGGGACCATGAATTATGTTTTAAGGAAACTCCATGTCCCCAATACCCACTAGCTTCTTGTTCTGTCAACTTAATTTGATCTCCACCACCGAGAGATACTCGGGAAACATATTCTGTCTCTGATTCATGAGGGAAATGCGAGTACTCTCCTTTTAACTTAGATAATTCAGTGGTGGTGTCCGGGATTTCTTTAGTGATTATGTGTAGGTCTGAATTTTCATCAATATAGTTGCATTCTGTTTTAACTAGAGGTGTTGTGTTAGGGCAGCAGTATTCACCACAATTTTTGACTGTTTCCAATTCTTTGTGTGGGTAAATTTGTTTGGTGTGAGGAGTTTCTTTTTCTTCTGCCTTTTTTGGGAAGTCAGCATTCTCTAAATTTTTAGAATATTCATCTCCCAAGGCAGTCCGTAGCAAATTATTTTCATCTCGCAGCAAATGATTTTCATTTTGCAAAATTTCAACTAAATTTTGAAGGGAGTCTATTATTGCATTTTCTTCACTTCTTCGCTTAAAGCGAGTTTCTACAGCTGCGGTAAGGCAGGCTCCCAGAACTGAGCACAGTATGGTTTTATTTTTGCCCAGTTTAAATTTTGTTTCATGTTGTAAAGAACATACTTTATCAACCACACTTTCCAAATTAGACCAGTTATTATTAGCCCAAAATTCCACCTCTGGAGAGGGTCTGGCATTGTGTTTAGCTAGTAGAGCATAAAATTCAGTTTTATGTATAAAATCATTAGTCATTTTGTAAAGGGGATCAGAAAACCACTACAGGGAGGTAATGCTTGGTTGTACACACACACAGCTACGCTGCGTCTCCCCTCTTTCCCTGGGGTGGGTGAAGGGACAAAATCTGTCTGCTGAGGCACTGTTTAGTTACGTCAAGGTGTCCCTTCTCTCAACAAGACAGTTCACACACAAAAAACAGTTTCTCTTTTTGCACTAGGAGATCTTTTGTGAAATCCTGAAGACAGATACACCTCAATAGAGTATAGGGATGCTTTCACCTAGGTGTCTACAGTGTGCGAAGAATCAGAAAAGCCCCCCTTGCTTTCTAGCTTCGTTCACCGAAGTGACGGGCTAGGTGCGGCTGAGGCAAATCTTCCTCTTCCTAGTACAGACTATAGACAACCTGCAACCCCTCTGTCAATCAGGATCCTGTCCGTGACGCCAATTTAATGTCACGAGCCAAAGGATGGTCGTGATGGTTCGTTTTGATTTCAGAGTGCAAAAAGAGGCAGTGATAACTTAATTCAAGTGAAATCAATTGTATCTTTATTGATACACACAGTTATGCGATAGAAAAGAAGGGGAAAGAAGAGAGGGAGAGAGAGAGGGAGAGAAAGGGGGGTAAAGAAAGGGTATAGCTACCAACTGACAGACGGGGGTCCTCGTGACGCCGATGCCAACAGACCACCTTCGCAGTCTCCGTGGCACGTAGGTCAATGGAGCCGTCGTCCGCTGGGGAGGCCTCGAAAGCCTGCTCTTCTGGTGGAGTTGTTATAGTTCTTTTCGAAGCGAGAGGCAAGATGCCAAGAAGGGGGGTCGGTCTCGTGGGCATCGCAGGTGTTCTTTCACAATAGGGGGAACGGTGCAGCTCAGGTCTTACCAAGTACGGTCAGTGCAGGAACATCTCTTTGCAAACATGGCCAGAAACCGTAACCGTCCCCCATTGTTTCATGCATGGGTCCCTGAGGAGGGCGTCTTGGTCCGGTGACAGCAGGTGCAGGGAAAACTCGGCCTGTGCTGTAGCTTAGAGTCCATGGGGGTCTCAGCCTCTGACAGTCGTGAGGCAGAAATGAGGGATTTTCGGACCGACTCTTACAGGTACATAAGGGCTGAAAGACCCAGCCAAATCAATCAAGCTTTGGGTGAACCGGGAGCCTCAGCTGGGAGGTGGCTATGCAAAGGGGAAAAGCAGTGATGGGGTGTGTTGGTCAAGGCAGCCCCAGCAGAAGCAGCACTGAGCAGCGCCATTCAGTTTGATGTCAAGGTGGCAGATAACCATTCACCTTACCAGTGACATCTTTGGTGGCTCTTACCACTGCAAATGAGCCTGACCCCAGAGCAACCTCTCAGCCCTTCCTCACCCTTGGCTGCTCTCACCACCAGACCACATTTGAGTCAAACGGCAGAGGGGAGTAAAAGCCACAACCTGCAATCACCAACCTGAAATATCCCAGAGGGACCAGTTCCTGACCTCTCAGGCTCCCTGCGAGTGTCTCTCGCCTGCTGCAGCGTGGGTGGAAGCCGATGCAACAATCTTGTGGGCCACCTGCACTCTGGGTACCCCAAGCCACTGTGTCATCAGTGAGGTGGTGGAGAGCAGTGCACCCAAAATGCCCCCTGTGACAGGGTGATTAGGGAATTGCTGGCCAAGCCTGTGTGTCCCTAAAGACCAGGTCAGCATTTGGCTGCCCTGCGGTTACAAACCCAGCCCGTGACCTTCCTGCCATCTGTTGTCCGGCCTCACAGTAATGGAGGGGTTTCTATTCTTGCTGAGCTGCATCCACTGGCTCTCACCCATCCTGTAAACAAAACCAGCCCTCTGGAAGTCAGCAGACATCAAGGGTGTAATTTAGTTTCTTAACAGCCTTGCCAAAGCTATTTTGGTATGCATGCTGTGATGGTGGCACTGCGCTCCCTACTGCCTTGGTCAGTGATGGGGTGAGCAACAGTGGGATGAGGTCCTGGCAGGACATGCTGATGGTCAGGGGCCTTCAGCTGCAGGAGAGCTGTTGCATTAGTCTTGCTTTGTTACAATTATCTTTCTCCAATGATGTCCTTACCTTCTTTCTCAGTTGCCATAAGGTTACTGTACCAAGCACAAGCATATTTGTTTTTCATGTCCCTCTGAGAAACGAAGGAGAGCCACTTTCCCCTCAGCCAGGTTTTCCCCACCAGCAGTGTCCTCTTGATAGTTATATTCCGGCCCAAGCCCTAAACTTTTTTCTAGGCTGTACTTTGCCATGATGTTGCTACATGGCATACTCATAGTCCCAGTGAAAATGCACCATAAATCATTATTTATGAACACCCCAAAGAGTACACTTTTTTTAAAGTCATTTGCATTAGTTTGGTTTTGGTCCACAGACCAATGTGCAACTGTCAGAGCAGTGGGCCAGAAGGATGTAATCAGGAATATATCCCTTATGGGTACTCTTTAAGAGCAGCCAGGCAGCTGTAAAGGGAATCTTTACTCTTCATAAAATATTAGAGGCAAAAATTAATATCTTGTCTGCATTTTGTATCTCAGTTGCTCCCTCTCCTTTCACTGCCCATGAACTGTGCAGCTTATTCACCTGCAGCTGCCAAGATTTTGTCAGTTAAGGCACCCTTCAGGAAGGTGTTCATTGCCATAAATCCAATGGCTCTGGCAGAAGGGAGGGAAGCATGGACAGCCTGCACAAGCTCAAAAGGTGACAATTTGCTGTCCTATCTGCCTGTGCCCTGCTGTTAGTTCTGCCCTTGAACCCTTCTGCTTGCAGTGCAATATTGCTGTGAACATTTGTTTGCAGAGTCCTTTCCCATTTCCTCCTTCAGCCCTGCATTTTCAGGGACAGCTGTCCCAATGTGACATTTGAGGGCAGGAACGTGGCAAGTGGCCCTCTACAGCAGCTCCAATCTTGCCAGCAGCCAGAGACACCAAAAGAATGTATTAAAACTTTAGCCCTGTGAAGCACTCATTCATTAGGATCTAAGTCCTTTTCCTCAGTGCTTCAACTCTCCGTACGTGTGCAAACTCATTCAAAACCTAAATTCTCTCTCTGAATTAAATTGTCAGCCTCCCACTCAGGCAGATACATTAGCATTGACTGTGTAACATCAGCTCAGCTCTCTGTATAACATATGAATAAGCCTTTAAAATTGTATATTCTGCCCTGCAGCATTTATCTCATATTTTGATCCTGCCTTTTCCCTGCTAAAACTCTTATTGGTCCCTTCAAGTGCATTGATGGTTTACACGCTTCTAATTTAGGGTTCATTTGGGACTTGCCAGTTCTGTGTTCATTCTGTATCAGTTTGTTCACTTACTAATGTATTCTCAAGCCACAGATTATAATGAATTTCTGAATCTGGTAAAGACAGCAACAAAAGATTTTCTTCACATTTCATAATATGAAGATGTGGCAGTTTATACTTCTGGAAGAGATATTAGTCACCATTTTAATTCTCTTTTTGAAATAAAAAACCCATTATTTATATTTAGAAGCAAAAGGAGGCTTCAGGGGTAATTTTGAGGGTAGGATATGGTAAGATACTTCAATTACTTAAAATCAAAAAATTATAATGACTAGAAAAATTTGTGTTAGTACTCCAAAATTAGTGGAGATTGGTGCCTGCCACAGGGCAGTAGGTTGAAATATGGTGATTGATAATAATGCATGATACTTTCAGTAAATTGTCTAATACATTGCATTAATGACATTTCTCATGACCAGTTTGACTTCCCAGCAAACCTTAAAGGACAAAAAATAGCATCTTGGAAGCCAGGAGAGGAGGAGAACTCTCTTGGCCCCTGAGCCACAGCAGAGCCCTGGTCATGGGGCTGTAGCAGGCAGTGCTGCTATCTGGGAGTCACTGGGAACTGCCAGTCTCCATCTCTGGCAGATCCTGCTAGATTATAATAGATGGCAAACCTCCATCGACTTTGAGCAAGGAAAATATCCCATCTTTTCATGTGCAGCATGAGTAATAATTAAAAGAAACATATGGGTTTTCAGCTGATGTACAACCACATAAGGATTATCGATGTTATTTTTCCCCCATCCATGTCCTTGCCCCATGGATCGATTCGCTTATCCAAAGGCATCAAAACTCAGCAAAAAAAAAAAGGCGCCATGCTTCTATTGTGTGCTTCCAACTGCAGCGCTACCTTTTTCTTTCCTCAGAAAGAAAATGCAGACCGCCCTGCAATTAGCAGCAAAACCATGAATACTTTCTTCGTTAACCACAAATGGTTCTTTTCGCGACGAGCGGGCTCACATATGTTCTAAATATGTTCAGTTTCATTAGGCGGCGAAGCGCTGCGGATCTGCTATTTTATTCAGGAAGGCAAACAAGAGCTGCATATGTGCAACATAAGTTGAGGAGTATGGGAAAAACTCAAGGCACTTGCAGAGTGCCTGAGATGCTCGGACGTGATGATTTAATGTGGGATTGCACCCAGCTTGTTTCCGTCAGCCTTGTCACTAGCAGAGATCAGAGTGATCCAATCGGTGATGCACTGACTGGTGATGCTCCTGCCCTTTGCCAGCCTGAAAGTCCTTCAGAAAAGTGGACCCGGGGGCTGCAGGTGGCCACTGTGTGGCGATTTGTCTCTGCTGCCCAGCAGCAGCCCCCAGGCTGAAGGGCCAACAACTGCTCCCCAAAAACCCTTTCTGAATGACAGGTAACAAAAGCAGCTGCAGCGGGGTGTCCCACTGATTCCTGATGCCTGCAGGGTGTGAGGGGTGAATTCATCCCAAGTCCAAGCCCCCGTGTTGGGGAACAGCTGGACCTCAGGGTGCCACAGCAGTCTGCAAGCTGAGAGAGGTGGCTTGGGACTCCCCCAGCTTTTCTCCTATTGGAGAAAGGTCTTTCAATTTTTTCCATTTGTAGTCATTAGGGATTTTTTTGCTTATTGCTTTGTTTCTCTAGTTGTCTGGTCAAAATGTCCCAAGAATTGAAAATACAATTTTTTGCATAACTCATACCCACATTCACTTCTTTTTTCCAAACCATTTTGGACACAGAATGCAAAGCAGCAGGTTCTGCAGACCTCAGTGTCCCTTTTCTGTCTGTCTCGGGAAGCCATGACAGACCAGTTCTAATCCATGTAGCAAGTTTATACAGCGTAGCAAATGAAGATTTGTGTAAATCACATTTTTTATGTAAACACATACAGTGTTAAAAATATTCACACCCTTGAGTGTTTCCCATCACGTGTGCGCTAATGAGGGGATTATGAAATATGTTTTCTGTGCTTGACACTTGGTCCCTCTGATCCACTCTCTCCCACCAGGAGGGACCCCAGGGAGGGTGGCCCTGCTGCGGGCAGGGAAATGCTGCAAGAAGTCGTAAGAATGTGCACTGTGTCCTTGATCCCTCACAAGAGCTGGAGCTGCCGCACTACTGACGCAGCGTCACAGGACTTTGCATTCATCAAGGAGAGAGTTGTCTCCTGTGGAATTGCGACCTGTTGGAGGCACCTGGGGGGACTGCAGAAGGTGATGCTGATGGATGTCCACCCATGCCTGCAGCCTTGCAGTGCCCTCACTTAAATTGCATGCACGGAGTGATATTCCTCAGAAATAAAGACAGCAAAACATAAACAAAGAAAAACAGCTCTCAGAGGGCCCCAGGAAAGGAGCTGTAAGAAATTAATCTGTTACTATTTGCTGATGGTGTAGAGATATGTTTTAAATGCCTGATTTGTGGCAGAGAAGCAGCTGTAAAGCACCAAATCAAATAAACAAGTGCGAGCTGCTATTGTAGGAACAACCAGCAATCAATAAGTATCCCAATGTCTGCCACGACTCTATTCATTTTTCTTTCCCCTAAACCCAGAAATTCTATTAATAATGTCTGAGGCTGTGCATGGACTGCTCTGTAATCTTTGTGCGGTGCTGCTGAGCAATTTTTACCTCAGCACACCCTGTGCCTGCCGCCAGGAGCTCAGGAAGCATGGAGTTAAATAAGTTTGCCTTTTCCTCCATACGAACAATTGGAATCAGCAGTTTGCATTATTTTAAAAATGAATGCTTGGAATCAGCAATTTTCTTTTTCCCCTTTTTTTTTTTTTTTTTTAAGATCTTGAGGGTTGGGTTTTTTTTTATTTAAAGTGGAAAACTACATTAAGTGCAAGGCACTCAACAAAGAAACAGTCATAAAGCCTAAGTATTCTTAGAGTTATAAAATATGTCCGTGGTGGCAATTCTACTGCCAACAATGAAGTTTTAAGCATTAATATGCCTTCATTGCAGTTTTAATGCCTTAATATTGACTCTATAGCTCTTTTGGGTAATTTTGCTTTCTCTGGTACTTGAAAGGTGATGATGTCAGCGTTCTTCATACTGATTCATATGCAGGTTGATGAAGCTGAGTTATTTATTGAGTTCCATTATATTTTCTATAAACATTAGTTCTCAATAAACAGAGACATTTAGCCGAGGGTTTATTTATTAAATAGGTACTGTACAGATGGTTTTGCCACACATGATGTGCTGCAGAGGATATTACTCAGGAATAATCAGCTGTGTTATAGCTTGGCTAAATTAATAAGATGATAATGATGAAATTGATGCTTTTGAGCTAGGCTTGGTAAATGGTTTTTGCATAAACAAACTGATAAATTTGAGAAGCAATTACTTGCTTGTCAAAGATAAAAACACAACAGGGCCCATTTATAGTTAGGTCCTATTTATTTTTAAAGATTGTACCAGATTTTATGTTTAATACGCTGCAATTAAAAAATAATACTTAAATGAAGAATAATAAAAAACTAACTTTCTGAGCTCTCCTTCAAATTTGAAGATGCAGCATTGCTTGGTTAGACATCAAGTAAACTTTTTTCAAGGCTTTCACTACATCTAGAAAAAATATAATTGTTTTATGAAAGATGCTGTCTGGAGTTGTGCAATGCAGACTCTGGCAGCGCTTTTGGTAGCAGCATTTGCTCTAAAATTAAGCTGGATTTCAGCTAGAGAAACACAGTCTCCAATTCCCTGTTTAGTGTGGATTTCTCTGCAGTGATCACGCAAGCAAACAAAACACATGTACTCCCCACATACCCCACCTCCAGGTACCTGCCAGTAAAATAATGACATGGGTGTGGAGAGAGGTGTGTGTGTACCTATATATGCACAACAAAGAAGACATCACTTGACTTCTCTGGTAGGAGGTCTGTGTTTATGTGATTTTGCACACCAGCCAGAGTAGCCCATTTCTGTTTATTTAGGAAAAACAAAGGGACAGGTGATGTGCAGCCCTTCAGGTGGCCCCACTGGAGGGGAGCCCCTGAGCCTCTGACACGGTGTTCTCAGAGAGGCAGCAGCCTCTACAAGTGACCATGGTTGGTGGTTTCCTTCTGAGGCTTTGAAGGCACCTTAGGAACATACATCATAGTTTTGTAGTGTTCCTGAGAGAGATGTTATCACACAGCCTTTCATCACCTCTGTGGTGGGGACATGGGCAGCTCCTGTGTGCACTGGTGGGGCAACAGTGCTCCTGACAACTTCCTTCCTCTTCCCATGCATTGTAGGAAAGGTTCAGGCCTTCAGTTATTTCCTTCTTTCCTTGAGAATTTCTGTGTGCCCGTGTCTTCTACATGTAAATGCTGCTGTGGGACTGTCCTAAGTGATTATACCTGAGAAGAGGAATTGGATGGCCAAACATAGCTGTACAGGCATGTCCTAACTTAGGAGTTTCCACTATACACTTTCTGACACGAAAGGCTTTTACTTGTAGTCCTAAAAGGACTTTTGCCTAAGTAGTTTGCTCTGTAAGGACCTAAAGCCAATAGAAATGTGTGGGAGGGATCCAGCCCTGCAGCAGCATGCTCCAGCACAGGCAGGAGGTCCTGCTTGCCCAGGAGGATTTTCCACCTGGGAGTGGCATGGCCCTACTGGGAGGTTTTGCAAAGGGAATGAGCAAGGAGCCCTTCCTCTTGCTATTCAAAATGTTCTACCATGTTCTAAAAATCCTTCTTTGCTGTAACCTCTTTTTTAGGAAATTTAGTCTTGAAGTATTAGTGCAAAGTATTCTATGACTTGATGTTAGATAGTACTTCACGTGTTTGTCTTGTACCTGTTCATAAAGGATTTAAGGTCTTATGCCAACCTGAAACTCTTAGCAGGGATGAGCAAGAGAATAATTCTCTCAGAATGTAGCCAACAATGCTACATAAAAGAAAATTCATACATTTCACAACTTAGGCTGTGTCTGTAAATTACTCCACAACTAGACACAGTTTTTGCTGTCAGTTCGGCTTGATTACCTGAATTATAGGTATTCATTGTAACAAAATGAAACAAGATCATTAGTGTAGCCTTAAAAATCTAGAATGAAGTTGTCTGCGGTACTTGTGTCAAAGGTACGAAGCTCACAGGAGGGCTTTTCCCTGCCGTGTGGGTCTGGGTGCTGCCTGCCAGGGTGCTGGGAGCAGCACGGCTCCTGCTGCAAAACCCAAAGCAAGCTGGCAGCCACCACCTTGGCTCTGCCCAGCTCCACCACCCCAGAGGGAGAGGAGCCTCTGGAATGCTGCAAGGGGTGTGGGTGTACCCCGAGTGGGAGGGAGGGAGAAGCTGTTGCTTCCCAGTAGATGTTCCTGCGTGTCTGGACCCAGAGCTGCCATGCTGCCCTTTTACAGTCCCCCCCAGGCTGTGCTTGTGGGAAACAGAGAAGTAGGTTTGCATTCACAAAAATATTATTTATATCATTATAACTATTTATAGGCTTTCATGAATATTTTTTAAATTTGCTTGCGTGCTCCACAGGGAGATTTGAAATTATGTGGCTTTGTGAAAATAAAAAAATGTGGTGCAGACCAACCTGCTCAGCTGAGATGGGTTTGCAGGGGACAGGGACTTCCCTGCAGTGCTCCTCCAGGAACGAATTTAGCCTGGACATCAGTGTGAACTGACATCCCTGCTGCTGAACTGAAGTGTTTTTAGCAAGGAGGTGTTGAGTAGGGAAGGATGTAGCCAATTCCATGCTGTGGTGCCACATTTACCTAGGCTCAGGGTCCGCGAGAAATGGAATTGATGGATGGCACGGGTTCACGTAAAAGTATGTCTTGGCAAAAGACTTGGGTGAGAACTTCCTTGGGAAAAAAAGAGAGTGTATTCTTTGGGGTATTACCAAGGTTATTGGGGAGGGAAAAAAATTAGACAAGTCGATGTCACTTCAGTACTTTCAAAAGAAAATTTCTTTTTATGTGTTGCTGGAAATTTAGTGTAAAAAATGTTAAATTTTGTTTGTTTGTTTGTTTTGGTTTGGGGGCTTTTTTTAAAGCACCATGTTCAAAGAAAATATTTACTTCAAGTAAAATAGTGAAGATTTTCTGTCAGTGAAGATCTTCTCTTCCTGTACACGATACACAAATATCCAAATATCCTGGTCAACGAAAACTGACACAGAATTTCCCCAAATACTGTTAAAGTTTTCTCCTGCTTTAGACAAGGCCAGTGTTCAACTTTGGGTTTGGTAGGGGAGTCATCTCTGATCTGCTGCCGCCGGAAAAAAAAAAAAAAAAAAGTACTCTGAATAGAGTGAAAGCCGGAGCTGCAGCCGCACAGGACGCCTGGGCTGAGGGCTGCTGGCCCCAGGGAAGTTGTGTGGAGCCTGCAGAGCCCTTGCCTAGCCTCTGCCCGTGGGGCCGGGGCGGCTGAGCAGCATTTGCTGGCGTTTGTCACCGCTCTCGGAGCAGCCGAGCGCCGCTCGCTGCAGCCCCTGCGCCTGCCGCGTACGGCGGCGCCTCCAAACAGAATCATTCATTATTAATTAGGTCACAATAAAAAAAATCCTACGAGTGCATTCGTGACACTAAATGAGCCGATCACAAATAATGTGATTGTAATGAATTCCAAAGGAATAAATAATGACTGAGCCATTAGCATAAAGTGCCAGTCGCAGCTCTGCGCTGCCCGCCTGCCCGCCTGGCACCGCTTCCAAAGCCGCCCCGCCGGCCGCCGGCCCGGGCGCTGCCGCAGGCTGGCAGCGGGGGGCCCGGAGCTGTCCCACCCCCTGGCATGCTGAGCGGGTCAGGAGTCTTTGGTGACTCCCACTGGGGCTTGCAGTGGCATCACCTCAGGACGGCCACCCCAGAGTTCCTTTGCAGGCAAGAAAAAAGATAATGTGGAAGCATGCAGGAAGATATTATTGCATCTCTTGCTCTAATATATAATCAGAGCTTTTGTTCCATGTCTTGCACAAGCAAATTAATTAGAAATTTATCTGACCAGGAGTTCAGTGCAGTGTACATTTAAAGCAGAGGACATCCCTGTGCATTTGTTTGCTCTCCGTCATGGAACAATTATCTGCCCATTTAGGAAATTCAGCATTTGTTTCTATTTTAATAGAAGCTCCTAAGCATAAAAAAGTGTCAAACCATTTCTGATTGTAGCATGCTTAAAAGCCTCCAAGAGGAAAACACCACTTGTAACCCCCCTTCTCCCACCCAGAGCGTCACCCCAAGTGTTTCCAGGAAGCCACTGGGCAGGCAGCAGCTCCAGCCTGCAGTGGGACAGACCTGCACAGTGCTGGCAGTGACAGCACAGCCCCCTGGGCAACAGGAGAGCTCAGAGAGCAGGAAAATGAGACAGGATGAGGCTGGAGGGAGAGGGTGCAGGGAAGCAAAACAGGGGAGTTGGGGTTCTGGAAAAGAGCTGTTTCCCCCAAGCTGTGTGGCTGTGATGTGACAAAGCGACACGGTAAACACTGCACGAGCGGCTCTGGGGACTTTGGCTCAGGACAGACCCTTCCATCAGCCTTACCAGGTGCCCTGGCATACTAAATAAGCAGAACAGGTAGTGGGGTGGTGGTGGGACCTGTTTTGTCAGTGCCCTTCCCTCCCAGCAGCCAAGCAGACAGGCGCGTCAGGTGCTTATGCCCCTCTTATGTCTGCTGTTAAAAAACCCAGCCAGGGAATGTCATTAGAAACAGCCACACCATCTGCCTTTTCCTCCCCTCCCTTTTAAATAAGGAAACACCTTGTCAAACACATCCCACTAAATATCCCTAACACCCTCCCGCGCGCTTCGCGCTCAGCGGTTCACGGGATCGTGCACCATCTGGACCCTCGCGCTCCGTCTCACCGGCGAGGCCCCACTCGGACCCACCGCCTGCCCCAGGGCCAGGGGCACGGCTGCACCACCCACGTCCACGCGTGGCAGCAGGAGGTCACAGAACTGAGCAAAAGCAATGAGTTCATGGGGGAAAAAAAGACCAGCAATTCCGCATTGTTAAACCCAGAAAATTAACCAAGGAGGACCTTAAACATAGACATTTATTAACATGTAAATGGTCTGAGTCAGCAATTAGTTAATAGTCAGCATAATTGAATAGAATATAGCAGTGAAGGTGCCATTTAATTATTCTCATTTCATTTAAGATAAATATTTACTACAATTGTGGGGTTTCCCTTGTCTTTGGAAAGGAGTACCAGTATCAAAGTATCAAACTGTGTCAAAGTTTCTCAAGAACTTTAAAAAGGCAGGTTGCCACTTCCTGTCCTCACAGTGCTGGTCCCTGATGCCATGGCTGAGCATGGCCGAGGGGCACTTCTCACTCTCATGTGCTTGGAATGGCTCCTGTAGGACCCAGTGACCAGTGACCAGTGCCCGTGGGCACACAAGGTGGGCGCTGTGTCTGATTTTGGGCTTGCACGGGCTCAGCTCCCTCCTGCCACAGCCCTGCCAAGCCAGGCAGTGTCTCGGGCACACGTGTGCACACACGGCCCCCCAGCCCTGCTCACTGACCGTGCAGATGAGTCTTTGTTCTTGGTGATTACTGTGCAGACAACACACTCACCCGGCTGCACTGAGACACTGCGTACGCACCACGCAATGTGCTGATAAGGGAAATAGTGTGGGGAAGAGCCTAAGGAGATAGAAGAGCATTATTTTAAATTATCTTGAACATAAAAAACAAAGTGAGGATTTGGCAACCTTGCAGCAAAAACCTCAAAACCAGTTATTCCTTTTAAATAAAAACAAAAATGAGAAACAGTAACTATTAGAAATCCCACCTGGTGCTTTCTCTGTGTTAATGATGCTTCTTAAATTGCATGTGGGTAAATGGTAATTTTGTCTCACACCATTAAAAACTAATGGAACCCTTGATGATAAGAAATGCCATAGCTAGCTTGTTGGAAAACGTTTAATTAATAAAGTAATAAAATTATTGTAAACTAGTGCAGTTTCACAGAGGATTCAATGGGATATAAAACAGATAAAACATCCTTGAGAGTTGATACAAGAAATAAATGCTCCTCTATAAAAAACAGCACTATAAACTTAAGCTGGTCTGTGTTATACCAAGTTAACACAAGCTATGATGACAGTACAGGTGCTTGGATGAGCCTTTCATGGGAAGTGGTGGGAAAACCTCTTGAGTGCAGACAGGTGTTTTCGTGAGGAGCAGAAAGCCAGCACACCTTCCCCTGCACTGGTGTGAGCCCCAAGGTGGCTGCTGGTGGCATCTGCAGCCCTGTGAGCCCATGAGAACAATTCTGGTGGTGTTACTGCTGTTACTGGCCTGTACCAGAGGCTCCAGAGCGAGGGGTGCCACCTCCACTAGCCTAGAGTGGCTCTGGGGTGAGGCACCATCCCACCCTGCTGCTACAGCCACTTTGCTGCATAATTTTTATGAAACAAGTGGTGTCAGAGAGCAGAGAGGAGGGATCAGACACTTTCCTGCCCCTGGTGCTCTATGTAGCCAGATTTCAGCTCCACTCAGGTGGCCAGCTGGTGGCATGGCTGTGGCACCAAGCTTTCACACATTGTAGCTTGGTGCATGTGCATGACATCCCAACTGCTCCACAGAAAAAAAAAAGGTTTAGGGAGTGGCAAGTACGGGGAAAAACACCTTGGCAGAGAAGGCAGGTTACCGCTCCTCATCCTGCTGTTATCCCTCATCCTGCTAGTTTGTGCTTCACATCCTCCTGCAGACATTTTCTAGCAAGCTTTGGGAATAGTTTCCTGTAAGTGGGAGACAATGCTTTGTGCATTGCATGAGCTGGGCCAGGTACCCCCAGTATGTACACACCTATGTACAGGAACCCATACGTTTCCATAATACTCACACTTCAAAACTTTGCACATTTAGCTTCAGGGTGGTTGTCGCTTCCCAGGTGCCCAAATTTTCCTTTCTCCTGAGACTCGAGCTGTAGATCTCACTGACAAGCACTGTCAACCCTATTTGTGAACATTCAGCCCGTGGTGATAGGACACTGGAGGAAAGAACAGCTGGGAGAAAGGCACATACAGGCATGTCCTGGATTTCGGAGTGTCATGAGAGCCACTTGCAGCACTGTCACTTCAGCCCCTATGCAGAACCAGCACTGGCAGGGCAGCAATGCCAAGCAATGCCAGCACTCTGAGATGTGCCACAGACAGCTCTGGAAGGTTTGGAACCAGCACTGGCCAGTATTTTTCTAAACCTCCAATGACATTTCTCTTCAAAGAGTTGGAAGTGTTTCTTTAGTGGGCTGGCATGCAAACACCATCACAGCCATGGTCTCTGCTTCCCATATAACTAAAAGAAATTATATTGCAGTATGTATAACTGGTACATTGCTGCAGCACAAAGGTTAATCTTGTGTTCCTTAGCTGCTTATGGCTTGGTTGTGATAAGGGGATGGTCAGACCTTACTCATGGAAAGTCCGGTCTCCCCACCAAGCCACCACAGACACTGCTGTGCCACTCATGAAACAACAGCTTCTGGTTAGTGTTTGAAGCAACATCTACTTTTCATTTGAGTGTCTCTGGTTTCCTCAGCAGTCTCCACCTTGATCATAAGTTAAAAGCCATCCTGCTTGATCTGTAGTTTCAAAATGAAGTGGGTGATTTTTTTAAAGCACACAGCATAAATAACACTGCCGACAACAACAGCCGCCCACTGCCGCCCAACTTCCCGGGTGCCACACCACACCAAGTGCTCACTTTGGCCTCAACATATGGAGAGACTGGCAATATAAAATCTTTTCCCCACCCAAGGCATCATCCACCTCTGGGAAACCTACTGTGGTTTCCTCTTGTAGGCAGATTTATTTCTGGGGTAGCCTCAACAATGTGGACAAGGCTGCTGCTCTTTACTGAGGCATAGTGAAAATGTTTATGGTGCTCCGTAATTCAGCCCCACTGGCAATACCAGCAATGACTTTTCTATTTCCGTGGTGTGTGAGAAATGAAAACATGAGCAGGAGCGCATAGAGGGTTGGTATGGCCAAAGCTGGGATATTTGTTCTCTGGCAAACTGGTTGCTCTTGATTTAGCCACAGTTTTCCCAGCTGATGTTTTGCAAACCCCACAGAAGACTCAGCTTTCAAGGCTGTGAAAGCGAACGCGGGGCTGGAAGCCGCCCCTGCGCACACTGGCAGGGAGTCAGGCCGAGCCTCCTTCCTTCAGATGATGTTGCTTGTTCCAGGACTAAGTGGCTGTGGGGGCAGATTGGGGATGGAGATTTAATCTTTTATTTTTCCCATATGTCATAAGTATGTCTAAGATGATGACAAAATAATAAGTTGGTGGCTGCTGGAAACTTTTTTTTAGCAGCTGTGTTTTTAGAATATTATAATTAACCATTTTTTTGCCTTAATCACTTAAAGATTTCTAAAATGACTGGGAGTTTACTGTACCTTTTCTCAACTTGAAGCTTTCAAGTGTGGGGACCGTGACTCTATTTTCAGGAACGGAGGGCAGAAGAAGCAGGGCAGAGCTAGAAACATGGAATCAAGTTTACCAGTCTGGATTACAGCATAAATTACTAAAACTATTGTAGTGGTTTTAACGTACAGCCATTGTACTAGGAGAGGTGGCATTGTATTTAATCTGCACAGTGACTGAGTCACTTTGCCTGGGCTCATTTTTGCGGAAATTTTAATGAAGTAAGTGCAGTATTTGTTGGAAAAAAGAAAGAGTGAACTGTGTGTAAAGGAAAAATAACAATTAAAAGCTGATTGTTAATAAAGCATGTGGGTGACAGGGCTGTCTCCCCACACGGTTCCAGTACTTGGCTCAGGTAAAAACAGAGGGCTGTAGCTAAACAACGTACTCCTGTCTGTCAGTGTTAAATTTTCCGGGGTTTTTTATAAATGACATGTTTTCTTTTGGCAGATGGGAACAAGCCTTGAAGAATAAATTTTTTGGAGGCAAATTGGCTGCCTGGAAATATATGTATTTAGGAACCTGTCGGTGCTGTGAGTGTCAGCACCACCCCAGCTGAGCTGGCCGGCACCGCTCTGCTGCTCGCCTGCTCCAGTCTCCTCACAGGCCTCCCAATTCCCCAGCCGACCCCTGCCAGGCTGGAGCAAAAATGACAACTCCAATACAAGATTTGCTTTGGATATTGCTGATATTGCTTTGTGCCTGCCTTATAAAACTTCCCCGTTGGCTATTTCTCCAGCCAGGGGATTTTACCCAGATGAATGTGCTTGCCTCCCTCTCACCAGCTGCCAAAATCCAACTTATCTGTAAGTGGAAATAATGCTTGGCCTCGGGTCAATCAGAGCCGCAATGCTCTTTACGAGAGGAGGCGAAATAAAACCATTCCCTGTGTTAACAGCTGCAAAAGCTGACGTGCTGAGAGGTTAAGTGATTTGCCGGGTGTGAAGAAGGATGGTGCCTGGCTCTTGGGAACCCTTTTTGGGAGGGGGTCAGGAGGGCAGTGGAGGAGGGTACCACAAACCCCAGGCATCACCAGAATTCCCATTTCCACAAGGGCACCAGGTGGGGGGAACCACCTGTAACCTGCCTTCCCCCAGGCCAGGCGTAAGCAAAGTTTTACCAGGAAAAAAATATATTCTGCAAAAATCCTCCTAAAATTAGGTACTGAAAGCGAGAGTTGGGTTTTGTGAGCCAGCATCAGAAATAGGTGGCAGCTGGAAAGATTTTGGAGCATCTCAAAAGTGCCTAAGTATTGGGAGGTAAGCAAGGGAAGAGGTAAATTAAACCAGAACCCAGACACCTTGAAGCCTAAATAATGCACATGCCTGGCAAGTCTCTAGTCTGCCTTGGGATATTTAGGCCACATTTAACCAACAAAAATGGGCACCTTTAATGAGCGATTCAGGACGTCCAAATTAGAGCCCTAGTATCTATATAATTCTTCAACAGAGATAGTGCAGCATATGTTCATACAGCAGAACAGTTCATTTCTAGAAATGTAGTATTTTTTGCCACTTTATTCAAGGGATATGCTAGACATGAAGCAACTATATATATGTACAGGTAAAGGTAATAGAAAAGGTACCGTAAAAGGCACATTCAAAAATAGGCAGTGTTGTTCCCCAGTTTTGTAGGGTCGGCAAAACTGATAGCAGCTCCCTAGCAGTGGCTCACAGTGTGTGTTCTTAACACCTTCCTTCTCTGCAAAACTGAAGTATTTAACCCAAAACATACAAACAAATCTGTTATTCTTCTCCTTTATTAACCTTCTGAGTCCTCTGAAATCACACACGAGGAGAAAGCTCTTCCCTTTTCCTTTGTCTAGGAGATGAGGTTTAAACTTTACATGCAAATAGACACATGCATACATGTAAACCTACCCGTGTAATCAGGCATATGCTGCACACTCTTTCTTCTTCTCTATAAATATATATACACATATGATATACATCCACAGATATGCAGGCATGTGCGCATATGTGTGTGTACAAAGAGAGAGAAAAAGACTTAGAAAATGAAAGACAAATGTTAGAGAATGATATTCCCAAGCCCTCAAATCCCTAATCATGAGTTTGATGCAATATTTGCCCTAATGGGAAATGATAACTGGCACTATTCCAAAGCAAACCTCGAAGAAAGGAGCAATAAAAAAGGAAAATGCTAGCTTGGCAGTTAAAGAAAGAGGAGCCGAAGCGAGAACTGCTGTCGGAGATAATAAAGAATTAACCACAAACCCCTTTTCTATTAAGCACAAAAAAGGATATTAAAATAACATGCCCCCTCCCTAAATGTTTCAAGGCTTGTGTCATGCTTCTCTGCGCAGCTTCCCGGGACGTTGTGCGGCGCAGGGCTGCAGCCAGCCCCGTGCAGCCGCCTCCTGCTCCCCTCTCGTGCGAGGGAGCCGCGCCACTCCAGCAGCAGCCAGGCACAGTGACGCTCATGGCTTCCCGAGCTCACACAGTGTGTTCCAAACCTTGTCCTTCCCAGGGAGAGGCTGTGATGGGGCAGTTCTGACGGGCCTTCTCCCCTTCCCTCCCCTCGGGAATCCTGCACATTGGGAAGCCTGCTGTACAATGCAGCTTGGCTGCTGTGTTTCCCATAGTGTCCATAGGCACAAAGACATCATTTAAGTATACACTGATTCTTAGTGCACTGTTTTTCAGCAACATCAGCAGCAAGTGTTTCTACCTTCATGTTCTTACTACGATTTTACATTTAGGGCATTTTCTCACTAAGAATTACATGCCATAAATTACACAGAAAGCGCCACAGGTCTGGGACAAAAAAAGGGTGCAAAAAATCAAATCGACAGCTGTTAGGTATAGGAAAAAAGAAAACAGAATCAATGCCCACGACTCTGGACCTAGGAGCCTCCTAGGGCATCCTGTTATGTTGTTAACAAATAAAGATGCTGCTCACCATGTGTGTGTGTGCCTTGGATGCCCTTGTGGTGCTCTCCACAGCCAGGAATGCACGGGAGAGCCCCATGTCAACACCATTTCTGCTAAATGAAATGTCAAATGACGTACATGGTTTTGGCAACTGATGTTACCCATTTCATGATTACCCAAACCATTAGTAGCAAAATTGAAATTAGGCATTCCTTGAAATTTCCACCTCAACTAAACAGTAGATTTTATCATGGCAATTTTCAGTTTGAAAAATAAGTGGTACTCAAGGCACTACAGACTCAACAGGCTGAAATTGCCCCTTTATATCAAGTCAAAGAAACCCTCAATAATCTTACATTTCAAAGACATTTATGACCTAACTTTGGTTCATTAGCACATAAGAAGATATTCATGACACAGAATAATGAAAGGTAACAACTCCCTTAGTACTTCCTTATTATCTGGCTCTTTAAAAGGCAGTTTTACAAGAGCTAGACTAGAAGCAGCTTTAACAGCATTTTGTAGAGCCCATGCTCACTACGAATGCCCCAAACCCAAAGAGGAACAAGCCAAAAAGGTGAAGATGTAGCAAGGAATCACAAAAAGTTTATTGTAAGTGTCAAATGAAGTATATCTGCCAATAAGGCCTTATTTTAAAAAACAGTGTGTGAATTGCACTGATCTTAGCCACTACAAGAGTAAAAAGGGAAAAGAAAAAAATGCCCAGCTGTACCACATATTTTTAGATCTAAGTATCGTGCTCTTCTAGACTTTAAAAACTCTTTGTGAAGGAGGTATAATCTACAACTCAGGAAAATACTAATGTTATCTTATCTTTCAGAAACAAATATGAAAAGTCCCACCTGAGCTATGTCCATGCAGAAAAGCAGAGTTAAATATCCGCTGCTTTTATCTGAGTGCCTAAATGTAAAAATGCTTAACCAGGATTCTACCAACTATTACATTAAAACCCTATCATTTGTCTGCCAATACCAGTCTAGGTTAATGCCTTAGCTGAGCTTAAAAAAAGCCCAAAAGATCAATAAAGGTGTAGGTGGAGAGGTTTAAAAAATAACTACTGGAAATTATGAGCCAAGATCTTTGGAACAACGTGTCCCTGCCTGAGGTACAGGCGGGCTGGTTTTTAGATCAGTCACCTACAACTGTGGTGTCATAAAGTGGAAAAATACCACCGAGAGTCATTTTTAGCAAAGAACACCAACAGCTCGTCTCACATTCACTTCCAGTGAAACTCTATTTCAGTTAGATTCATTGGCAAATTGTAAATTCTTATATGATTTATCAATCACAATTTTGTATTGTTAATTCATATGTTCATTAGACAAATCCGTTCTTCTAAGGTAATCACTTAAGGTATTGTTGGCATGTGAACATGCACAAATGGATAATTCTTAATGACCTTCCAAACTGACATATTTTTGGCATCAGTTTTCTGTATCCTAATTTCAAGCTGCCTCTCTGGTGTTATCATAGGGCTGACTTCACTACACAGTCAAGGAGGACCTGCAATTGGAAGTCGTTAGTATGATTGTTCCCATCAGAACAGCAGAACAAGGAACAATTCAAATTATCTCTCTCCTTGGATGAAACCCCTGTGCTTCCAGCTGCAGAGGTCAGTAAGCAGGCTTCATTTCAGCAGCCTTGAAGGAGAAAACATTCACATCACACAATTTGACCAGATCTGTGACTTCTTCAGTATTTCCACAGTACATAATTTTTACTCTGCAACTGCTTGGTGCAAAAAAAAAAAGAAGAAAGAGAGGTTGCAACTAGATGGTCTTTAAGGTGTCTTCCAACCCAAACCATTCTATGATTCCAGGAAATTAAATATAGGTCATCCCAGGCTGCTGTTCTGGCAGTTGCACTGCACATTGCCCTCACACAAGGCCAGGCCACTATCATGATTTTGTACTGCAGGTTAAGGTGGTGCAGATTAGCCACAGACCAGTGGAGATACGGCTTAGCCATCATGTCTTTGAGGGGTCTGATATAGGAGCTCATGAGGAGACCTGTGGGTAGACACTGCACTGGCTGTGCTCACCAGGTTTGCAGAGTTACAGAGCAATCAGGGCAACTACCAGAAAAGGCAAGAATGTTTTCTGTGTTCTCAACCTGAGAGGTGGCACTTGCCCAGCTGAGTGACCTTTAATCACAGTGGTACCCAAACTCCAGAAGACTCTGCACCCACTGAGGCTGGCTGGGGTCTCTCTCCATCCCCAGCCTCACACTGTTAGTGCTGCTCATCCAGCACCATGAGAAGGGAAAAACCAGGCTTTGTCTTAAACACAGGGTCCTCAGAGTTGCCAGCATTTCCACAGTGCTCCCTAGAGCAGATCTAGACAAGGAAAGGAAAATTTCTGGTATTTCCCGGAGTCTACAAGAGGAGGAAGAAATGTGCAGGGAAAAGGTGGGGTAGACACAGTGCCACCATCCTCTGAGGTTGGGGAGTTGGCTTTTATGGGCTGGGAGGCAGGCTGGGAAGGGAGTGAGGTGCAACAGGGGAGAAAAGGTGCAGGAAAGAGCCCTTGCCCAGCTGGTGGCCAGCGCAGGCGTCAGCCCCTCACCTAGGAGCCGCTGTGGCCTGGGCTGTGGGTCGCAATGGAATCTGCACGGGGCGTGCACAGCCTGCACCTCTCGCACCTGCTCCGCCACAGTCAGTGCCCAACTGACACCCAAAAGTCAAAGAAAAGAGTTTGCATCCCTTCCTCAAAAGCACAGCTCGGGTTGCAAATCCAAATGTATGGGCAAAATGTAAATGCATTGTGACAAGCTGTACAGGGAATCAAAACAAGGAACAAGGAGCGTATGTTTCTTTTAGAGAAATGTCCTTTATCTCGCAGACAGAACGAAGCGTGTGGCATTCAAATGTTAAGATTTTTACACACTTTCATGAAATACTAAAGAGAAACCCAAAAAAAAAAAAAAAAAAAAGAAAAGAAAAGAAAAGAAAAAAAAGAAAAAAAAAGCAACAAGAAAATAACCCAAGTCCGTGTCACTTCTCAGCTAGTTTGGTTATTGCTGCTCCTGAGTACTGTAACATATGCACTTTCCCTTTTGAAAATGTATCAAAGTTGTTATTTTGGGGGTGGGATAAACTCTTACCCATGCATATCTTATGTTTTGAAGCCAAGAATGCTTAAGAACCTGCTCTGGATCCGCACATCAGATGCATAAGTGATTAGTGACAAGTGACACAGAAACAGAGAATGTGCTGTGTTACGATGAATAATAAACACGCGCAATTTATGCAGGCAGAGCGAGCGAGGAGATGGCATCCTGCACTTTTTCCACATAAATAATGTGAATCTCTCGGCAATGAAGCCAGGCCAACCAGGGAGTTTCTCCAGCCTGCCAGCCGCGCAAGCCGGCGGGAGAGAGCGGGGACAGGCGAGGAGGGCTCAGCCACCGCCAGGGCTGCTCCTGGCTTACAGGTCATCCAGAGTGAACTGGTGGCCATTCATCGTCTTGCAACTAGAATCACCACAGAAACAAAATTCACAGTAGGCAAAATTTTCCACTCTCTGGGATAAGGGAGCTTTTAGATAAAAGAAAAAAATTCACTGGAATACACTCACACGGTTTGCTCTTTCTTGGGTTTCTGCATCACTGCAGTGATAGAATTAGTGGTGCTTGTCTGAAAAAAAAAAAATTAAATGAATGAAGTCGATTTTTACATTAAATTCCCCAGGAAAGGCAAGTACATGCTCCTGGGAGACTGTTGGAGCTGAAGAGAGCTGGCAGCAGGGGTTTCTGTAGGGCCATGCTGGCAGGTACCTCGCCACTCCTTCATTGTCCAATAGCAAAACCACACACAACACCGAAAAAAGCCCCAAATGCCAAAGCCAGCCATTCATCCTTAGTCCAGCACGTGTAGTTTTCTTCTTGTGTGCCTCTGCCGCACTCAAACACCAGAGCTGCAGGACAATGCACACACATCCTCACACAGTCCCACATCCCTCAGCTTCATGTTCATCTGGGGTATGGTCCCAGGCTGGACACACGGCTCCTGCAACATCCCCGCTTTGCCACCTTCTTTCTTCTGCCCCTTGCTGCCCTCCCACATGTGAGCCATCCTCCAGGGAAAAGAGAAAGACATCATATTTTTAATTTAAAAAATATCTACCTGCAACTTAACTCTGCACATTTTTCCTGGCTGTCCTGGCCTGCCAACTCCGAGGAAGCTTTTCTCTGTCATTTTTGCACTCTCTCTACACTTCCAGAAATGTATGCACTTGGATAAAAGTAGAACTGAGAGGGGAAAATGCATATTCTGTTAAATAAAAATAAAAAAAAAAAGTTGAAAAAAGTGTCTAAAAGATGGATGTGTAAAGAAGTCATAACCGTACTTTAACTCTGAGTTTGAGTTATATAAGCTGTACTGTGGTAATTACCAAGCTCCTCCAGATTAATAAACAATTACCATAGTAACTACACCATCATATGAAACCTATGCTCATGAATTTTTAAAGCATAAATGGAAATACATGCCGGTTGAAAAAGTCTCCTATTTATTTTGTTCCTGGAAGACAAGGGAGAGAGATCCATTAAAGGATCTCATCAAGTTATTTCTTCCTTTGCTGGTTCCTGCAGCCACCCTTCGGACAAGTGTCATATATTATGTACTAACTAGGAAAGTCCATTATGTGTGCAGGGCTGGGGCTGACAGGCAGCAGGGCTGGCCTCGCACCTCACTCCTCTGGCAGCTCCTGTGCTCTCAGAGCCTGTTTCCCCTGAGGGTTTGGGTGACAAGGTGAGCCGCTTCATTTGCCAAAATTTAAGGGGTTTGATGGCATAGCAAGCTATCGCTAGTGGTGCACTGGGCTCTTTTGATTTTTTTATGGATTATGTGTGAGAAAAATTTCGAGTTGATGTTGCAAGACCACACAGAGGAAACACATCTCCATCAAGTATTTGATAAGCTGACTACCATGAGAAAATTTGTGAATGCAAATCTAACTTTCCACAGCAGGGTGTGCCTTGTTTCCAGAGCATCCAGCAGTGTCCCAACCAGGCTGACCCTACCAGAGGGCATATCACATCCTGTTCCCCCTGTCTGGAAAAATCCAGTGTGGTCTGCTCTTGTGGCAGTGCCCTGCACCCAAGACCTTGCCAGGCTCGTGCATTCAGCCACCGGGAAAGGGGTCTCTGCAGCCCCTGTGCCTCTGCATGGAGGAGAAGGGCCAGTGCTCCAACAGGGCAGCACTACCCAGGGGCAGACCCCTGTTACCTGCAAGCCAATAACACAGACCCCCAGGCAGCCAGCAGGAAGGGTATCCCACTCTGCCTTTTCCCCCAAAGCCCAAGCAAAGCAGCCCCTCGGGACTGCCCTGCACTCCTTTGTCTCTGAGGCACTCCTAACAGAATGTGCCAAAATTCGTTAAAACATGCCCTCAGTTGTAGGAGTCATCAATGATTAAAAGCAGTCTATGAGATGCACCCTAGGTCATTAAAAAAAAAAAAAAAAAAAAAAAAAGCGCTTTCTCTTGCCCTAATATCAGCTCTTATTTTGTAGTATCATAGGCAAAACTTTGGTTTCAAAGCTCACACCCATAGTCCAGAGCTTTACTAAACTTTGCAATTTGTTTGTAACATGTAAAAAAAAAATCTCAAAATGACAAATAACAAGATTATATATCAACCTGTTGATCATTCTGACAGGAAAGCTGAAAAGCAGCCCTGAGTTAAAAAATAGTGTTCAGCATTTGTAGTTATAGTCTAAACACGTGGTGAGACCGCTAAGCTTCAAGTTTGAGCTGCTTACTTTTGATAATTTTGATGAGCTGAAATAATATCTCCTTTTTTGCAAGAAAGTATTTCTTCAGACTCTCTGAGATTTAGGAAAGTCATTAAATCTTTGTGGATTGAAGGTAGAAAAATAAATTGTATGTATTTTAGACTTTGAATGATCTTCCTATAGCAATTTTCGGGGAAAAAAACTAAGAAGAATTCTGCAATTTTAATCTCCTCAGTAGCTTCCCATTACTAAACAGGCAGAACACCACAGTACAAATGTGGATGTTACATGTCATCTTGATCTGCTGCTTTTTTCTTTCATTAAAGCTTTAATGCAGCAATTATGGCTACGTTGCCCTATAAAAAAAGGAAAAGGCAGTTTACTTTAAAAAGTGAAATTGCATAGCCTACTATTTAATTATACACAAATGTAAATGGCCTATTTTTCCATAACTGGTTATTACAGCACTGTTTTACTTTCTGAGTTTTCACAATCTCTAAAACCTACAACGCTTCCTGCTATATAATTGTTTTGCTACATTATTGTTTTCATCTTATTTTTTCTTTTAATGCGAGTGCAGCGGGATAAATCTTGGTTTTAAGCCAGCCAGTACTTCATCTACTTAAGCTTTTATAGATGAAGATTGCTGTAATTATCAGAATACCCGCTTATTTCTGAAGTATTATCTTGGCAACCTGCTGGCATTTACAACCAATTAACAAGCTTTGCCCATTAGTTGCATAAGAGGTATCACAGAGTAAAGCCATTGTGTGCTAATTTTCTATTTTAGATAATCAGTTTGGCCATCCAAAATGGAAAGGGGAAGAAAAGAAAGGTTTGACACCCAGTGGCAGACATGTAAAAATGACTACATGCCTCCCTGAGACAAAGGTATCCAGCGACTGCATGATTGCTTCACTGTCGTCACCACTGGGTTTTAAGTATTTATTCCCTTTGTCTCTTTTGGAAGAGAAAATAGAAAGTACGGCTTCAGCAAAGTAATCATGTCCTCTTTTTTATTTTTTAAACAGACTGGCTTCTCCCTCTGTCCTCTCGGGCTTGTAATTTCACCAAATTGTACAAGTGTTAAACACGATATAAAAAAGAAAAAAAGAAAGAAAGAAAGAAAGAAAGAAAGGAAAAAAAAAAAAAGTAAACACCAGAGGAGGAAGCCTGTTTGCCCGTGCAAATCTCAGCCTTCCTCCCCTAATCGCGGGGCCGAGCGGAGCCCTCATGCCAGAGGCAGCCCCTCGCTCGCGTCTCTGCACCGCACTCGGTTAAAGCCATGTGCGGGCTGCGGGTTTAACCAGGCGCTGCTATGAGCAAATGGGCTCCCGGCCGGCATCAGCCCCGGCTGCTGAGCTGCTGCCAGCCCCGGCCGCCTCCTCCCTGCCCTGGGGGATTCTTATCTGCATTAACCTTTGGTCCAGGCACCGTTTGCTTTCTCGGCTCCTGGTGCAAAGCAGGGAAGATGCACCGCCGTGCAGGTGCCCTGGGCAGGAAAGTGCTCCTGCCTGTGACTGTAGTCCTGTGACCCTGCATCGCCACAGCGCTCCCTGAAGCGCTCATCCCCACCAGCCCCATGTCCAGAGCTGCCCCATGAGCACCCCAACCCTGCTTGGCTGCCCCGCACAGCCTGTGACTGGGTCCTGAGGACACGCACTCCAAATCTAGCACAGAGGGAAGCGGGCACAGCCTGCAGCACCACTCTGTCCCCCCAGCGACCCCACTGACACCAGTCCGTGTCTCCACCTTCCCACCCCATCCCTGCTGCCCAACTAGCACCAGGCACGAGGCTCAGTCTTCCTTCATCTCCTGCCGACTCCAGGCCACGAGCTTGACCCTTCTGTACTTCTCCATCCCATTTTACATGCAGCAGCCAGGGCCGTGAGGGTCTCCTCCCTGCTGAGGCTTGTCCCATGCCACACAGCAAGGGGAGAAATGGGTCTCTGATCCTACCCAAAACGCCTCAAGGTAAATAACAATGATTAAATGATTATGCTGGAGGCAACAGGGCTTACCCATTTAATTGTATATAAAATTAGACATTAGACCTGGTATAGATGCCTGCGTTTTGTAATAAGGAGAGAAACTAATCAGTTTAAAGATGAGTGCAGTCCTTAAAGCATGGTTAGATCCCATTTACTCCATTGAACAGAACGGGTGGATGGTTCATGTTGTAAAATGGTTTTATAAAATGTAGTGAACTGTACAATGACGTGTTTTATTTGCCTCCTGTGGTTTAGATTCATATTTTGCTTTAGCATAAGTTAAACAAAATTAAGAGTATGATTATGCTAGGAGAATGCAGCCAGTAAAGACAGAAAATGTTGAACTCCTCAAATTCATAAAGAATTGTCAACTGTGCAATTAGTAAAGGCTGAACATATACACTGAAGTCTATTAAGTCATAAATGAATGAGAAAAATGTCATGCTTGGCAATTTAATGTGTTTATTTGTGTTAATTATTTTAAAATAATTGCTATTGGCTACAATCATTAGAAAATTTAAGATTTAAGTAAGGTACAGTATAAACCCTTCTATAAAGTGAATCTAATTGTATATCCAAACTATTTAAAAATTATTTAGGCTACTGAAAAGAAGTAAGAAGGGTCGATGAGCAGAGTGCTGGGGACAGCTTGGAGCTCCTTGAAGCCTGTTTCCTCTGATGCTGCCCCAGCTTGAGCACCTCCACTGCTGTCAGAGAGCACAGATCAGCCACCTCCAGCATCCCAAGGGTGCACACATGTCTCCTTTCTGGTCACCTCTGGACAATCTTCCCCCTTAGGTTTCCATTTCTCTAACATGAAAAAAAAGGAAACTTGTATTTCAGGGGAATTTCTGCCAAAGTCTCCAGTGAAAAAGCAGTTATTTCCCAATTCTAATTAAGTCATTCCCAGTCAAGAGTAGTGTACCCCAATAGCCTTACCCAAGATGATGACAGAGGCAACTGGAAAGTGAGTGAGCAGAGAAATTCCCCCCAAGGAAATGAAACTGTACCCCAATTACCACGATGTGTTCTAAGCCTGCTAGGAAGGAGACCTATTCCTCCAGGACTCCAATCTTCACCACTAATATTATTATTAAATATTTACATACCACCCTAAGTTTGCATGACACTTTACAGAGATAAAAGATGCTCTCTTTGCACTGAAGATCTTAGAGCCTACGTCAGACAGAGAAAGTAAAATTAGCAGAAAGAAGACATGATGAAGATTAAGAAAAAGATCTAATACTGGTGACCCAAAAGCATTTTTAGATTGTAACAGCCTGGGGGACTAGAGCTGACAAAAGCTCACCGCTCTGGGACTCTGCTTTTAAAAGCCATCTGACCACCTTTCAAACTCCTGATAGCCATATGGACCTATTTCCCTACAGCTTTGACCTAAAGAAAGAAAATAATGCCACCCTGTAACCACTGGAAATTTTTTTTTTAATCTGATTTGTCTAAGGAAAAAGGAAGTCAGGCTGCAAGAGTTCAGCAGTTCTGGGCTGCACAAGTGGGAGAAAGGCTGTGCACTACAGCACTGAGCTGAAAATAGAAGTAAGATTTGCTTGGTCCTTCAGCTTGAGTTTCATCTATTTTGATTAATTCTCTCACTTCATTTTCATTTCTGCCAGTGTAACTAGAGAGCCATGATGAACCAGCCTTCCCTGGGGTGTGGCTGCTCTGGCCTTTCTCTGGGGCTGAAGGGACAGGAGCAGGAAATCAAAGCAGCAAAGGTGGACAAGTGGAGATACTTAGCACAACTCTACCTGCCCAGGGCATGGGGTGGGCACCTACGTGGCAAAGTACAGGGAATACACCACTGCAGGAATGATGCTAAAAGCCCCTCTCAAGGAGGGTAGCATCCTTTCTATAAAGTCTGTAAAATAGTTTAAGATATTTTAATGAAGACATTGCTACCATGGGTAGCCAAGCCCAGCATTAAGCTGCAGTAGGACAATACCCCTCTCCTTCCACCACACATGGAGGGGACCTGGTAGCCCCAGCAGGAGCCAAGCCCACCCCACAGCTCTCTCTCTGCAGTGCTGCACCCAAAACTCCCTGGGATGGGAGACTTTGGAAGTAACAGCAACAAGGACAAGGCCACCAGGCTTGAGAACAAGTGGCAGTAAAAGGGGAGAGGTGCTGGAGCCTCCACCAGAGGAGTCCAGCTCAGGTGGCAAAAGCCCCTTCTGGGTCCCCACTGCCCATCTATTATTCACAAATTTGGTGATCAAGAAAAAGACTTTTTCTGCCTTTTAAATTTTTTAAATTTAGCATAATCAATGGCAGTGCAAGCTTTCCCCAGGTTTTCCCGGAAGATACAGATTTGTTGATGGACCTGAGGCATCATGCAGGGAGAAGCAGCAGCACACATCAAATCCCCTGAGACAACAACAGGCAGGACGTGCAGGGCAGGGGACGTGCAGTCTGAGGCTTCCAGGAGCACAGAGATGCAGGCACACACATGCACACGGACACACACACATTTATGCACATATATACACACACACACAGAGGTATAAATGCTTCCAGCAATTCAGTTAGATTAATTTGCTTTGGCTATTCCATTATTTTCCTGGCAGAGTACTTAGAGAATCAGGTTAAGCCTTTGCATTAGATACACAAACAATGCTCCTTTACCTCCACATGGGTGTTGTGAGACTTTAATTAATGTTTGTAAAGTGCTTTCAGATCCCCAGAAGAAAGGCACTATAGAAGTGTGTAGTCTGATTATTTCACAGCATACAAAAGTAGAGGTGAAAAGAAGTAGTCTCCTCCTTATACATAAAACTACTGATCTCAACTCCTGCATTAAAAAAACCCCAAGATGTTAAGGAAGAAAAGAAATCTGACCATGAACCTACTTCAGGCTTCCCCTTTGCCTTTTTCATCTGATTTCTGGTTGAGTGAAATAATAAGCTATTGTATTGCTGTAAACTCTTTGTAAGTAGATTTGACTAAGACAACAGAGTTCAGTGCCAGCAGCTACTCTGATCATTCTTTTAAATGGAAATTTACCGTCTGCTGCATCACATGGAAAAAATATAGAACTATTTTTCACAGCTTGTTCACTGAACAGATTATTGGAGGCAAGAAAAAATAAAAAGGCTTCATTTTCTACAGATCCCAAATCTTAGCGTAGAAAGTCTTGGCAATTTCCTTTTGAGTGGAGACAGATTTCACTTTCACATTGATTTAACAATGAGAAGTGCATCCAAAATGAGGGCCTGATTCTGAGCATTTAAATGGTTAGCCATAGCTGACTCCATAGCTTATCTATGGGTGCAAAACTGCTCACATCCACAAGCCTTTGTAGGATCTGGTCCTAATATAGAACAGGTTCTCAATGTCATAAAATCTTTTTTAACAGCATCTTGTGTTACATTTAATTTATTTCACATGGCCTCATAAAATAAGATAAAAGCCTGTAAGTCTAAAAGTCATATTAAAAGGATGAAAAAAAATCTTCCTACCATGTATTTGTGTTTATTAAGTATTATCTTCATGCAACTTACATACTTTTAACTCCAGAATTTCCAAATTGTTTCTAATCCTAATGGCAGTCATTGAGAGCTGACAGTGAATAAGATAAACATATTACAACACACTCATTTTTTTAAAAAGGAACTCCTTCTCAAGGCTCTCACCAGACAGGTCATCCCTTTCAGCTTAAGGCAGGAGCACAGGGCCTTACAAAGGTGCCTTTCCCCTCTTTTGGGTGGGGCACGGACAGAGGGTGTCCTCGCCTGGCCTGGTGCTGGGTGGTCTCATTTCCAAACCTAGCCCAGGAAGCTCCAGGACGATAGGCACAAGAAACACCGCCATGCACTAGGCATGGTTTAATCTGACAGTGACCTAAAGAGCACACAAGCATCTGTTCTTTAATTCGCAGAAAGGCTCCAGACAGAAAAACATCCTTGAGGCCAAGAGGCTTCACCCTTTTTCAATGGAGGTGATGGAGTGCCTCCCCTCCACCACTGAAAATGTGCTTTCTGCCTCAGCCCCAGGAGGGGAAGGAAGGCACTGGAGCCATGATCCCCAGGACATCGGCTCTGCTGGTCAGAGCAGGTGTTAATAATGTCAAAGATTGATCTCATAGGAGCTATTCACCTAAGAGTTGACCTTGTTGATCCTTGTGAGTCTTTTCCAACTCAGAACATTCCGTGATTTAGGGAGAGCTTACCCAAAGCCCAGGGGACACAGCCAGGACTTCCCAACAGGGCATGGTAGACTCTGGTATGGTGTAGGTTGGCTCTCACAAATTCCCCACAGAAAAGAGACTCATTTTTCAGTGGTTGAAGGACAATGGATCCTGGGGGATAGGTGGATTCAGGGATGTAAGTCAGGGGGTAAATCCTGGTCTACCTTAAGTCTCCCAAAGGTTGTGTGTGTGCATCTGGGTGGTTGGGTGCTTCTCCAAGGCTGGCAGTAGGGCAAACAAATGCCAGACAGGTCACCTTCCTACTCACAGAATGGGTCCTTTACTTGCGCAAGTGTATAGCAGAATTTATTATAAAAGTGCCTCCAGTATCTCAGAGCATATCAGTGACCTTACAGAGCTACTGGTATGAGCACTTGTTTGCCAACAAGAGAAAAGCTAAAAATTAAAAAATCCCGATACTATGGTATACAAGCTAAGGCAATGCTCCATTAAAAAAAAACAAACCACAAAACAAACACACACAAACAAACCACTTGCTCTTTTTTCCAGCTCACATTTCCTTAGTTTATCAAGGATAATCATCACCATAAGAAAATGACGAGGTCTTACCTGATGCTGCTGCTAGGGAAATGGTTTCACTACAGAAGGCCATCACAGATGTCAATGTTTTAGGAACCAGCAGCAGACCCACTGCCTCTCCCTCAGGAAGCACAAGCCAAAGGCAAACCCAGGGGCAATGTGGTACACAAACACTGAGCTTCCAACCTAAGCCCTGGAAAAGAAAAGTTACTTTTGATGAACTAAAAGAATTCCTGAGGACAACTTGCAGTAAAGATAAACTTTAACCATGATCTGACATGACAGTCAATAAATAACTTCAAGATAATCACACATACCTCTTTGGTAGGCAGTGGTCTAACCCAGGCGGAGATGCTTTTAGAACATGGCTGTTCTCACCAGCCCTTGATATTTTTCTTGTGATCCAGGCAACATCACATTGAAAAACCTACGCCACAGCTGTCAGGGCTTCTCTCCAGCAGATAATTAAATTCCATTGTGACAAGTGAGCTCAAGTTTAGTGACACCATCCCTGCCAACCAAACAAGAATGAGAGCCATCAGCTGCACAGACGTTGATCGCTTTGCTGAAGAAGAGGTGCCTGCAAGTACTTACCAGCATCCTCCCAGGGTAGGTGCTCAGCCCCCAGGAGGTACCTGACAATAGCATGAGTACGTCTCAACTGATGATGGTGTTGGGATCAATGTGCTTATGCAAGAAGGCCTGACAAAAGCGGAACAAGTCAACAAGTTTAAAGGACATTCAAGTTCTTTTCCAAACCAGAAAAAGACAGTGTTTATCTTGGGTGGTTGCATGGTAGGCTTACACTAAATGCAAAAGATTAAGCCATTGGTGGGTTTTTTTTCCCATGGACTGCCCTCTCAAGTTTCTCTTTTAGGTAAAGAGGGGTTGTTTCCCTCATTGTATGTACACCCCATATTTTTGCAGATATGTCCATTTTCCTTAGAATATAGCTTTTAAACTTAGCTTATCCATCAAAAATCAGACTGCACATTAGCTAGTACCTAACAACCACCTTTCCATTGCTATACTGCTTCATATGTTAATCTGTTATTTCTCAGCTAATTATTGAACTATCCAATTTTAAGTGCAGCTGGAGGAAAACTGCATTTTTTCCTCAGAAGAGAATAATACTGCTTCTCTGCTGGCATCCCAAAGAGACTCTCTCAATTAAGAATGGGTGGCCAGGTGTCACGTTTAAGAACTGCATGAGCCATATCTCTTCACTTACTTTGCTTGTGGCTCAAGTGTTTCAAGCCAGCATTCCTGCTGCAGTAGCTCCAGAGACGCTAGTGGGATGTCACAGTTACAGAGGCATACATCTGCCTCAAACGTGCTGTGCCAGCCAGAGAACAGCTCAGATCCCACACAGCCTCCAGGCTCTGCCCTGGTACACAGGAGGAGTTGTATCTGGCCTCCAGGGAGGCAGTCCAGGAGCCTACTGCTGAGCCAACAGCCAGAAAATGCAGCGCATTTGAGCAGGAAATTAAACCTGACTCTCCCATAGCCTCAACAAACAGCTCAGCCAGCCTGCTGCAGTCAGTCTCTCGGTAGTCTCTCCATCCCCTCTGAGAACTGAACACTAACACACACGTTCTGAATCAAAGCTGGCTGCCCCAGTCCGTGAGATGTCATCACTGGCAGCTGGAGGGGAAGGCCTGAGGCTTGACAGCACCTAAATGCTGGCCATAGAAACTTTAAAACATGGCTAAATCAGTTGGCCCCTTCCTAGATCGCATCCTAGCCTCCCAAAATCTGAGCTTATTCATCACCCTATGTGCTTTGCTAGCAGCATTGGCTTCTCTGCTTGTCAACACGTCGATTTCTGAATTCTCAGCGCAAAGGAAGCCTTTCATGGTTTGGCATCCTCTTATATGTTTATGCTTCTCAAGAAATATTCTCCAGCCAAGTCTTTAAGTTCTTACATTAGTCCCCAAGCCCAGACATCAATATGTTGCTGATCAGGTCTTTTCACATCATGCTGCTTTTATCTGGGATGCTGTTTCTGATGTATCCAGGGAAGCTGATGTTTTAAAGAATGTGATTTCTTTTTTTCCTTTTTGTTTAAAATAACACTTGAGCACAGCTATTTCTTTTGCTATAAGACTTCAGCAAGAAATTTGCCTTATAAATGCTATTATGCTGGGGAGATCCTGATTTGCATCTTTGTCCTTGGATAATGTAGATGCAGCACAGGGGTCCACAAACAGAGATTGATTGATTTTTTTCTCCCCCCTTTTATAGACTACAATAAAAAGTTTCTTTAAAGGGGAAGAAAAGAGGAGCACGTGCTTAATATTGAAGAATAGCCTGCTTGTGCTTGATACATTGGAGAAACAGTTCAAGAACACTTCATCCTCCTGCAACTATTTCCTGCACTTCTGCCAAGGTTAGGGAAACCTTGGGTTAGCTGCTGCCTGAATACCACGGGCTGGTATCAGTCTGAACAAGTTCAACTGACTGCTTAGATTTTCATCTTTATTCTGCCTCCCGTTGTCTTCCCACTTTGGCAAATAGAAATCACCTTCGACTTTGAGGGAGGCCTCAGCTGAAAGCACCCAACAAAGAGAATTCCTCAAGAGATGCTGGTTGGGGGGTCAAGGTCCTTTCATTGAGGCCCCTAACTCAGCTGTGCTGGTGATCAGCCATCTGTCATAAAAATAAAGACTGTAGATCAGCCTGATCTGCAAGCAGGTGGGCCAGAAAACACAACAGCATAGTCTCATAAATGACTGAAAAATTTGACCAAAAAAGCAAGAAAAATCCACCTCCCTCAAACTCCCCTTTTTTTCACACGAATCAAGAAAACAGAAGTGACAGAAAGAAAAAGAACCAGGCAAGTATGACAAACTTTATCTCATTTTTCATTTTGGCTTTAAACGAAGAACACTGCTTGCCAGAACGATCCTGGGATGCCGACTGGATTTGCACACAGCCCCTCTGACGTACAAGCCAGAAGAGGAGCAGCACCAGGAGAACAGAGCTCCGAACAGCTGCGGGACAAGCAGCCCAGCACGACTGCAAATGGAGGCTGCAGTGCTGCTCCCGCACTCACTGCGAGCCGCCCCTACACGGGAACCAGCCCTGCCGCTGTGCTTCTGCACTGCCCCGGGTCAGAGGGCTCACCACAATGGGATCGTTTACTGTGTCTTACAGGAACAGGCACATAGGTAAACCTGACCTGTTGGAAAATAAGTGAAAAATACAGCAAGTTTCCCCTCTAATGGATGTCTTTTTTGTAATAAGAACCGTGCTAACCACTGCTTTCTGTCACAGGACCATGGTCTGGGCCTAATTTTAACAGCTTCAGTCATTTAACGTAGGAAATGCAGAACGCAGGGATGGGGAAGAGCTCAAGCACTTCAGCAGATACAGGAGAGCAACACCTTCCTCTGTGAGCTCCCTTGGGGAAACTGCTGAAGGCACATTACCATGGCTACCTACTTAACAGACAAGCCTTTTTTTTCCAGTTATTTCGTGGCAGAAGAAGGGATCCCAGTGCCAGCTTTCTTTTTCTCCTTTCTTCCATGAGGGAATGCTAACAGTGGTTCCTGCTGGCCAGCCCACCTCCTCCTGTGGTGTCGGCATTCCCCAACCCCTTCAAAATCTCCTGTGGGCCTGGGGCTGTCCTGCCTCCGCTCTCTGGGAGCTGGCCTGCTGCAGACACCCGGGGGATGAGCTGCCAACACCCCTGCCATAATCCTAGAGGGCTGTCAGGGAAAGGCCCCTGCTGGGGGAAAGTTCAGAAGCAGGAAACAACATGAGAAGAACCAGAGATAATTGGGGAAGAGCACAGGTTTACTGGGGAGGAGGTTTCTGGAAGGACCAGGGTGCATTTCATGACTGCCAAGTCTATTTTATGATACCCTTTTATTTTCCTTTCTGAACAATTGTGGTTAGAATATCATTATTGGCAGTAATGCTACTACTGGATAATAAAGCCTCACAGACTGGTCTGGAGCCCATGCAAAGAAATACAAAGATTCCCATTATCTTTGTCTCGGCTTCACAAGGAATAGCCAACTTACATTATTAAAAACATCTACAGACTAATTTCTCTCCAGTTAAAATTTTTACTTCCTAAAAATGTTATGTCTAACCTCATCAGAAAGAAAAGAAGGAGAAGTAGAGGGTGAGCAGAGAAAGGAAAGGCATCATATCATAAACAGCTTGCAATGTTACAAAAATGAGAATAATCTTTTTCTAAAAAAGAAAAAAAAGCAACACTAACTTTTTCACATTTTAGCAAACTTTTCAATTAGGATTTCTTCCTGGCTATTTAAATATGCTTAAAGTAATGATTTGCTGTAATTTGTCTTTTTCCTTTGGAAACATACCGTGCTATTGTCAGCTTTAAAAAAGAAGCAATTTTCTGACTTTTGAGATTGAGTAGGTCACGGAAAAATTACTGCTGTGGGAGCCTATAATTAAATCGAAAATGCAGCTGCACCTATAAAAAAAAATAAAATTAAGTTTATTCTATTAATACTTGAATCTAGTATTGTATTTGACTCTTCAGACACAGGTCAGCTCAAACTTAACTGCAGAACTTCAGTAGCTGCACAGCCACTTGCAAAAGCAGACATGATACAGTACACACAGACGTATTGGCAAGTATTTGAATTAGAGTCGGTGTAGCATGATTGTCATTTTCACACATAGAGCCTTTCTCTCCTCTTTTCCTAGAAATGGCACTTTTTGCTCACATCTTTGGGTGCTGGTTTTGTGCTTGTTTTTTTGTTTTTTTTTAAGAAACTCAATTAAAATAAATCCAGGTAAAATCGCTAATGTTTAATGTAAATGTAACTAGAAGAAGTACAGAAGAGGGCTTTTGAAGAAAATTGTGTAGTGCATCTGAATTGAATAAAGATCTTTTCCCAGAATTTGACTAGTCATGAAATGAAGACAAGATTCTAGACAATACCATGTCACAAAACCAGGTTTTGTGTATTTGTAAATGAAATTTATCATAGATCCTGACTGAATGTTCACACGGTACCAGATACAGGTTTTGAATTAAGTATTAAGTGAAAATATTGAAAAAAATTTTGTGACACACAAGAGATTTTAAAACACCTAAAATATACAAAATTAACAAAAGCTCACCGAGAAAATAAGATACAGACATTGTCTAACAATTCATGAGACTTATTCTGATGTCTGATGATAAAAAATACTTCCACAGAAATCTTCAAAGAATTATATAAAATCAGAATAAGAACAAATCAGTCTAAAATAATGTTAATGATTTTATTTATTAATAGTAATAAAAATAGCTTTTTTAAAATAATTGCATTTAGGATGATCATCATTATTTTCTAGGGTAATAATAGGTGGGATTCTACAGCTCTTCCATATCGCATAATTTTATATATTACACAATCATTTGTAAAACTGCATTTTATTACACAATCATTTGTAAAACTGCATTTTCTTAGAACCTCCTCTATTCACTAAGTGTAAGGGGTTTTTTTCCTTTCAACCAACAGGAAGGAAATTATTATTCTTCTTTTCCATCAGTCATTCTCACATGTCCAGCTTTCCGTGCCATTATAAAGAACATACCTAAACCCATTCAGTTTACATAAATGTTTAGACTCTATTTGTTACATATAATAGGCTGAAACCTTTTCTTCATGTGCAAACTCCACAATTTTAACACACGTATGACACCCAATGCAGCTATCCACAACTACTGTGAGAATGAAAACAGCATATCAGAAAGGGTAAAAGGAAGAAAAAGATTTATAAGGAAACATTATACACAACACAGGAAATATCTCTTTTTCCCGTTTCAGAAATGACTTGTGAGCCACAGTGCTGTTGCAGAGAGAGCCCACAAAACCTATAGCATCGCATACACGCGTTCATTAAGTTCAGAAGTGATCCTCAGAACCAGCAGTTTAATTATTTGATTTCACATCTACAGATTGCTTTTTCCCGGCTGCCTGTTGGGTCAGTGGCATGATTTTTTTTCCCCCTCCACTTTGTGCCGTGGAGCTGGATTTCTATTTTCCAGCTGCATATATTCCGTGGAGGAAAAGAAAACTGATCCATGAAGTTCCTATTTGCATAAAGCCCAGAAACATCTGTCACAGGATTCTTGTTGGTGGATTGAAACATCAGGAGATAGTGCCACTGATCATCTGCCTTAATACTATTGAATTCTGTTTCTGTCAGCAGGAGCTCTGAGCGAGGGTGTTTGAGGAGGCAGAGAGAAGAGAGTTTGCTCAGGGAAAACATTCTTACTATTACTTGAAATGAGTGATCGGTTACGTGACGCCGTCTCACACAAACACTCAGGAATGAGCTCTGCCCCAGGATCAGTAATGCCCTGTTCCATCTGATACCAGTGTTTGTGCAAATACAGATCTTATAAAGGTATGTGACGATTTAATCAGCATCCTGCAGTTGTCTACAATACTCAGCAGCTTTTTTTGTTAAACCTCAGGCAATGAATGATCCGTGTAGCACGGCTAACAGTAGAAAGTGCTCGCTCTGCAGTGCTGGTTTGAGTTTTGGTTTTGGTTTTGGTTTTGGTTTAGGGAATCAAATAAAAAATCTCATGGAAAAATTATCTGTATCTCAGATCAGGAAAAATTTCATTCTGTTTCTGTGTGTATATGTAATGCATGATTACAATCATAAATATCAGGTGGAGCAGCCAATTCATTCATACAGAATACATAAATAGAACAGAATCTCAATGAAATATAATAGCAGCAATTTAAAAAAACAGAATCACTGTTAGGTCGAGTGTTATTTCTAAAAACACTAAAAGTACTTTTATTAATATACAAATTTCATATTTTTGCATTACATTCTGCTCTTTTTCATTATAGATTATTTTTAAAATTCACTAGCTCTGTTGACAAAATTGTACAGACAGATTTCAGGCTGGCCTCCTCTCTCACATCACTGAGAGTCAGAAATCAGCCTAACCTACGGTGTGCAGTGGAAACAAAGTGCTCCTCTCAGCTCCTCTTTTTGTGGAGTTTAACAGCCAGTCTGAGAGGAAAACAAAGTTTCTTCACATTTACTGTCTACTTACATCAGGAGTAGCATGAAGGTGGTCAACAAAGCACTATTCCCTGTTTTCTGTCAAAAAGCTCCAAGACACTCGGCTTCCTAAGATAGGTCAGCAGAGATTAATACCACATTCATAAAATCTCATTCATCATTGTCATTGCAAAGCAATGAGGCTTTAAATATTCCTTATTCATAGCTGATCTCTGTAACATGTATGTGTCCTGCTTTTTTTTCTCCCTCGCTTCTTTACACATTCACAGATACCTTGACTCAACTGCAAATGTCCGAGTGCAGGAAATACCTGCTTGGGAGCACAGCACTGTAGGGCCACAGGAAATCATGAAATAAACAATTGTAAAAATAATAATAAAATCCCAACAATTGCAGCAGAAGGGATCTTTGCTCCCATACACATATTTGTATAAAAGGTTTCTCTGGAAGTGGTGGTTCACCAGCAGGCAGTAATCAGCTAGGATACTTCTTTGTAATTTTTTTGTTTCATAAATAATACAGGAGTTTACTAACAGGAAGTTTGTGGAAAGCAACAGTAAACAGTCTAGCAATCCATCTGTTATTGCGGAATGCAAGAAAGCTGAATCAGATTCTGTGCAAGTGGACTATTTTTGCTGTTTGTGCTAGCAAAGATGTGCGGGAAATGGGCATTTAGAGTCATTGTTAATGTGAACTCTCCCGGACCTCCTTTCTCCCTCGCAGAAAGGGACGGCTGGGTGCAATTTCAGCAAGAAGCCTGAGGAATTATGTGGCTAGAGAGCAGCTTGTAATAAACCTGAGCAAAGCAGACTAGGCATTTGTATCAGACGTGAAATATTCAAGTGACAGTTACAAAGGGACTTTTGCTTCCTCGAAATCAATCGCAGAAAGAATGACTTCTAAATTAAAACACTTACAAACTCCTGTTAGCGCCTTCCTCAGCACCAAGATATTTATCAGGAAGAAATTGAAGGGTTGGAGGGAACCGGAGTAGGAGGAAAGGAAACAAGGAAAAATAAGGTAACGATGGAGGTTGTACTGACAGACTTTCCGTGCCAGCACAAGTAGAGAGTCAAGCAAGGGTGAAAAAAAAGCTAGTATCTTTCCTGAAGACAGACTGTTCTGCTGGCATTGGTCCACCCTTGATATGCTGCTTATGAATAGAAGGCTAGAAGGAGAGCGGGGGCAGGCGTGTAAATTAGTCACTACTACTACAAAAGCAAGCTTTCCTTGCCAGCGGCAACGCCGTGTCTCACCTCAAACATTCATTTGTAGAGCTGAAGTGTGTGTCCAAGACAAAGAGTTGTGCTGCGAAATAAATGAGAGTTAGAAGCCCAATATAGGATTATACCCTGTGCTTACTAGGAACCACTTAATTTTAACAAGCTAACAAATTCTGCTTGTTCACAACGCGTCTGAATATCACACATTGCACTCGGTTTAGAAGAGACAGTAAATACGCAGAAAACCTCTGTCCAAGACAAAACCTGCTAAAACGATGCACGAAGTTGACAAGAAACAAGAATGTCGAACTGCGGGGCACGGTATCAGCCGATGGCTGTGCGCCGAACAACGCCGGGGCAGCGGCGCACGGCCGCCCCGCGGGGAGGGCAGCTCCGCCGGGGCGCTCTCAAGTGTTCACGGAAAAGCGACGCGTTTGGCCGCCGGCCGGCCCCTCACGGCGCTGCCACACGCCGGGAGGAGCGCGGAGGCGATGGGCTCGCCGGGGCGGGGATCGCCGGTCCCGAGCAGGGGGAGCCGCGGCCGCTCGACCCCGGGCCCGAGCAGGCTCCGGCCGCCGGGCTCGGCCGCCATCTGCCGGCGCCGCGGGCCCGGCGCTGAGGGACGCGGGCCGCGCGCCTCCCGCGGCGCTCTGCCGCCCCCTGCCGCCCGCCGCGCGCACCGCGGGCCCGGCGCCCTGAGGGGCGGAGCGCGGCCCGGCCCGCCCGGGAAACCCGGGATTCCCCGGGGAAAACGGGAGCGAGCCCGGGGCCTGCCGCCCTCTGCGGGCCGCCGGCACTCCCCGGGCCACGCACAGGCGCTCCGGAGCGCGGCCCTCATGGACAAGCTGCCCCTTCTCCCCAGATTTAGCCCCGTTTGGACAAGGAACCTTAGGGCAGTCGGTGAGGGTTTCAAGGCTGCGATGTCTGCTCTAGAGTGCAGACTTCAGTAAAAATGGTTTTACACGACAGCACTGCAACCTTGCCATGGCAGCTAATACTGACAATTCCGTGATTCTTCCTCAAAGCGGTAAAAGACATTACCGAACAACTAGAGGTGCAGTCCTGGGCTTGAGCAGAGAGTCGGCCCATTGTGCTCCCTTCCGGCAGGACCTGCTCTGTGAACGTGCTTCTGTGAACTGCACTAGTTACAAATGCTGCATCCTCTACATCAGTTACTCCTGTACAACGGCCAGTAACGTACTCTTAAAAAAAAAAAAAAAAAAAGACTAAATTTTTGATCATTTTCACTCAAACTGGTAAAAAAGCCAGAAAATCCTTGTTTTTAAAAGTCAGCATCCGTCTGTTTTGTCAGTGACTGCACAGTGCCCATCCCTTCCTTGCACAAGCATCCCAGGCGTAAATTACGCAGCACCACCACTCTACTGCGGGTCTTCCATAGGGGCACACCAAGGCTTTGGACCACTGGTGCAGCAGTAGAACTGAACTTGTCAAAATGTGTGTCAAAAAGCTGCAGCATTGCTTCCTATGACTCCAGCTGCAGCCTAGCACTGGCAATATTGAGTATTTCCAGCTTCTTGATTTATTTGGGTTTTGGTCTGGTTTTTTGAGTGTGGTAGAACCTACTGCTCCTAACTGATTCCTCCCAGCATCCACCTCCAAGTGACAAAGCTCAGCTGTGTGACTTTTCTGCCTTGAAGATTGAGAAGGATACCTTTTATCTGACTATCCAAATTTCACCCACTTCTGTACAGTTCAAGAGATGTGCCAGCAAGCCAGTTCTACTCCCCCTCCAAAAAACTGCACGGTAAGAATTGGTGTGATTTTGTAACAATTATTTTTTTGTACTGCTTGTTTATCGCCACATCCTGATGGGATTGATTTCAATGCTCTTCAGTGTGGCAGCACAGCCTAGGTATTGAGGGAGGTAGTTATGATGGTCTGGGGCTCCACCTAGGCACACACAGCCTCTCTGCAGCAGCTCACTTGAGCATGGCGTGCACAGATGTGCGCAGTTTTTCTCTTTCTGTAGTCAGAATGAGACACAGCAGGCTTAGGAATCCACGTTCTCTGTCACCAAAAACTGCCGTGGTGAAGGGTCCTGGTGGTACTCTGGGTATCCACTGATCTGCAATGCTTCTGCAACCCTGGGTATGCAGTAAGGCCCATCCAGCAAGCGTTTGGTGTTACGGACATCTGTGCACCACAGGAGTTACAAATGTGAGCTAGCTGCAGGCTGGCAAAAGGGTGCCAACACTGCCAGTCTGGACAAAAAGCCTTCCTTCCATCCCTCACTCCATCCGTCTCCGATGCCACACACATCTTTTCTCCAGTCTGCCAACAGCAGGGTCTAGCATTGGGTGCAACTTGTGCCATTACTTATCTGGATCTCCTGGCAGAAGTGTTCCCTAATGGATCCAGCAGACTGAAAGAGATCCATCTCATCTCTTTCCCAATGCTCTAAGGAATAAAGTGGTATCTCCACAAGTATGCCAAACCTTCACCTCCAAAATGCTGGTCCCCTGGTTCACCCTGGCTGCAATGAGGTGCAATAAAACAAAGGCTGTAGTACTTCGTAGAACACTGGGATTCTCACCACTTTTGGTTAGCCTGCCTTAACAACGCTGTTGGATCGTTCCTTAGGCCTCTCCTCCAGGCTGGCAAAAATAAGGCTACTTCTTCTTCTCCTTTTACATGGCAATCCTCTTTCATACACCTTCGCTCAAGCTGCCATTCCCCTGAGAGTCTGCTCAGGTTTATTGCCCTGCTGTGAGCTCTTAGGATGCCTTCTCACACCTTCCATAGCAGTCAGTGCTCCTCCCAGCTGTAATCCCTGCAGTGCCTGAAAGCAGGGACTTTCCACAGGACCAGAAGCTGTGTTCAGGGCCTTTATGGAGCCCATGAGAGACAAGCATTTCTCCTTAAATGTTCAAAAGACACAAGTGAAGTAAATTGGATTTCCCTGATGCAAGATTAGTTTGTCATCATAGTTACAGAAATGGATGGTCAAACTCCTCCTTGCTCGAGTTCCTACATCTGATGGAGCTACCCTACAGGAGACAGCTTTTCCTAGAGAGTTGAAGTCTTTTTCTGACTCCAGTGACCTCACTTGGATGAATGAATCTGTATTTTACACCACCACTGTTACTGCTGTTTCTCTTGCTGTCTTGGTTTGAAAGACAGATATCTGCTAGGAAGGGGCAGGACCTCCCTAGAGATGGAGAATTCAAATCCCCTCCCTCCAAATTATTCCAATTAAAAGGAAAATTAAAGGAGCTTTCAGGCAGAGGTATGGGGGTAGGAATAACAGTTCTTTACTAGTATATATGACAAAACGACAAACAAACAACAACTACAGCATCAATAATAAACAGAACCAAGAACCTTGAGGGCTTTCTTTTACAAAAGCCCAGAGCAGTTTGATCTGGGTGCACCTGCAGGACTCCGAGAGGCCGAACTGGAAGGAAGGAAAAAAAAAGTCCCGGGCTGGTGGATGAGATGAGGTCTGCGCTGGCAGCTGGAACAGCAGGGGTGTCCCGGCAGGGCTGGGCAGTGCAGGGCTACAGAGTAGCAGGAGAGCCTCAAAGGTCCGAAGAAGCAGCGGCGGTGGTGGGAGAGGCTGGAGAAAACGAGTTCAGGATTCCCGGGTACACAGCAGATGACGATAGATTTTCCCAGGACGAGGCAGAGGCAGAGGGCAGCCTGACCGTCCTCCTCGGCGCTGAAAGCAAGAGTGCCTCCCCCTCCCCCAGATCTGTCTTTTTGCCTTTCCCCAAAGCTAATCGTCTCTCCCGTCTGAGGGACACTCCCAGGGACTCAAAAACAATAGGTGTAGCTTCGTGCTGCCATATCCCTCAAGCACTCTTTTTGTCCTGACTAAGTAGTCATTAAAGCTTCTTGGAAACTTATGGGAAAAAATTCTGTGAGAAGAGAAAAAAAAACCAAAACCAAATCTAACCCCCAACACTTGCATTTGGTAGCGAACTCATGTTGAAAACCACCAGCCTGTCAAGTAAAAGTCTTATAGATGGGGACCTTAGAAATTGATCCTAGGCTGGAACCTTTGTCCACATTTATTGAGTAGTGGTGGTAATTTTCTTGTGTCTTGGTTTGGAAAGACAGGTGTCTGCTAAGGGAGGCAGAAGTTTCCCTTGAAGATGTAAACACCCTCTCTCCAAATTGTTATAATTTTGAAATCAAGGGGCTCTCAGGCAAATATATGGGAATAAGAATAAAAGTTCTTTACTAGGAAAATTAAAATAAAAATGTAGTAGTACAAAAAAAGCAATAAACAAAAAGAAAACACTGACAGAGTCAGAATACAACCTGTCAGTGTGTTGGTAGCAGTCCAGTCAAGTCCTTCTGGAGTGACAGATGTGGTTCTATTGAACCAATGATCCTGAAGAAGGGTGTCATTTTCCTCTGAAGGTCCAGTGGTGGTGAGATGGGTCCAGTCTTCCTCTGGGAATCCATTGGAAACAGGCTGCCTTGGTGTTCCAAAGCTTTTATCCAGGTAGGAATGCTGGGGTCCTCCCCTTGGGTGGAGCATCTCACAATGGGATGATGCAATGTTATCAGTCATGCAGTGAGCCTTGATGGCCCATGAGCAGCAGATATTCCCTGGAGGGAGGACAGGTTGTGGAAGAGATAAAGAACACCACCCCACCTGGTTTTAACAGCTGGCCCATTAACAGGAGACCTCGGCCCCCTCACCCCTAGAGTTATGAGGAATGGAAGAGATAAAGAAACACTTGCCCAACTGGTTTTAACAGATGCTAATAGAATACATACTTGTGGTCACATCTTGCATTGTAACCCAAGACAATTTCCTCTTTACCAGGGGAAATCCCTGTCTCTACCTTGCCTCTTCATTACAGTTTTGTGCCCAGTTCAGTTACCTAGTCCTTACTATTTTCTCTTCTCCTGTTCATGGTAACCAAGCGCACTTTATAGATGGAACAGTATTTCATATGTCTTTGAAGCTAGTGAAGATAATTTAAAACAGATTTTAAATCACTGGCATTTCTTAAGACATCCAAGACAAACAATCCCAGATAAGGGAACTGGGATGGACAAACTACTGACATATTTTCTTCGAAAACGGGAATGCATTGCTTCCAATTTGATCACTCACAGAAAGTGCTGCTGGGGATATATCAGAAATACATACTTACATTTTCTTTACTCTCAAATAATGGCAAATACAATTAACACTAGAGGTGATGAGCACTGATGCATATTTTCTCCTGCTGGTGGTATAGCTCTGAAGTAGGAAAAATTACATTGAAAATACAAGGCATCTAAATAAGGGATGTATTCTTAAAACTCAGTGCTTAAAATAAGACATTGTATTTTATTAGGAGCAAAAAATCGTTCCTACAGAACCAGCTTAGGTCATCAGTGTAGTGTCCCTCTGTGTGGTGTGGAGTGAACACAGGACCAGAGTTAAGGACCTGCCATGGGCGTGCCCAAAATGTGCAGAACTACCTACAATCTACATGAAAATTGTGTGTCCTCAAATAAGGACAAAATTACCTGAAAGACTGAAACACAGTAACAATAATTTAAAAATTTCATCTAAGAAATATTTGTAACTAATATTGCTTTAAAAGAGTGACATTTCTAATACAGTACTTCCACACAGAGCCTCAGAGTTAGAAAAAACAATGCCAGATCTTTACAACTCAGAGTTCTACTAAAGGCCATCATGAGGTCAGTTTTTGTGATGTTCTTGCTGGAGAATTTTTCCAGCCCTAGCACTTCAGACATGTTTTTCTGTCTTTGGATACTTCTCCTTCACAGCCTCTCTCATTACATGCAATAATACATCCTCTGTTTCAACTTGAGGCTATTGTGTAATGTTCCACAAATCACATCTTGGAACTAGAGCGCTCAGCTTTCTTCTTATGCCTTCCCCCCGGCCTTTCTATTGGGAGAATATCTCCCTCTGTCTGCAGTTGCAGTCATGTTCACCAATAGTGCTGGTACTTCTTGAAACAATTCTAATTTCCATCTGCATCACGTCTTCTCTGTCTACATAATAGCAGCAATACCTGCTGCCCCTCTTTGTATGATCCTCTTCTCCCAAACCTCTGGGAAGCACCAGGTACCAGCTGCTCCTGCAGGCGGCTGTGTGTGTCGCTGTAAAACGTGTCCTTAAAAGCACCTGTGCCCATCACGGAAGAACAGCAAACATTCTTGCGCTTGAGAAACAATTTGTGAGTTTTCCCGACCCTGTTCCAGCCTGGAACACGAGCGGCTCTGCCAAGATCCCTGCCAGGCGCGACCTGCGAACCGCGGCTGGGCCGGGCCCGGGGCGCTGCCGCTGCGCAGCCGCCTCCCGGCGCTCCCGGCACAGCCGCTCCCATCCCAGCGTGGGATCGGCACGCGGGAAAACATCTCGCACGGAAGGAGCGAGTGACCGCTGGAGGAGCAGGGGGAGTTCTTTGGCTAAAATGAGCACTTCGGAACACTCAGGAGAAGAAATGAACGGGTGGAAAGCAGTGGACAAGCGGGTGTGCGCTGCAGTTACAAATATGAGGAAGGACGTGCCTGATAAGGAATCAAAGCTCTGCTGAGGCTTCCCCAGTGTGTCTTCAGCAGAATGTGGCATGTTAGCCTGTGAAACAGAGCATGAGTGAGGCCAAAATGACCCGCATCTCACCTACATATTATGGGATGTCCACCAAAATATGGACTTTACAAGATGCTGTTCTTCATCTTCATCCCACACAATCCTTGAAAACGCCTGAATTTTCAAGGGACTGATAGAAAATTTTCTCTTAAGAGAACTGCAAGTTTTACACAAATCATATTCATTACTTGCAATCCAAACCCTTCCTTTTTTGTATATATGTGGAATCTAGGTATGTATTTTCTCATTGCTTCAGCCTAAAAAAATGCACTGAACAAATGCTCCAACATTAAAGCTTTATTCATTCCAGGACTTGGCAATACTATATAAACCTCAAGTCAATAGCTGTAAGTGAACTGCACATTTTTCTCACAGTACATTTAATTAAGCTCCCAAAGGTTTTAATTCTAAAAGACTTTTAAAAAATTTCATATTCTCCTATTTCTTTCTTAATATGGACAGGAAGAGTTCTTTGTATGGTCTGATGGGAATATCTACAAGAAAGCATTAGAAACTGCATCTCTAAGCACCTTTCTTTCCCAGCTCAGTTACCAAATTTATTTCCTTCATTGGTGCTCAACCAGCTGCAAGGTCTGAGAAGTGTGTAATGCATTTTCAGCACAAAAAGTGCCATCTGTGTGGATTTAAAAGTTGTGTGTGTATAAAAATAATACAGTTCATTGATAATTTGAGGCAACCTAGAAAGGAAACTAGACAAGGAAGAATTCAGCAGCTCATCCAGCCTTTTCAATGATCCCACTAAATAACTGTTCCCAAGTCTCAGTCACACTAGCAGGGACAGAGGAAACAAGTCTCCATGGCATGGATTGGTACCCACCCCAACTCTGCTTAGTCCCATCACTGGGCAGAAAATCAGACAACAGTTACAGAGATTTTTTATGCACAGCACATTTTCCTTCCCCAGGGAGCTCATCAGCAGAGGGTACTAAAGCTGCCTCTGCTCCTTCTTTACCTCTCCAGGACCCAGGCTGCAGACAGGCCAAGCAAGAGAACCCCTCCATGGGTTGTGACACAAGCACAAATTGCCTTAATGGGAAACTGTTCTGGCCAGGAGATTTCAAAACAATCACAGACATCCACTCCTTTCTTGAGGTTGTATTTTCCCAAGGTCATCATGATTAGTGTTTTGTCTATTAGACTGAAATTTCTTGAGAAAGTATGTAACTTTCAAAGGGCCAAGTTAGCTGTTATTGTTACAGTAACATACAGTGTCATTTTGTAAATAATGATAAATTATTTTGGAATAATTTTTGTGTCAGTGAAAGGCAGCCAGAATTCATGGAATTTGGCTCCTCTGGAAAAGTAGCAAACATTTATTTTATGTTCCACTCTCTTGGCGGGGGGAGGGGGAAGCTCATTTTGAAAAGGTCAAAATTTACAGGAGGAAAAGGAAGGCTTAAATCCCTAAAATGCAGCAGGTTTAACTCTGTCCCTTTTAATCATCTGGAGTGTATGAGCTTGATCTTGGCTGACACAAAATTAAGGAAAACTGAAACCAGATGGTGTAGCCAAAGTTTTCTCTACTGATCTTTTAAAGCAGCACTGACACACATGAAGAGAGGTAAAACACAATTATGTGAGGAGAGCACCAACAAACTGCGACCTGTAGGTGAGAAGTTTCAAAGAACTGAGGTCCTTGGCAGCTGCATGGTAACAGTGACTGGCAAACACAACATACTCTGAAAGTAAATTCCGTTCTCCATTAAATTATCTTTGGGTTTTTCGTTCCCATCTCTTCCCCTTTCCACCAGCAGGGGTCTCACAGACATTAGGGCACAGTAAGAACTCGTATGTTAGGCTGGCGTTTTTTTTCTAGTCAGAGTTAATGAGAAGTCTTCCATTGCAAGGCATCATAAAGGTATTCCAGAGATATTCCTCTATCAATAGCAAGCTGGCCATGTTTAATGGAGGCTGGGAAAGTACACTGTCAAGTTAAATTTGTACCCACATTAAAAAAAAAAAAAAAAAAAAAAAAAAAAAAAAAAAAAGTTTAGCAACCCATAAAACTAGTAAGAATGTTTACATAATTTAAAAACATTCCAGTCAGGACTGCAGCAATTAAACAAATCAGCCTGTTCCAGAGTGTCTGAAGCCCAAGCACTGAAACACTATGTGCTCAGGAGTATAATTTGCCTTTCCACACTTCTTTGAAAGGAGGTGCTCTTTATTATCAACAAAAATTCCAGTAAAAATAATTGAGGACAAAGCAATCTCCTGAGTGAGTACTATAGACAGGGGATTACACATTTGCAGTGCAAGATCCTAAGGAGGAGTGGTGCTGGTTGTCACGTCAGCTGAGGACTTCAGTTATTATTTATAAATCCGCAGTTGCTCTTCTAAGGGCATTTTAGCCCTTTAGGATATGGATCTGGTGAAGAGCCATGGCTCCAGTGAAGTCAATAGCAAAAATCCTTCAGTGCACATGAAGCAACCCTGCTTCTTTCATTTCAAAAACTGCCAGTACTCATACAGAAAGACTTATTAAATTGCTTGCATAGTACAGCCAAACTATGTTCTAATAGGTGATAAATTCCTCTCCTTTTTTGGCAAAATCCCTTTACGGGAGCTTAGCAACTCAGGACTGCCTTGAGTTCCTTTTCGGCATGACACTTCTAAGTATTCCTAGCTGCAGGGCACCAAATCCCTCAGCACAGGGCTGATGGTGAGGCATACTTTGAAAAGTGTTTCTCATGCAGTGTCCTTTTCTTTCTAAAGAAGGAAGCAGGAAGGTTTGCTTCCTAATGGTCATCCCACTGGAGCCTGAAAGTCAGCCCAGATACTTTTTAGGAGCTATTTTACAGGGAAAATATAATATCAGTTCTTTTAATGATACACTGTAAGAGATGAATACACCTCAGCTTCTCTTAATGTTATTATTAGATTTATGAAATAGGGCCTATAAAAGCTATAGTCAGCAACCAAGACTAAGATACATCAGAAGGTCATGAAATAGAACAACAGGGTGCCATCTTTAGAGGGGCTTTCACCTATCATAAATATAACCAGCACAGCAGAAATTTTCTTTATCACCTTTCCCAACACAGTGGCATCCAGAAGGAATGGAGAGAACTGTGCTGGGTCCATTTGTGTTACAAACTCACATCAATGCAGTTACCAGAGTTAATGATTTACTTTCTGGCTCTTCACAAGTAACTTCTTCAGAGGACAGGGTTCCCATCCAGTTGAAGCTCCTTGTGTTTCTGTCCCTGTATGTCCTATAAAACTGCCCCTCCTGTTCCACTGCACCACATAAGGGAGAACATCAGGAACAATGTGAAGGTGCCCTGTAGTAATTTACAGTTATAAGAGTCAGTGTTTATAAAATAATAAGTATCATACATTGGTCTGATTAATGCAGTCCTTTCATATTGATTTGTTTTCCTAAATGCCTGTGTGGGACATGCACAGGGCCAAAGTGCTTCCTGCTGATCCCTTGTGGCTACTTAAGAGTAGCTCCAGTGGACACAGCACTTGGAAAGTGGAACTGGAGATGTATGTGCAGACCACAGGAGTTCTGCAGAGGCTGCAAACGCCATGAAATGTCCACACAAAACATTCTCCGTGTGGGAATTTCAGTTCAAATCTGAAACCGGAAACTCTGCAGGGGGAACTCCATCCTGGTTGTCCATGAATTCTCCCAAGAATTAAATTCCTTCCTTGTCAGAAACATCTTTAATGTCCTTAAAAGAAAAGTGGAGAAGAATGATATTTCCACCACTCCAGAGAGATAACCCGTGACAGCAGTTCCAATGGCTGTTGCAGTCACAAATCTCAGGGCTGTGACTGGGCATACAAGCAAAAGGAACCAGCAGTCAAACTAAAGAGGACCAAAAAAGGAGCCTTTCCAAGTGACTCGCTATAAAGGATAAAAAAGGAACTTGCATAGATAGCTAAGCTGTTCAGAGCACTAATGATCTTCTCTGTGTGCATCCCTGCTTTGGAAATGCAAGCCAGCATCACAGCATGTGGGCAGAGGACTGGACAGCTTTCTCATGACATATCCCTGGCAATCCGTCCACATCTCAGCAGTTTCCTTGGTCATTATCCCACTGAAACAAGGCACGACAGGGAACATTGAACCATGTTGCAGATAACAAGATCCAAACTATATGCAAACTGCCCTTGTGACATAGAAATTCTGGGATCCAAGGCCACCAACAAAACAGGGGAAAGAGACTCCTTGTTTGGTGACCAGATCTTGCCTGGGTTTCGGTATGGAGGACACAAATCGGATTAAACATGTTCCTGTGCTGTTTAGGACAAGAGTTGCAGAACCTTGCTAGAAATGTGCTCAATGTCCACATAAGAACCTTCATCGTGGATATATTTAACACTAGATTACCATTAGAGGAATTTTTCCCTATGCAATTGTCCTCCTTAGTGGAGGTACAGCCAAATACAGTGAGTCCACAGGTCTTTAGCACTCCATACAGATGTTCTCAGATCTTCCTGCACATCTGGTGAGCGTAACAACCTCTATCTTTCTGACCTGCGATCTCCAGTCATACAGTCCACAGCCTTGCAGGCATTAATAAAGGCAAAGCAGCTGGTACAATTCCACACTTGAGTTGAGCTTGAGTCCCCACCTGAGTTTGTTCCATCTGCTGCAAAGATGCATTTGTTTCTGGGTAGCTCAAGTACACACCGCACCCGTACATCTTGTGCAGTGTGAATGAAATCAAACAGACCTCCACAAGAGCTCATATTAGCTTTGTCTCAGCTACTCTACTCAAATAATAATCCATTTAAAAAGCAGAGTTTTCATTTTAACATGTAACATAAATAAAATATCAGCTAATGCTACTAAAAGACAAAAATGTGATTTCTGTAACTTCAAAAATCTCAAGCACATAGAAGTCATTAAATTCATGTCTGAAATCATCAGTTCTCACAAACCCCACATTTTTAAAAGCTACAAAAAGCATAAAGTTCATCAGAACAGTAGTGGTATTTGCACACTATTTCATCAAAACTCCACACTACGTATTTTCTTTGATGTATGAAAAAACACCAGCAAACTCTTTCTCAAGAGGCAGCAATCAGCACTTTCTGGAAAATAATTGGTCAGACAATATCACATCCCTAAAAGTAACTTGTTAAATCCACTGATCAGAACTGAAGTTGTAAGTCAACAGCCGTGGTTATATGTCTGAATGGTGTGTTTAAGCTGCATGAAGCTACAAGTCCTGCACTTGATCCCCTATGTTTGTTTTCTGTGAGAAACATAATAGAGACCACACTGTCACTTCAGAGGTATATTGTTTGGTTTGAAATTATTGAACTACTTCAATTTTGTTTCAGTTCAAAGTTGTTCTGGAATTTGCATCAGCTTTCCTTTTTGACCCCCAAAAGAGCAAGATATTTTCTCTTTATACCTAGCTGCCAAGATCCAAATCTGTGATTTCTGTGTTTCCCTGGTAACAGCTGGTGATGTCATAAATTTACTAAATGGTAGAGGGAGATGCTATGCTCTGTGCAGCCATGAAAGTCTGGAAGAGAACAGCACACTGGCTCCCTGCCCAGCTGCCAGCAGCATTCACCTTCTCTGCCTCTCCAGCTTTGTATATGGATCAATTCAGAGTTCTCCAGAAGCTTGATTCCTCTTGGCAATGGGAATGGAAGTCAGAGAAATTATGTCTCAGTCTTGAATGCTTTGTGAGCTCAGCTTGATGAGAATTGTTCTCTAAGGAGGGTTTGTATCTGAAATAATACTCTGAGTTTGTGTTTGTCACCAAGGTAGCTGTCAACCTGCTCAGAGCTGGCAGTGAGCTCTTCTGCCACAGTGCCCCGCTGTGAGCAGCCACCCCTGAGCTCCTCTGAAGGGCCATACCTGTAGCAGAGGCTGGCAACAGGCTCCTGATCAGTCTGGGTCACTCTGCCACTGCTGTGTCAGGACGCAGTTGGGAAATGGAGGAACAAAGAGAGCAGGTATAGCATTCTCGTGTCTTACCTGCAGAATGACTTCCAGAAAATGTGCTTATTTCCAGCAGAATCCATAACACATACACTTCACTAGAACTTCCATGCTATTTCACAAAGGAGTCACCTGCAAGCATTATAGCATATGCATGAGAGAAAAAATCATTAAATACTAGGAGGTAAAAGCACCAATCACAGAATGAGATGCATAAAAAATTCTGTTGTTTTTGTGCTGCAGTCACTTACCTCCTAGTATGTAGAGGCAATGAAACTGGCATTCCAGTCCTAAGATACAGCTTACAACAACACTGAAAAGAAATGGGACTGCATGTTATTCTTACAGACTAAGCAAAGCTCTGTGGATCCTTATTCAGGGCATTTCTCTTTGAGGAAGAGGCCAAGGGAAGAGAAAGTTAGGTTTGTTACAGAGCTGTCAGTGTGATTTGAATTTGATTTATCTAATGCTTTCAAAGCAAGATCCTTCTAGGCACAGTCCTCTGCCATGCTTCAGCTGGACACTTTTAAGAAGATAGGAGCTAAGGGAATCCTGTACGTACAAATCAGGAAGCAGCTGGTTGCCCAGGACTGAGAGACAAAAGAGATTTTATATTTTACAAGGTCTGCTCTCCTTGTAAGCTGAAAAGCAGGAGCAGATACAGAATTCCTGCAGCGGTTTCACCAGCACTTGACAAAGATAATGTGCCTCTCTAGTTTTTGCCTGGCATTCTGGTGTATCTGGAATGAGGAAACCCCTGTGCACTGCACTGCAGAGCCCTGTGGCTCAGGCATCACAAACAAACCCAGCTCAGGTGTCTGTACATAGCTGTGTGACCTTTAAGTTAATCTTGTCATCCAGGGCTTTACTATGGGAGTTCATTGCATGGATAATTGTCCCTATGTTATTTTCAGAGTTAATGCACGGCCCATCTCCAGACAAGGCACAGACGTTTCACTGGTGATCCCAGCTCAGCCAGAGCACAGGAGTTACAGGAAAAAGAAAAAGGTGTAGGTGAGAAGAAAAATTATGAGAGCTTTTCCTTCTCCATTTCATTGGTCAGATCCAGTTTGGACAACTAACAGCAGAGTAGTGTCTCACAAACTCTTGTCACAGGGGACATCCCAGGAAAGATCAAAGAGCTGCATCTACTCAGAAATACCGTTCTTGTCTACACTGAGTGTTCCTTAAAGTTTTGTCTAAAGGACTTTGGAAAGGTTCTCCATCTGACAGCTGGTGTATCTTCTTGACCTCTTCCTTCTCCTAAACTGATGAAATAAGGAGTTTGCTTGGGATTTATTCAGCACCAAAAATTAATAAAGAAAAATTACTTTGAGAGAGAAGATCCCCATCATTTCTGGTTTTGTTTATATATCTTTAGCCTAGAGAATAGTTCTTGCATGAACCATAAGGAAAGCAAAACAAAACAAAACCCCACAAAACCCAAAGTCCCTAGACAAGTAAGAGGAACTCAGAGCACAGTGATGAATTCTGTAGCAGTCCCTAAAAAAGGATACTTAGGAAGAATACTACTACTAGAAAAGCAATCATCTTCACTATTGGTGCAGAGTGAGAGAAAAGAAAGCCTGAGGCTGAAATTGGTATCAAGCTTATTTTATTAATTTCTTTTATTAAATCATAAAATATTTGAAATCATTAAGAGGCCAAACTGGACAGCTGAGACCAATTATTCAGGAAAACAGGACTCTTGGAGAAGAAACCCCTTCTGAATATTAGCAAGAAATATGGGGAACTGCCCGGTTTCAGTCTCACTGGGAATATGGAAGTATTGTTGTTATTTTTAGCATTTTCAGCAGTAATGGCTAATGCACATCTATTAACAGAAAGCAATTAAGGATTTAATGCCCCACCAAAATGTTTTGTTAGCTTCAATAATAAACATCAAAGTACACCTACACCTTAGACCCAAGGGCCACATAAATATATAATGACTTTATTATGTCTATGAAAGGATAAATTATATCTGCTAATACAGCATTAAGAGCAATAAAGCATGAAGTGCATCACCACGTTAGGCTGAGAACAAGCTAACGTCATATTTTAACATCAAGTGTCCTTACAAAAGGTTAATGAAGTCAGGTTGTGCTTTTCAAAATAATTGTTGAGTTAATGTTTAACAGTGTGACACTGGTGACATTGGAATGCAAGAGTAAAGGGTCACATAACATTAAATAGCTGACTAAGACATGTTAGTTCTAGCATAAGATGTGTGAGCAATGCATAAAAGCTACAAACACATATTTGTATTTTGTGTTTTTAAGTTGATACTGGCATGCTCCGTCGTTTACAGGGAAGAAAAGCTGTTAGAAAAAATAGATCTCTATAACAAATTTAACCTTCTTGCTTCCATCAAACACAGAATATTTTAATGATAAGACAGTGAAGAGCGTTACCCTTGAGAAGAAAATTCAGAATACTTGCATGATTTTAGTATAAACTTAAAACCTGTGGCTTTACTTGTGCAAACTGCAAGATTTCCAGTGATAACAGGACTGATGTCTTATGGCTTTTTAGGACACAAGCCTGTCCAAAAATCCCAGATATTAAAGTGTGCTGTCTTCACCTTTATGTGAAAGGTAACAGCTTGATAGATGGGACTGGCTGTATCTTTCTTATCAGCTTCAATATTTGCAGAATGTGCAGAACACAGATGTGTTTTCCAATTCCACAGAATTTCCAATTGGATTTTTTCCTTAGGGGCCCCTTATTTTTTAGCTGTTTTCAGTGAAAGAGATTTTAAAGCTTCATTGGTACTCAACAAAAATGACACTATTCCTCTGTCCCAAATAACAGTGAGAAGTGCATGAAGGTCCACTGAAAAATACCATCTTGGTGAATTTCTGAATTGTCTCTTGAGGTTTCTGAAGCTGAGAGATGCTCCAGATAGCCTCTAATCCAAGTGATAAGTGCCAAATGTACTTAAGTTTGAGTTTTCTCATTTTTTGTGTTTTTCTTCAGTAAGCAGAATTTAACTCTTTGCTTTGCCAGCATAAACTGGCTCTTTTCATGCATTGCACTTGGTATGAAGACTGACACCAGCATGACATATCCTGCCCCCCAGAAGCAGCTGTTCCGTTCAAAGAGATTCCATTTACACAGCCAAATACTGGGATATGAATGCAAATCTGTTCCTGAAGAGGTAATGCGTGAAGTGACACCATTCCCATTGGGAGCCTCATATCACAAGAAGATCTTTACTCAAAAGAGACTTCATCATCACCCTCTTATAGTTCTGTCTGCATTTTCCCTCTCTCCGTCTTTCATCTCTATCACATTATCACAGCTCTTGATACTTGGAGATCATTCTGTCAGTCGTACAATTACCCCCTTGTCTATGGGCAGTGTGTGCACTCAACAGCTCACCTTGCAGGGAGACCCAGGGCCTGCTACTGTGTAGATCAACAGCCAAGTTCACACAGGCAGGCAGGGTGAGGCTTTCCATCCTTCAGTGACCTACAAATGAAGGGCCTTTACTGTAAATCTCATTCGTCCTCTCCCTCACTTAAAATGGCATTAGCCAGTGGCAACTCTAAATGCACTGTAATGTTTGGATGTCAAAAAAAAAGACTCACTACTACATTGCAAATCTGCTCGTGAGCTCACACAGCAACAGGGCAAGTTCAAGCTCATGATACAGTTACAAAAAGATGTTTGTTACATTCCTCTGTGGGAATGGTTTCTCCCCCCCTCAGGGACCCCTAGAGCCTGTACCATGTAGTTTGACTCTTGGCTGACTCCAACTGCCCCTCCCTGGCAAGAGCTGAGAAAAGACCCTGTTCCTCTGTGCACGCTCTCTTTCCCTCTGGAGACCACCTGGAATAAACATCTTGATCTGCAGCTGAGGGTCAGAGCCTCTTTTGGGTCCTTTTTCCTGTCTATGAAATATTCCTCCAAAGCCTGAGAAGGCCTGAGCTAGCTTGGAACTTCGGAGGGGTTAAAAAGGAGGATTTATTTCAGATGTTGACTAAGGACAGCACAATTCCTAAAGCAAACTTTTTTATTGTGCTCCCAGCAGCGATATCCACATCCAGCAGAGAAGATTTTAGAAGAATCGACAGCTGGATGTCTGAGTAAGCATATTTGTCACTTCTGTCCAATATTGCATTTCAGCATGATCACATTGTCTAAACTCTGCTGAGATCTCAGATCATCCCTGCCCACCCCAAATGAAACTGAGCCAATTACATCAAATACCACAACAGATCTCCTATATACCTGTCAGCAAAAGCCAGGCAATCGCTGGTATCTCTGCTCCAGAGCAGTGGGTGCACACTGCAGATGTGCAGGAGATTTGGAACCAGCACCAGCGAAAAATTCAGCTGCTCTCAGCACTGTATTACACAAGCTAACCTTGAAGAACATCTGATACTTGAAAAGAAGAGATCAGCCATGGAAATTTTTAAACAACCAAAAATCAAAATAACAGTTAAACCTCAATAATTCCCATTTGTGTCTGGGAAAGTTAATTTTGTTAATTAGCAAATAGCAACTGAGTTACAATGGGAACCTGTATTTTACCATGTGCTAATACATTATTTTTATAAAGTCATATTGAATTTTCCTTTATCATCAGTATTTACAGCCACAAGAACATTACTGAAATATGAGTTTGTCCTTATATGTAGATACAGAGCTATGTGTGTGTGTATGCATGACAAACACACAAACATATATACGTTTCTTTAAAACTTGTAAAGCTCTACTCTGAAGCCTCAAAAGTGAAGCCAAACTGCTTTTACTGCACACAGTAGAAGATACTAGCAGCTCTCTACTGTAGAGTCATTCATGCTCCAGAAGAGACACTTGACAAACACCAATAGGAAAATGCCAGTAAAGTAAAGCAGGACATTGTCCTGCTGCAGGAAAGAGTGACTTTCATGACTAACTGTCACTAACTTCCAGCCTTAAATATGCAAGGAGGAACCAACTCTCAATCGTTTCACTTTTAGGGTTGGCATGCATTTTCCCCTGGATTGTTGCCTAGGATTCTTGTCCTTCTTTCATAGCTGCCACCACAAATAAGGATTTACTGCACTCAAGAAAAAACAGGGAAAGAAACTTAGGCCCTCCATTTGTTTTTCATAAAGAATATTTGCAGTCACTTCTTACCCTTTTATGATGACAAAGCAATCTTGGAATTTAACTTGATCGGCTCCTTCATGTTCTTCAAAGAGTGACACTTGGCACAATTACCATAAGGAAGTTTAAAAAAGAACAGGAGCAGCAATAACAACCATACTCTGAATTTGTTTCTTTTGATTAGGAAAATGTCTTGTAGCTGTCAACAGCAAAGTGTGTCTTGTAGCTTTAACACTTCTTTTAACTGGAGACCTCAAAAGGCCACATACATCACAAAATGAGTCTGACAAACACTTTTGGTAGGGAGGGGCTGAGCAGCCTGCAGGCAGAGCTAGCACAAATAATACTTTTGGGTGGAGCAGAGTAACTCTCAGGAGCCCACAGCAATATTATGGGTACATCTGTACTGAATGAGGTGCTGTCAAGATCCTAAGGCTGTTTTGAAGCAGACAAGGTTTTGCAGAACAGGAATGTTATTAAGTTCTGTTTTCAGTTTTATCTTAAATATTATTTACATGACTTTTCTCACAATGATCAAATGAAATTGGGATAAAGCTCTAACACTGGCTAAATTACATAAATAGAATATATAATATTAATTGTTGACCCTTGTAGAACAACGTGCTTCATTTCTAGGTTGCTGGTACTACTGTAGGAAACATTTCTTTTTAAAAGGTAACAAAACCTCTGAGCAACAATGTATTCATGTAACTGGATGGGGGAAGGAAATAAAGTAGGAAAGCATAAATTGCAAAGTGATAGGTTTGATCAGGTTGCCAGCAATACCCCATCCCCCAAGACATCTTACTGGAGACATGTCTATTTTTACCAGCAGCCAGTATCTGACAGGGACAGATTTCATCCTCACCTTTCACATACAGCAAGGATGAGGCAAAGAAGAATTAAAAAAAAAGTCAACAAGAAGAAAAGCAGCTGATACATCGAGTGTTCTCTTTACCATAAGATGCTTATCTTATTAGGGTTTGACTGAATTGTCCAGGAAATGATGCATGAGGGGAGGTTTTCAGTCAGTTCTCTTGAGGAACTCAAGATTCCCAGGAGAGTGATGATAAGCTGAAATTATGTGTTATGATAGGAGGCATTGCATATACAGACAGGAAGAGCAAACCAGCTTCAGCTAAAGACATCCAAAACGTATAAGCCTGAAAGTGCACTTAGAAACGATTAGCCTGGAAACATGCCTGCTTCAGCAGGAATGACTTGTCAGGGGAAAGCAGCCACTTTAGAACTTCTTATTCAGTATTTCACAACTGCTGTACCGTAGGCATTCCTCCTGGCAGTATTACTCACTTGGCTACCCATATAACCATTATAATGGTTGTTTCTTGGCCATATTACTTATTACTTCTGTAAGGCAGCAGCCTTCCAGCTGCATGACATATGGAGCCCACAGGCATATACTTTTAACATATGCTGCGTCTTGTCCTGTACAGTGTTCCTATTAAGCCAACACAAAATGAGGAGATTGGGACTGCTCTGTCCTCTTAGCAGTCAGTATGTCCAGGAGCAAGAACTGAAAAGCTCCCAGTGTTGCAAGCCTGGCTTGAAGGATTAGGAACAGTAAGGATTAAACACTGCCATGTGTCTAACCAGACCTTCATGCTGAGTGTTCTTGCCTTGACTTTTCCTTGTAAAATACCTTTTTTTTAACCTACTTTTTCTTTTCAAATAGAAAAGTGCTCCAGAGTACTCTGGTAAAATTCATTCTGAGTAAATACTCAAACACATTTTAAATTAGATCACATCACCATTGAGCCTGTGAGACTTACAAGAAGGTGAAGTTAAGATGTGAGATTTACATGAGCTACTCCTGATTTATACCCATTTAAGTGACAATTAAATCAAAGCAGCATTTTTACCACAGTCCAGGATCAAAGACTGTGTCTTACCTGGCAGGCTAAAAAAATTGTATCATTTCCTTGCTCAGTCAGTTTTGAATTTGCAGTTCGTCCAGGAGACTTGTATTCTGCTGGATACTGGAAATAAGCATTTGGTTGTAGAAAAACACTTTGCTACCTCTCCAGTGAGTTATGTAGAAAGCTTCTAATGCCACCAGTCCTAGGTTGAGGTTAAGCAATGACACAGATCTAGTTCAAAGAAATGAGAAGTGGAATCAGGTAGATAGTCATCCTTAGCTCCTCTCACCTATATGCCATATATATATGTACCTACACAACAGAACCTGCTGCGTTCAAAACACAGATGGCACAGTGAGGCATAGTCATGTACTGAAACATTTAAAATAAACTATCCTTTTCTGAAACAGCAGGTCACAAAGCATTACTTTGGCATTAAATGGGGCCTGAGCAATCTGACTTTCATGCTACAATGTGTTTCCAAACAGTTTGGGCTTATGGATTAGGTGGTTTTCCATTCATATCTACACATAGTCTGCACAGGGAAGGAAGCAATATCTGGAAGGGGAAATTGCACTCCTATCTCTTCAACTGTCCTCCCCACAAAGGTGTATGCTCTGATTCTCCATTTTGTGATAACTTGCAGTTCCCCTAATAGAGCAGTGTGCACAAATTCAGCATTACTGAGGAGAATCAGTCTTGGCAAAAGGGAAGAAAAAAAGAGTCTTTCAATAACTAACTTTTTTTAGCAACTTCAGAAGTTCTGGGAACAAAAGGTCCAGTCTGGCTATACAATTGTAAAACTAGAATGCAGTTTATGAAAACCTGCTCTCATCAGGAGCTCAGAATCTCCTCTTGAATGGCTGAAGTCCTCTAAGTGTTGGTGACAAGCAGCTCTTTTTCTTTTCCCAGTGTCTTTTGGCACTCTTTGCCTCCTATTTGAACCTGGGAATAATGCCAGACTGTTTCTGAAATATTCAGACCTGCAGACCATTTGTCAAACGTCTAAACCAGAGTACAGCAGAGTGCAGAGAACAGGATAAATTTAGCCCATGCTGAGTCTCACAGCTGGATTCCTCTGTGATATCCACTGCATTTCATTTAAATCTAACTCAGGAACCTCTATATTCCACCATGACAGAGGCTGCTTCCCAGAAACACATTGCCTCTTTAAAGGGGACTCCTGTGCTCCTGGCAAAAAATCATGAAGCAGGAGCCATAGAAGTCCTTTGTGTACACTTTATCCCAAGTCCTTTCTGGACTAATCTTTCTTAGTTGAAATGGTGAAAGGGGTCTTTCCATGGTGGTGTTTGGAAGGTTGGACACCACATGTGTCAGGGCACTGTGAATGACAGAGGCAGTGGGTGTTCCCAGGGGTACCCCAGCCAAGGACCCCAGGGAAGCCTGGGAGCAGCTCCAGCAACTCCCTGGGCACAGCAACAGGACAAGGCCAGGGCAAGATGAGCCCCAGGGGTGGGAATCAAGTTCAGGCTTGGTGCAGGAAACCAGCATCAGCCCCAGTCCCAGAATGGCTGGGCAGGGCCTTGGGGATGGAACTGGGCTTGGCAGAGCCATGGCTGTGCCGAGCTGAGATGATTCTGACCCATGGCTGGGCTGAGGAGAGGCCCCAGGGGAGGCTGGGCAGGGACAGGGAGGGCCCATGTTAGTGCCCCATGGCCCTGACAGTGTGGAAGTCACACTATGTGCTCTTGGGGCTGTCACAGAGCAGCTGTCTGACACAAGGCTGTAACCAAGCTTGAAAGCTTTAAAACACAAGGAGGAAAAAACTGTATGTAAGTCTCTAGCAGGAAATGAAGAGGCATTAGGGTTTGGATTTTTTGCGTGTCGCAGGCAGAGGGCATATTCAGCCTAGACCTAAATATGGCCTTCTCTCTGCTTAGAGGCTATTTATTCTTTCTGTCTCCCGACAGCAGTACACACAATATTAATTTGACATGCAGCACTCATACAAAATCATACAATCTGTTTTGGAGAAATCAGTGTGCTGGGAGTGCAGGACTGGCCAGCAAGAAGCCACAGTTCTCCCCCAAACACCTGGAACTGGCACTAGGTATTGGGAATAAAAGATGTTCAGAACCAGTTGAGGCAACTAGGATGACTGATCAAGAATTTTCCACCTGACTGATTTTTCCAGTAAAGTCACAGACTGCTCTCGTCCAAAATTACTTTTCTTCTGTCAGAAATTCAGAACCACAGCTCCCTGCCCAGTTTCCTCTGAAGCTTTTGCAGTTTTATTACTGCCTCCAGAAAAAAATGGTGTTTTTTGGATCTTTGCATATAAAATAACTGCATGGAAAAATTAGCAACAATTAATGTGTTAATGCAAAAGCATTATTTTCCACACAGAGACACTCTGCTGTCAGTGATTAAATTAGCAGCCTTAATCTTAGCTCATATATTCATTAAAAGAATTTTATTATGTATTAAACAGTACAAGACATATATCCTCACTTAATTAAATAACTATTTATCTGGTGGAAATCTGACACATCCTTACTTATTAAAACTGAACTATTTAACACAGAAGCCTGCCCATTTGCTGGCAAACCCTGTTACTGAACACAGTGAGCTAATTTAAATACATACTGTATGTGACACTCAGAGAAGTATTTACCAAGATGATTTTTTTCCTTGCAATATTGGTTGTCTATAAGCAGACACACATTGAGTCCCCAGAGGTGGGTGGGTGCCCCAGATGGTGGGGTCCTTAACATCCCCAAATGACTTTTTCCTGGGAGTCTCTGTGGCCACCCAGTACCCAAGCTGTCAGGATTCTCAGCTGTCCCACATCCTGGGGTCCTTGCCTTTGGGATGTGGTGGCGATGCTGGAGATGCTGCCCAGCCGTGGCTGCAGTTAGGGCTGCGGGATGAACGCAGCCCCGATGGGCTGGGCACGGCCAAGTGGGGCACAGAGCGATGGCAGCGTTTGGACACCAGGTGACGCTGCAGCAGGGTGCAGGTGGCTCGAGCACATCATGAGGGACGCCGGGGAGATGGGGAGAGAGAGGAACACAGACACACATGGTGTCTATAAGACCCCTGAGTGATTTGGTTCTTCCCAAAACACCACAATCCTAAAAGATTCCAGTGTTGAGAGCAGTTGAGGCATTTCAAGGGCCTGTCTAATATGCATGGCAATGGAAGAAAAGAAGGAAGATCAGCACAAGCACAGTTTAGGTGAGTATGCCAGGGACTGCATGTTTCTCCAGCAGAAAAATGTCTCATCGTGATTTGTGCCAAAGGAGGCACAGTTATGAATTAAAACAGAAATCTTCCAGGCTCGTCTGAAACCAGGGGCCTCAGCTGAGCTAACAGCAGCACCCTCCAAAGCAAGGAGTCATCACTGGCACTTGGGGCATTTTTCATTCTACACCAACTTTAAACATGGTTACAGAGGAGCACTAAGTACCAAAAAGTCTGGTGTAACTGGGGAAAATGCAGTAATATGCACACCTCAATTGGTCTAGCCAGCTGCACAAATCCCAGATCAAGTCTGCAGGCACTTCTTCAAGAGCCTCAATTACCTATGCTGTCCCTCAGGTAGCTGCCTTTTGCCTGCCAAAAATTAAATCAATGGGTATTTTTAGTCCAAATCTATTCCTACATCAACGCTTGAATCTGGAGATAGCTTGGAAAGCACCCATGCACTTTTCTTATTCCACCCAATAGTTTTAAGATGGTTCCTTTCCAGGAAAATTGTTGTGTTCCCTTGAACAGAACTATAAATAGGGAGAGGAAATTCAGATGTGCTGTTTCTTTTTACATGCCTCTGCGCTCTGCTCCAGTACCAGCACACGGTGGGTGTGGTTCAAGGACTGCGGTCTGCACAGGACTGGTATGGGAGTAGCTTTGCGTGTTGCTGCTGAGCAGCAGGTCCACTGACACCTGATTCCTGACCAGCATTCACTGCTGGCTGGCACTCATAAATCACATTCAGCCAGTCCTTCTTTGCTGTTTGTCCAGGTTCCTTCGGTCCATTCAATAGATGAGTTCGGACTTCACATTGCTGAGTTTGGGTCTACTTGGCTGCAGCTCCTGAAGAGATTGTGCTCTAAGTGCATGGGCTGCACCATGACACGTGCCTTCTCAACCTCTTCCCCTTCCATTTAAGATCTCAAAACATATCCATGGCAACTGCAGCTCTTGCTTGCAAGAAAACAGAGACGTGAAGAAATGCCTAGGCTCTCCTTCCAGAGTTTGGCGCCAAAACATAGGATGCAGGTTCAATGTCTCTCAGTTCCCTGGGAACCATGACCATCTCCATGGTGTTCTACAGCAACTCTGGGCCACTAGAGCACCATAGTTACCCTAAATACACAGCAGCAATCAAGCACAGCTCTTGGCTTGAGGACATCCATTTCCTGCGTAACAAATCCTACAGAGATGTAGAAAAGGTGGGACAGTAGGAGGAAGACAGTGTGGGAAAAGAATTAGCTCACTATAAAGGAGCAAGATATGAAATAGCAAGCAGCTTGCATTTCATATGGGCAGAAAGGTGAGGTCTAGGAGAAAAAAAACCTGTTGTGTTGGAACAGACTGTTCCAGCAAAGCACAAAGCTAAATGTGGCACACAGACATGTTATTCACTCACAAGCTCTAAACCTACAGAGGAAGCATACGCCTGTCAACATTTTGACTTATAATAGAATTAGCATCCCATTACAGCAAAATCAAAAGAAGGCTTAAAAAGACTACCCTAAAATGGAAGAGAAAAATGAAGGTATTGAAAGGGTTCGTTATACTCTGCTGATCATGGCTGGCATGTATGAAGAACAAAGAGGTGAGAGAGGCTGTATTTGTAAGAGAGTCTGCCACTCCCCAGTATTTGTGTACAATTACAAACCACACTGATCCTTTGGAGGGACAACAGAGTGACATTAGAATGATGCACCCTTGGCAAGAGAGACACTGCTCTCTGCTGTTTGACTAGTCATCAAAATATCTGCTGTGCCTTTTCTTTCTTTTTGCTATTCTTTTTTTTTTTTTTTTAACTGTAGCTCAGTCAATGATTCATTTGTAAATGAAGGTCATGTTTCTTTCTTCCCAGGGATACTACATATAAACAAAGAAAAGGGTGTTTCAAGACATCCTACTATATGTCTTTTTCTGTAAGGTTGCAGTGACTCTATCCAAGGCTGAGGTTTTAGAGAAGTTATGTTTCTTATTAAAGCAGCTGATATTATGGAGAAGAAAGTTTTCTCAGCCTTCTTGTTTATTGTTTTCTTTTCCCCAATACCATGCAATTTTGTCTTTACTTTTTATTACATCTCTCTACAAAGGTAGGTAGATCATGCTAGCTATAGCATGTTATACAGTAGTCATACTGCTAAATCACAGCAAATTCTACATGAAAAGACACCACACGTATTAAAGTTAAAAAGAAGTTTTCTAAAAATATTTTATCCCTTTGTGCAGATTTTGGATCAAGCCATAAGAGCTCAGCACAGATGCTGTAAATTCAGCTGAGAAGAAGGAGTCAACAAGAAAAATGTAATCCTTAGGTGCCTGCGTTCAGGTAGGTGACACATAAAGTACCAAAACACCCCACGCAGATACAAAACGGTGTCTTTTTTTCTCTTCACAAAATTGGATTATTTAGCTTTGGTATCTAAAGGATGAAATCATCTCTCTTGTTGGATCTTAACCTCACACTTGTGTCTGATAAGATCGAACAACACATCATAGCTCAGCTTTACCTCCAATCAGGACATTCTCTATTGTGATTTCAGTAACAACCAGGCACAGCTGGCATGGCACAGAAATTTGGACATGCATAGGAACCAAGTATTTCTGCTAAGATTTGAGGGAAATGCAGAGGGTGATCCCTCAGACCATGATTAAAGACTTTGAGATGTGATTATACCTATAATTCTCATCACAGAAACTTGAAACAGCAGGTAAAAGAGGCCCAAATGAGGCTGCTTTTCCAAGTGCTCCATTAAAAATCAAGCTGCTTAAGAAAAATATATTACAGTGCAAGACAGAAAAGCACCTGGGATCATTTCTTCTCTAAATTTAGATGTCTAGTGTGTATTAGATTGGCAAAAAAGGTTGTTTGAAAACAGCTGATGGAAGAACCAAGGGCCAAGAGTAGGAGAACAAACAGAAAGTAGGATGCACAAGGCCTCCTAGCAGCAGACTGCAAGAGCATGCCAAGAGGAGGGAAGGAAGGTAGGAGTTCTTGAAAGTACTAGAGGTACTGCAGAGTTTTTCCACACCACCATAATGCACACTGTTTGCAATGAGCATTCCCAGCTGCACTGTTGCTGTAGCTAAGCCTTTGTCTCCAGTCCTTGTTTTCATCTCCAAGTAGTGGTAGGACTTGGAACACCTCTGTGAAATCCAGCTATCCCAATCCTAAAGGGAAAAGCCAGCAACATTATCTTTCCTATCCCCCCACATCCTTTGATATCTCTCTCCACATCTCTGAAAACATTGACATTTAACAGAGATGGGCATATTCTCATTTTCACTGGGTACATTAAGACTCTACAATCAGTGTGTAATAGCATATCACCACTGAGGGACACCAGGAGCATTTCCAGTGGATCCTTCTGTTTTAAAGATGGCTAAGACTGCCAGGGAAGAGTGTCCTTTTGCAGAGATGAGGCTCTGAAGAGGCTGGGGTTTTGACAATTTTCAGATAAGAAATGGGAGACAAAGAGCAAGAAATGCCAATGATCCTCCAGGGTTTATAGACCTTCTGCTCCAATTGAGCACTGAGAGATTATTTTGCCCTTCACACATCCTGTTCTAACCTTGTCAGAGCCCAGTGGAAATCTGTTAAAGGGTCTCTGTTTAACTTGGAATTCCTTCAAGCTGGTCTGGCCTTTTACCAAGTACATTCGGCCATCAGACCCCCTCTTGTGTGTGCCCCAGCATTGTGAAAAGACTATGTGGCTGATTTATAGATGGCTTTTATTAGGCTTGAGGAAGAGAGGGGGATCTGAGCAATTAAACTGTACCTTTGTTACACCAAGTTCTGAGAGAGCCAAAACGTAGCATGCACATGAATAATATAAGATAAACTATAGTCTTCCTCTTGTTTTTCAGACACAGCAGAATAACTCTTTAAAAACCTGTTAAAACCAAACAGGTTTTAGAAAGGAGCTACAGCCCATCTGTATTTACATCAGAAATGGGGGACAGGTGAGCAGTGTGAACTTCTTTGGGTGCCTCCAGATATCTACAGAGGCACACACACACACAGTGCCTGTGTGAAGGCTCCAGGCATGGTGGGAAAGCATTGTGGAACTGCAAGGACTGCACAGGAGCGCCAGCATGTGCATGGCTGCATTTCAAATCAAACAGCAACAGTATTTGTTGTTCTTAGCTCGTTTCTTAGCACTCAGGAAATCAAATGCCATGCTATTCTACCCTTTTATGCTGGGCTAGTTGTCATTGGAGTGCGATCTGTTAGGAAATTTTAATAGGGTTTCTTTTCTTAACAAATTTTATCTTTTCCAAGAAATAACTTCAATGGTTTAGAACGAGTTGCTGTAAAAGCTTATCTGCTTGATAAATATTTGTGAAGTTTGATAGACCTTGGAAAACTGACAAGCCTGTGGTAGCCTTTACACTGGGTTTCAGTGGGAACATGCTCTGATCCAACACACACTGCCAGATTTCACACCAGACAGCTAAGCCTGGATAGGGAAAAACAAAAGGAAAAACTTTCTAATGAAAATAATCAGCTGTTTGTAACATACAGATGAACTCTGGATTTATCCCTAATCTGCCATCGCCCCTTTAAACTCTTAAATCACAACCAAAATTACTGTGTCTTCCCTGTAACCCTTCCATATGTCATTCAGGTCTGTTGCCTCTGTGCTGTGTATTTGAGCTTACTTTGGCATGTCTTTTCCCATGATACCATTTGTATTGAGTGAGCCCAGCACAGCAGGAGTTTTGATCTCCTCGTGCCAGTTACATAACTCCTCTCCCCTTTACCAGGAATTTAGGACACAGGCACACACTGCCCCAGATCCACCTCACAAAGGAGCAGCTTGATTCCCTATAGAAGTGAAAAATCCCCAGTGTTATTGAAGATAAAACATGCAGATAATTCTATTCTTCTCAGGGTGCTTGACTGGCATAGTTAAGGCCCCTTCACCACATATAATTAAAATAGACTGACGGTGAGCAAGTTTCTTTCCTACCCACTCCCTTTTACCACCTCTGCTGATTTGTGGCTAGACTTTCCTCAGTAAACTTTACTTTTGCTAGAGAATTTACACAAAACTTTGAGACAGACCTAAGAACAGATACTGCCTCTGAAGAATCAGCCTCATACTCAAATCCCAGGGGGGTCAAAACAGACTACCCAGCCCTGAGTGGGGAGGTAGGTGCAATATGCCCTTTACAACTGTGGCCTCCAAGGTCACACCTGTGCCCAGCCACCCAGCTGGCTGAGGGCAAATACTCTCAGGCCTCCAGAGAGGTCCAGACCTCAGGACAGGACTTCTCCCTGCTCTAGTGAGAAAGTCTGCCTGAGAGAGCAGGCTTAGAGATTGTGGTGACCAACAAACGGCATTGCAAAGCCTAGTATCAGACATCAAGATTTTATGCGTCACTGTGATTAAAACAGGTTCATTTCCAGGTACCTCATTGCAATATTCCATTAGAAACTGATAATCCAAAGATCTCAGCTTTTGCAGTTAGGTCACACCTCAGGGTCACCAACACCTTGCCTCAGACCTCTTCTGGGAAACAAGCGCTGAGCAGAGCTCCTGAAACAGCAGCAGAACCTTTACTTATGTGGTGGACATGCAGCTGCTGAGTGCACAGCATGCTCAGGAAGAGCTCCTTTCTGACCCAGTGGCCTCAAAATAAGGAAAACTGTAATCAGGTCCAAGAGATGACTTTGATCCAGTCTTGTTCAGTATTTTTGTTGCAGGAGACAGGCTATTGTTACAAACAGCATTTGAGTACACTGTCTTTTGGGGCATAAAACATTGTGTACAAAGGGTCCATTCAACATCAGTGCTGAGCCTTGCACACCCGGTCACACAGACCCTTTTATGGGTCCTTACATGAAACAGAAGCATCACAACTTTTGTGCCCAAGGCAGCACAGCTGAGGTTTCTCCTTGGAGTTTGGCCCAGTCTCTAATAAAGATGGCTCACTGAGGCTCCTTTGAAGCCACTGCATGGCAGGCTTTTCCCACATTGCTTGAATAAAATGGCCTGTGAGATCTGGGAGCAAGTTCAGGGGAAGGGAAGCATACAAGCTCTTTTGGGGTTTGTCTGCAGAATCTGATGATCTGCTTTCTGGCAGGCGAGCCAAAAGGATTCAGTCATTGTCCAGTAAAGCTTTCAAGCAGGAATAGCCAGGAAATCAGTGCAAGAAGGAACAATCAAACAAACACAAAAACTTCTGGAATTCTCCAACCCTAAAGCAAGGTTGAGTTTTTGCTCAAAATGCCTTTTTTTTCTTTTTTTTTTTTTCTCCCCAAACAGTATCTTGGCAAGAAGAGGACATTTGTAAGCATCCTTCACTTCACTCAAATGATTTCCACTGAAGTTACCACCTTCTTCCTTTGTATGTTTGGTTACTGATGATGTGTTAAAATGGGATATATCATCTCATTTGCTCTCTGATCTGTCTCTGGAAGAAGCAGGTGCTGTGCATGCTGCTCCAGCCAGGGTAACAGTACCACAGGGCCATGCTGGGCCCTGTCCATAAGCACCACACGGTGCGGGCAGTGACACCACAGGCGTGACAGCTTACAAAGGTGAGGTCATGATGAGTTTCCCAAAACAAGCCCTCAACAAGCTGGTGCTCAGGCTGCCCCAGAGACTTCCCAATGCTCATGGTGAGCCAGGTGAGCAGGCAGCCCCTCTGGTATGAGAAAGAAATGGAAGATTCAGTGTCTGCTTGTGACACAAGTGCACACAGACAGACTTATGTCTTAGACTAGATTTCCCCGTAGGACCGGGGTGTGCTAGAGCCGCTGGCCACCTGTGTCTCTTGCTGCTGCCCTGCAGCTTTTTTCAGAATACTGTGGGAGGAGAAATGCAGATGTATTTCTGGAAACTACACAGTGATCAAGGCATCTGGAACATCATTCCCCAGCCAGCACAGCCACTGGCTTCAGCCAGCTCTGTTTTATTTCAGCCGCAGCAACGTCATTCAGCAGTGCTGTAACAACATTGAACCTGTCCCTCCCCCCATGGTGCTGCTGCAGCCACCCGGGGAACCAGGCAGGCTCTGAGGTCAATGGCTGCTTCCAGGGGACAACAGGTCAGCCACATGGGAGGGGAGGTGTCCATGCACAGCTGCTGGGCCCATAAACACAGGTGTGAGGCTCTGGTTCTGGGAAACACATATCCACACCTGGCTCATCTCAGAGCTGTTACCTGTCACATCTATTTTCTCTAGTCAGCAGGGGGAAGAAGTAGTGAGGTTTTTTACCATTTCATAGTTAAAATCCTGTGGCTCAGAAGTGCTGCTGGGACAGCTTTGAGGCCCAAAACACTCATCCATCAGCCACAGGACAAGCAGCAATCTTCAAAAGCAATAAGACCCTGAAATCCCGAGGCTGTGACAGTTGTCAAACAGCTGAATAGCCTTGACCCACAATCCAATGTCCTGGAGAGTAACTTGATGTCAGAAGCCATTTTTATGTGAACTAGTGTTGTACTTTCCACATCCCACATTTCAATTTTGTAGGTATCCTAGAGTCAAAGCAAGAATTCTCCAGACAATATCAAGATGCTGTGGTGGCAGGACCTCAAACATACAGTACTGTCAGTGCCAGGAAGAACTTGCAATAGCCCAGCCTCACTAGAAAAGTATCATTCAGACTTTTTAAAGAAGTGGACAAGGACTAGTCACTTCCCCAAAACAAGGTGAGATATCTCAAACTCACCTTTAGGCTTCAGAGGGCCAAGTCGGTGTGTTCTCTACAGGCAACGCTTCCTCTTTTAAAGGACAGAGTCAGATTTTACAAAGTTGCAGCAAAATATTCTTAGAGTTCTGACTGATTGGTAAAATTGCCCTACTAGGGGCTGCTCAGCAGGAAAGCAAACATCGCAAGTGGGCTATTTTCCATCCCTTCAGATCTTTTAACATTTTAGTAGTTGTGTCAGTAGGGAGCAGGAAATCTCAGAAGTACTGAAAATAAAAACCCTACAATTCCTTTAGTGCAATACACAACTCTGAGTCATCAGCAGAGTTTGCCCTCAGCTCAGAGTTTTCCCATTCAAATAATCCCATTGAAACCAGCTGTGATCAGAAGGTCTTTGTCCTGCATCTAATTTACCCTGTCAAAGTGTCTCTTCCATCTGAGTCTCTGCAGGGAAGACAGTCATCTCTCTGTGATTCCACCTCTAGTCAAATCCCCCGTGCCCTACTGAAGGTGACAAAGAGAATATTTTCTGTAACATCCAACAATTAACTGGTACTGGACATTAGGGGTATCACTCAGTTCATAATATCCCTCCTTTATTCCAGTGTAGGTGGAAGCAGGACAGGTGTCCTGCAGTGCTTGAGAAACTGTTCACACTCCTTCTTCTGACTTTTCAAGGTTTTCTGATGTTATGTTCATTTTTGCCATATAAAGACACATTTCCTCTAAATGTCTGTGAACACAGGAGGAAAATTCAGGCTCTTCCATACATCTATCTGCACCTGATCACATCTAGACTCAGTTTGGGGTGGCTGTGTTGCTATTACTACTGCACTTCAAAAGAACAAAGCTTCTCTTCTGTCAGAGAATTATCTCAAGGAAGTGTAAGGCAAAATTAACATCTTGCATGCTGCATTCCCATCAGCCAAGCTTTTGAAAAAGTCTGTTTTCTGTACAGTTTGTTCAAATTACTTCTATTAATAATTTGTCAGAAGGATTTAGGATAAGGTTCTTGAAGGCATATTGATAATTTTGAACCCAGAACAGCATGCACAAAGCTGCCAAGTAAAAGTTATCCTTTCAGATAATGATATTCACGAGGTCAGCAGAGGACACTAACCCTCAGCACTTTGCTTTGTTTCCACATGATCTCTTCTCCCTGGGGTGTGAGATTAGATTGAGACAAAAAACAGTTACCTCTCATCTTTCAGCCAGTCATCAGCACTGAATCTCTCAGTGCTGCTATGAGTCAGCTACAGATTGCAGCAACCTGAAGTCACAGAGTCACAGCCAGGGCACTGCGAGATGGAAATGAAAGGGCTGACCCTGACGAAGTCCCTTGTTCCTTCTTTGCTTCTCTCCTGCATACCCCACCCAACAGGGGTTTATGGTACACCACTGTTCACAGACACTGGCACTCTGCTCTGGCCATTGCTCCCAAGGAGATCAGGGGCCCTGGCAGGTTGAAGGCAGAAGGTGGATTGAGGTTTTCTTCCCATGGAAAATGGTCACCACATGTGTCCAGTCACACGTGGCTGACAGTGGGGTGCTGCCTCCTAAAATCATGAATGTCACAGGATTTCAACCAGACTAAACAACTAGGACTCTGGCTGCCCTTGGAGCCCCAGATGCCACCTCTGAGCTGACCCAGAGACACTGGGGGAATGAGCTTTTCTCCCCATGGCAAATGGTCACCATTCACGTCCAGCCACATGTGGCTGACTGTCGTACGAGATTTCAAGGCACAGAGTTGGGAAGAGCCAGGAGGAACTCTGGGTCCAGTCCTGCAACCATCCTATTTGGAGATTCAGTGTCCTTCACTACACTGCACCGTCAGTGCAACTTCCTGGGAGCCTGAAGTACAATACAGTGGCTCAGGCATCCATCTGGGACAGGGGTACTCAGCTCACCATTCTGCAGGACAGCTTGCGCGTGTGGCAGGCTGGCACTTTTGGGATGATGCAAGCGGCTCTGCCAGAGGGGCAGAGCAAGCCAGCAAAAGCTCCCCATCGTCTGCTTGGAGACACCAAAAAATGTGTGAGACTCAGGTAACTGCACAGGTCTTTGAGCCTGAGATGCCAGCGGTGCTGGCATCATGCATAATGTACATGCATAATTTAAAGTGTGAAATATTCATTTTACTCAAACTGCAGATTAATATTAAACTCAGCTAAAGATGCCAGATGGGTGGTGAATAAATTATATTCCCTTAAATGCATCTGAAACAATGTAAAATAAATATTGAAAAAATTAGCAGGCTGAAGATCGTGCCAACTTGTTTCATGTTTGCATCAGAGTACAATGAAAAGGTAGGTTGGATTCAAACGAATCACATTTATTCAGCTTTGCCCCATCCAGGAAGGCTTCAACAGTACAATCTGGAAGTCAAGGTGAAAAATTTGCTCCTTATTTCCCACACAGTCACAACACAAGTTACTCACCACAGAATGAAAACACACTGTGTTTGCTCCTGCCCTCCAGGATACTCCTGTCTCTTCTCATCTCCCCTGTTAGTCAGCAGTCATTCACATGCCCTCTTGATTTGAGGGAGTGGAAACCAATTCCTGTGACTTCTCTTGACACAGGTCACAGAAAAGGCTCGTTTTACCACCTTACCTGTGTATGTGGCAGGGCTCTCCAGCTTGCCTGAATTTCAGTAGCAGTGACAGAGAGGTTTGCATCACCAAACTCTGATTTGAAAGAAAACACAAGTGCAAAAGCCTTACCATGCAGAGGGATGAACGGCTCCTTCAGAGCTGGGAGAGCATTCAGTTAGCACAGAAAACCTCTCAGCTGCTCATGCAAACAAAGGACTGGCTGCCAGCTCAGCAGTGGGTCAGGCTGAACAATGTACAAAACCCAGAAACTGCAAGCTGGACAACGTGCTTCCCCATGAAATCTAGAGTAAGGCTTCCCAGGCTGAGGTGCATCTATGTTATCCCCAACCTCCTTCTAAGATGAAGGCAAGAAAAGCTGGTCTCCAGAGGCCATGGGAAGCAGCCAAGTTCACCTGACAGAGGCATAGAAGATACTGCTCTCACCATGTACCAGAGGAGATGGAGGCATGAAGGAAGCCACATCCCTCGGTGTGATGATGGGCTGGTTCAGGTCCAAGCTGTGTCCTTGCTGCTGCAGCCTCCTCTGCTGCAGTGGTTGCTTTTCAGAGAGGGAGAGATGCTGGACAGGGTCTCCTCAGCTGCTCCAGAGGTTGGGAACAGGGATGATGGTGGGTGGTGAACTGAGAGAGGTCTGACCACCAGCCAGCAGCTCTGTGCTCCTCTCTTCCTTTCAGCAAGACTTGAGTGATGAAAGCACACCACCACATTTATTGCTGGGGACTAACTATGCAATACCCTGCCGTGCTCACACTGCCCCCCAGTTCAGCAGTGCACCAGCTGACTTTCCAGTGGAAGACTGACATTGTCTGTGCCTTGGGGATGAGCTGGGAAAGGAACCACTGCCATACAGCTCAACCAAAGCACGAGGGATTGTACTGACAAAACAGAGTCTCTCAGACTGGGATTTCTTTATTTCAGTTAACTGCCCAGTTCTCTTACTTTGCTGCCAGTTTGCCATTGCTGAGCAGCAGCCATGCATTAACCCAAGGGAGCTGCCCTGAAACCATGGGCAGTTCACCAGCTCAGCACTTGTCAAACAAGAAATTAGTCTCCATTAACTAAGGTCCTGAATTAAAAGGAAATATGCTAAGCTGCATCAAATGCTGTTGGGGATACTCACATTCATAACTACATTAGCCTTGATTATGTTGATCTCAATTAACTTTCAAATCTAGGCTATTTTAGTTGTCCATATATGTTGAACATCATTCAACCACTGGGAAATGGAATTTAGGTTTCTTCTTGGTGTAGAAGTAGGCAACCAAGTTACAGCACAGGAGCTGAGTCACAGTCACTGCTTGTGCTCACACTGTAACCCTTCACAAATGTGACTTCCAACACATTAACATGAATATCCCCCCATGAGGTTTAAATGAAGGCCTCGCCTTGTGGCTGCTGCAGGGTGGGAGTACCTGCAGCATTAGCTCAGCTCTTGGAAATAAACAGAATGTGATCAAGCCCGTAGGATGGATAGAGAAATAACCCCAGGGAATGCCTATGGGATGAAATTACATGTATGCTCTGTGGAAAGGACACTTGTCCCAATCAAGCAAAGTCAGCTGAAGATCATCAGTTCATCTACAGTTAAGGAAGTCTCTTTTCCACAAAGTGAGGGTCCATGTGGCACCCCAGTCTGGCTCACCTCCTCCTCTGACACAAGGAGGAGGAACACAATCATGAAGGCCATTTAGCCCAGCTTAAAGCACACCACTGCCAGTGCAGAGCCCTTTGCAGGGATGTCCTACCCATGGTGGGAATGTGCCTCAGTTGCAGGAAACCTTCAGTCTTCTGTGCTCCCCTTCTGCACAAAAGTCCCACCATCAGTGTGATACAGAGGCCGTTTTACTGAAGCAAAGTGCAGTCATTGATCCACACAGACTTCGCTGATCTGCACTCTGTGCTCAGGGTATGCAGACTGGAGTTTCCACAATACAATCCTGTATCCCTCCAAGGGTCTCAGCTAGCTCAGCCCTTCTCAGGCCTAACAGGATTATATCAAGAAAGACAGGACAAGGATTCAAAAGAGGCTCTCTTACCCTTTTAGCTGCAAGTCCTTTATTCCAGGTTGATGTCCCGGGAGAGAGAGAGCTCCCGGGGGACAGGGGACCCTTTATCTTAGGGTCTCTGAGGGAGGGGCTAGCTGGCACACAGCCAATGGGGTCAGAAGGGGAAGGAAGGGTCAGACTACATGACAGGAGTTCCAGGGGTCCCTGAGGGAGAAGAAACCATTTCCCCAGGGGGATGTAACATCTCCTCCTTTTTTTGTTTAAAAAGATACAGAGAGAAGTTCTCACATTCTGTTTAACACGGAGTGTGGGTTTCCCACCACTTATGGTTGGTAGGGAGACCGGACCGCTTTAGATTTGCCAACTCTATATGGTTGACTTCTGAGGTAGAAGATATGAGGCCATTAATAGCCTTGAAAATCAAACAGTGTAGGATCCCGAATGCTATGGTTACAAGGAAAAGGATAACAAAAAGTAACAAAATTGTTTTGACTACAGAAGTCCACCACCCAGTGAGTCCCCAGCCCTTGAACAGTTCCTTGATCCAATCTTCTGATTCTTGCTTCACTTGTCCAATCATGTTGTTCATGCTTCGGAGGGCAGCATGGATGTTTGGAGCCTTTGAGGACAAATTCATGCAACAGAGTCCTTCAAATTCCTGGCATTCATGTCCATGTAATAGCAAGAGATAGTCAATAGCGGCACGGTTCTGGATGGTGGCCTGTCTGGTAATCTCCTCGTCTTCTAGGAGGGAGCTGATGGCGATAGATGTTAAATTAGCCTGCTTGACCACCCAGCACTCTAGGTGGCCCAATTCACCTAGAGCTTTGGCTGCTGCTACCCACGGAAGAAACAGGGATACAGCAACTCTTTTTGACTTTGCCCAATGAAAAATGTCTGAATTACAATTTGGGTCCAAATTGTCAGCACTCCTTTTTTGAATTTTGTCAGCCGATTTGTTTTTGTGTGTCCATTCACGAATTAAAGTTTGGTTGGGTGTCAACACGGACAATCGCCCTATGGTACATGGCCCTCCGAAAAGCCGGGATGGAATTCCTGCCCATGCCCGATCCCCACAAACCAAGAACAATCCTCTAGGGAGGCTCCTGGGTTTGGAGTGGGATGGGTTGTCTGATGCAATGTGGCTTATATTATGACACCACCTCTTTGCAGTAAATTCTCCCCGGAACTGCTTTATAAGGTGGTACTCGTCAGTGCTAGAGGGTTTTGGGATGACAGAGAAATGGATGCAGTATGTGGCAGGGGAGGAACCCAATAGTTCTAACTCCTGGGGTTCATGAGCTACCCTGGGCAAACCCTGCACCCATTCCGCTAAGGGGTTCATGGTGAACACACCTTGCTTTTGCTGATCTTGGTGTGGTTGTGGAGTGTGTGCCTCTGGAATTTCGTTGGACCTGTATTTGTCTAAGCCTGCTGGAAATTCTCCAGCCTGCAAAGGAATTCCTACCAGACAGGTAGACATAGGATTCTTAGCTGCTGCAGTGGACAAACATATGTTTTCTTGCTGAAGTGTCTGTGCCAGGGTTACCCAGACGTTCTGACGTGGCTGAGGGATGATCCATGCAGCTGCCAGACTGTTCAGCATTAGCAGGATGACAACTTGGATGGGGTTCATCATAGGGTTGAGTGGGAGGTAGGTTTTCTCTGGAAGGGAAAAATAAACATTTTTAAAACATGTTAAAAGTTCCTGTTTCTGCCAGAAGGAATCCACCTCTAAGGAGGATCTTTCTCTTCCATCCGGCGGCGTCTTCTCTTCGAAGCATCAGTCACTTGCTTCTCGTCCCCTTCTGCTGGAGCTGGATTTTTGGGGACAAAAGGTTTCACCCACTTCTGGGGAATCCACCGAGGGCCTGAGGGAGTAGCCACACATGCATAGCCACGACCCCAGGTCACAAGCTCATAGGGACCTCTGGTTTCCCAAGTTTCAGGATCCCTAATCAAAACCGGTGGACGCTGAGACAATTTAAACTGATCACCACTGTTAAAATGACGTACCACAGGTGGACTCATGTTTTCAAATGAACAGTTTAGAAAATTGATGGTGAACATGGCTTTGCAGAGCTTCTGCTGTGGTGTCATCCACGAAGCCGAGCAGTTCTGCCTAGCCAGAACCTGTTTGAGCGTTTGGTGTGCACGCTCGATCACAGCTTGACCTGTGGGGGAGTGAGGGATGCCAGTTTTATGCTCCACTCCCCACTGCTGGACAAATTCTAGGAACTCCTTGGACACATACCCTGGGCCGTTATCAGTTTTGATTGTTTTTGGAATTCCCAACACTGCAAAGGCTTGCACTAGGTGTTGCTTGGCATGTATGGATTTTTCTCCTGCGTGGGCAGAGGCATACACTGCACCTGAATATGTGTCAATGCTCACATGAACATATTTGAGGCGACCAAAACTAGGAATGTGTGTGATGTCTGTTTGCCATACCTCACAGCTGCCCAGGCCCCTGGGGTTCACCCCCATGCCCATTGATGGCATGACCTGGAGCTGGCAGTTTGGACAGGTACCTACAATGGCTCGAGCCTGGCTCCGTGTTAGCTGGAATTGTCGGATCAGGGCTGGCACATTTTGATGGTAATGTTGGTGACTCAGTTTTGCCTGCTGGAAGACATCAGGGAGATGTGCCTTTTCAACTGGGGCAGCAAGGCAGTCTGCCTGGCGATTCCCCTCTGCGATCTCACCTGGCAAATCAGTGTGTGACCTCACATGCATCACGTAAAACGGGTGCTGTCGATGAGAAACCAAATAGATTAGCTTTGAAAGCAACCTGAAGAGATGTTCGTTCTCTATTTCTTTGAGCACAGCCTGCTCCGCTCTGGACACTACTCCCGCCACATAGGCAGAGTCGGTTACCAAATTGATTGGTTCTGAGAACTTCTCAAAAGCTCTTACCACTGCGGCCAGTTCAGCCACTTGGGGGGATCCCTCCACAAACTCAACATCAGCTTCCCAATGCTGAGTCCGTGGGTTCCTCCAAGTCACGACGGACTTGTTGGAAGTACCCGATGCGTCTGTGAAGACTGTGAGAGCTTTGAGTGGTCTCCGACTCCTTTTCTCATGAGGAATAAGGTGGAATTCCTCATTGAACAACTTGTGGGACGGGGCATGGACTGATATTTGTCCCCTGTAGCTGTCCAGAGATAATTGGAGACTGGCATTGCTCTGCAGCAAATGCTCAAACATCTCTTTGGTCAATCTCTCAGGAGAGTTCTTTCCCTCCTCTGAAAGTCTGACCGGGAGGTGAATGCATGCAAAGTCACAACCTGCCAATTCACACAATCTTACCCTGGCCTTCCGAATCAGCTGTGCTATCAGCTCCTGTGGCTCTGTGATGGTCTTGGATCTTTGGTGGGAGAGGAAAACCCACTCTATTATCAACAGTGAATCTCTCTCTTCCTCGATCCACTGAAAGATCAAGCCATGCAGGTGTGGCAGTTTTCCTAGAACAATAAACTGGAAAGGCACCTTTGGCTCACACCGGTGAGCCTGTCTCTCTGACAAGGCTTTTTGTACCTTTTCGATTGCTGTCTTCGCCTCTGGGGTCAGCTCCCTGGGAGACGTCAGCTCCTTCTCCCCCTTCAATAAATTGAAGAGGGGTTCTAGATCTTGATTTGTGAGGCCTAGCCAGGGTCTTACCCAATTCAAAGATCCACACAGGGAGTGGAGATCTGCTAGAGTTTTTGGATTGCAACCAATTTCTAAGCTCTGTGGAACAACAGTCCTTGCACTGATTTGCAAGCCCAGGTATTTCCAAGGTGGCATCCTTTGAACCTTGTCCTCCTGTAATTGAAATCCAGCAGAGGTTAAAACTTTAACCACTAGGTCAAGCGTGTGTTGGAGTATAGAGTCATTGGGGCCACACACTAGCACATCATCCATGTAGTGAAGGATGATGGCTTCTTTCCTCTGTGCGCGTATTGGAGACAGTAATGAGGCTACATATTGTTGGCATATAAAAGGACTCGATTTGAGACCCTGGGGAAGGACCCTCCAGTGATAACGCTTCATTGGGGCCTGTCTATTGACAGTGGGAACTGAGAAGGCAAACCTAGGGGCATCTTCAGGGTGCAATGGAATTTGGAAAAAACAGTCCTTGATGTCGAAGACAGCCAATTTCCAATCTCGGGGGAGCATTGTTGGAGTGGGCATCCCTGGTTGGAGGGGTCCCATGTCTTCTACTATTTTATTAATTTCTCTTAGATCATGGAGCAACCTCCACTTGTCCTTTCCCGGTTTCTTTATCACAAAGATCGGGAAATTCCAGGGGCTTGTTGTCTCCACAATATGTCCCTGAGCCAATTGCTCTTCCACGAGTTTTTCCAGCGCCTTGAGCTTTTCTTTACTCAAAGGCCACTGTGCTACCCATCTGGGGGTGTTTTCCAACCACTTTAACTTCTGGGTAGGGCGCTCCACAGTGGCTACTTGCAAAAATCCTGGGGTGTTTTAGGAATGACCAATCGGACTCCCCACTGAGACATGGTGTCCCTCCCCCACAGTGGGGCGTTATAATCTGCTACAAAAGGACGGACATTCGCCACCTTTCCATCAGGTCCCTCAATTTGCACCACGTTTTTCGAAATCCTTGCCATTGAGATTCCTCCTATGCCCTGAAGTTTGCCTGCCACCGGTTCTAATTCCCAGTTTGAAGGCCACATGCTTTGTGGCAATACGGTGACCTGAGCTCCCGTGTCGAGTACTCCCGCCACTTGGAGGCGCTCTGATCCACAAGTAATGTTGCACATCATAGAGGGTTTAGGTTCCCCCACCACCTCTGTCCAGTAGACCTCTGGTGATTTACCGTCTGCTGTGATCTCTGCTGGAACCGGAATGGCTTGGGCAAGAATTTGCCCCGCTATCAGATAAAAGGGTGGGTGCAAACAACGAGCCAACAACATGAGGCCTATTATTTTTCCCTTTATGGTCATGGGAGCTATCTCAATTTCCAAGGGTGTGTGTGCTGTGTCCCCAATAACAAAATACTCACTGTCCAGTCCCATGTGGTAAACCGTCAGGTCCTGTGAGATGTTAGACAGGTCAACTGTTATAACCATCCACTCAGTAGATCTGAAATGGAAACCTTTGGTAGTTACAAGTCTAAAACGGCCAAGTGGCTGCCAAACCTTGTTAGTTGAGCATTTAACATTTACATTTTTCTGCACCCCCACACCCCGTGACCTGCCCTCCCCCCCCTTTTTCTTTAAGAGAGAAGCTTTTGCCAATGTGAGTCCCGCTACATTTATATCTTTGCGCGTTGTAGTATCAACCGCGGGCACGCGCTGTAAATTCAGTTTTTTTGTTTGTTGGATTTCTTCTGCTTCTGCGTCTGGGGGCAGGATCTGGCGAAGTGTCCTGGTTTCTTGCAGCGGAGGCAGATGATGCGCTGCAGCTGGTCTGGTGGCATCTGTTGCCTGCTGGGGTGTGGTCTAGCAGGGGCTGTATGCTGTGGGTGTGTTGTTCCAGGGTGTCTTTCAGTTGTGCAGAACAATTCTGCCCGTCTGGAACAAGCTTCTATCATCTGGGACAGAGTAGGTGGTGGGTCCAAGGGTAAAGTGAGGATAATTCTACGACAGGTCTCATTAGCATTTCTTTGAGCCATCTCTTTGATCAGCTCTGCCTGCACCACGGGATCTGGTATTTGGTGTTCCACCTGTGTCCTCAGACGATCAACAAACTGTAAGAAATTCTCCGTAGGAAATTGTTTAACATTAACATAACTTCCTTTCCCTTCCCTTGATGGTAGCTGATAAAACATTTTTTCTGCAACATTGCTAATCCTAAGTAAAATTTGTTTGGATAATACTCGGGTTTGTTTTTCGGGGCAAGCCCAGACACCTTCACCACAAAGATGTTCAAATGTAATATCATTATTCTCAGTGTCTTTAGCCATATTAGGGTTTTGCTGAATCTCCTGTAAGAGTGTTCTTAAAGCTCTTTTCCACATATTGTCCCACAGATCATACTCTGAGGGAGATAACAGACACCTGAATAAGTCCTTAATATCATTAGGGACCATTTCATTAGAATCAAATGTGGCTCTAAACATCCCTTTAAAGATGGGGGTGTCCCTGCCAAACTCACGTTGTACTTTACATAGTTCTTTCTTGTCTTGGTAGGAGAGTGGCTGGTATTGCCGAGAACCCTGCCTTTTGCCTACATATGCTACTGGAGCTACAGAGAAAATGGGTTCATCTGCATTTGCCAAGGGTCTGGAAGCTGCTGCCGGACCCCCCGTGTCTGGGGATACCGGGGTTACAGTGTTATCAGTCCCTTGTGGGTGGGGAAGGAAAAGCGTGCTCTGTCCGTGCTGGCTGGGCAGCCCAGGCTGTCCCCCTCCCCCCGCCGTGTGGCAATCATACCCCCCGCTGTGGCCGTGCAGGGTGAGGGGGGCGGCCCTCTCCCTGCTGCCGGGGAGGCAGGAGGAGGAGGAGCCGGCCCCCCCTGAGCCGCCGCAGCAGCCGGGAAGGAGGCATGGGGAGGAGGGGTGGGGTGGGGCTGCCGGAGGCCAGCAGGGGTTGGCACAGGGGTATGGGATGGGGGCGGGGGCAGAGGGAGGGGGTTGGGAGGGGAAGGGGTCGTGGGGGGAGGGTCGGGGCACATGGCAGCCGCCATTGTTATCAGCCACGTGGAGGGGGTCCCTAAGGGACCCTGCCGCCTCGCAGAAGTCCCGGGCCGCCCCTGCCCCCCCGCCGTGATCCTGAGGAGAGAAACTGGCTTTGTTAAAAGGATCCCGGGACAAAGGTAAACCCGGGTATAAAGGTGGATCAGAGGGGGGATTACATGGGGTAAGTTTTTGCTCCTGGCTGGGTTTGTTTAACTCTAACAGATGGTTACGAGCTTGCAAAAATATTGGGATAAATACAGAAGCGGCGTGATCATTATTTTGGACTTTATCTGTGATTACCGTACCCACGTAATCCCAAAATGAAACAGTATCTATCTGCAGTAATTCAGCTTCAGTAAATTCATGTTCTAACCAGCGAACAAAACGTTTTTGCAGCCTTTTGGAAATTTTAACGTTAATTAAAAGGTCCTGGAGTTGTTTTAATATACTCTTTTGAGGAGCTGATAGCTGCATGCCCATGATTCGATATTATTGAAAGCTATTAGCTCAAAATCCAGCCTCCAGCTGCTAAAGTCAGCTGTATGTAACTCCTGTGTCTCCTATAACCAGAGAGAACAGGCGGGGAAAACTCCGGGGCTGCGGTCACGCGTCCGCGCCGTTTCTCCAGCCCCGGTGGCACCGGGGGGGTCCCCACCGCCTTGCTTGGCCGATGGGATACGTACCCGGGCCGGGGTTTCCCCAAAAAGCAGGGCTCCTTGTGCGGAGCCGCCCCACGGGCCCGCGGGCTGCGGCAATCAGAAACGAAAGAAAAAAAAAAGAAAAAAAATCGCCGCAGCAGGGTCCTAAAACCCACCCGCTGCTACTAGCAAAGGTAAAATTCCGCCCTCCCAGTTTGCGGTACCGATCAAACGGAGGACTTTACCTGGTCCGTGGTATCATATGCTGAGTGAGAAGCAACTGAAGGTCCTGTCTTTAGCTCACTCGTGACTGGGCAACCACAAGCTACGAGCTTATCCCTACCCACCTATAGCAACAACATGTGGCCAAAGTGCCTAGGGTAATTGAACTTCCCAAAGAGCTTTCAAGACTATGAAAGGTCTCCAGCTCCGCATGGGTTTCTAGAATTAAAACCCACTTTGGGTGCCAACCAATACAATCCTGTATCCCTCCAAGGGTCTCAGCTAGCTCAGCCCTTCTCAGGCCTAACAGGATTATATCAAGAAAGACAGGACAAGGATTCAAAAGAGGCTCTCTTACCCTTTTAGCTGCAAGTCCTTTATTCCAGGTTGATGTCCCGGGAGAGAGAGAGCTCCCGGGGGACAGGGGACCCTTTATCTTAGGGTCTCTGAGGGAGGGGCTAGCTGGCACACAGCCAATGGGGTCAGAAGGGGAAGGAAGGGTCAGACTACATGACAGGAGTTCCAGGGGTCCCTGAGGGAGAAGAAACCATTTCCCCAGGGGGATGTAACATTTCCATATAGAACAATTCCTTGAGGAAAAAAGAGTATGTGATCCCATCCTAAAGGATGAGCTCAGATACCGTTTTATCAAGAAAATTCTGTAACTGAAGCTTTTTTTGGCAATTCTCCATATGAGCATCAGCATAGCACAAGAGATGTCTCTGTGGCTTCTTCTGAGATAACAGTAGAGGTTCCCTCAAATGGTGGAAGCAGATTCAGTGCTGGAAGCAAATCTAAATCCTTTTCACATGATAAGTGAAACTCTTGAACTCTTTTGTATAACCTATATTTTTTCCTTCTTAAAAGAAAATTCATTGACCTGAAAGAAGGATTACTAACTGAAAGACATTAGATTTAGGCTACCAGGCAGAAATCCTTACTAATCTTGGCTAATCTTATGCCTGCTTAAATTCTGCTTTCAGAAGTTTTGGTCCAATCACTCACAAAACAACCTGTATTTGAAAGACAGACTGATGTCATTAATTACCTTTATCCCTCATCATCTCTCTGTCATCTGTCTTAAAGAAAAGCTTACCCCTGCAGTTAAGAGTTTATCTTGGACTTGGTAGTTCCCAGAGGACAGAGCTACATGGGAATGGCAAAGAATTGCACTGCATTCCTGGGGAGAAGTTTGGTTCCCTGGCCTGCCACAGACCTCAGGTGCCCATCAGCCAAACTTTACACTGTGTCCATGTCCCTGGTGTGTCCAGAGCACATGCTGCCCCACCTGATAGATGCAGGAAGCAGAAACATTACAGGGTACAACACTGTTAAAATAATGACAGTCCCAGCCACAGGAGTCCAGAAGTCCCACAGGAGCTCTTCCTGGAAAAAGGACAAAACTCTCCCTTCCTTGAATGGGCACTACACAAAAACAGTGCTTTTACGGCCTATTCCACTGCCTTCTGGCACAAACCAAGTGCTCAGCAGGGACCTCACAGGACTGAGGTGCCTCTTCCAAGGAGAACACATTCGCTTGCTAAAGCACAGCGTGAGCTCAGAGGCTGCTCACCCCTCTCTGGCATCCCCCATGTGCCTGTGCATGGTCCCCAGTGCTGAGTAGGACACGTGCCAGGCCCCACTGCCCCACTCTGTCTGTGCCCCAGGGCTGACCCTGTGCCCTGGCAGGAGACAGAGGCAGGGCTGTGCGCCACACTGAGTCTCCCGTCAGACATAATCACACAGGCAACGGCCCTAAATCCCTGCCTGACGTCTCAGCCGCTCTGGATGCCATTAGAGGCAATTTTCTGTCCAGCCACAGGTTCTAATGGGATGTGCAGTTAAACAGATGCATCCTTTCAGCTTCACTCTGCAGAGCCTTCACCCTCCAGCTGCTGCTGCTCCTGTCCCAGGGAATTGGAGTGCTCTTGGTGTTTCTCTTTTGCAGACAGGCACATTGCTCAGAGAAGCAGCTCGTGCCAAGAAAAGTGCATAATCTCCAAAGCCACCTGCTCAGCTTTTGTTCTTTGAACTCCTTACAATCAATTTCCCTTTCCCAGGAGAAGGTGCAACTGTTTTCAGTGAAGTAGGAAACAGAGGATTCATGATATGCTATAAAAGCATAGCCAGTCCAAGGGAAAAGGGTAATTTGCCTCACTGTGGGGGCTGAAACATGTTATATGGGAAAGCAGAAACACCCTAGGATCCCCAGTGCTAACTTCCCAAATTTCGGGAAGCTGCCTTCGTGCCTACCTCAGTATCTTGCAGATTATCATCATGTTCCCATCAGGCCAGGCTGCAATGTTAGTACCACACAAAACAAGATGTGGCACTTCCTGACAGGTCTCCATTTCCACCCTGTGACTTTCTGTGACTCCTGCTCGGGACAGGACAATGTGGTGTTTGCTGCAGGGGGTTCTCTCAGCTGGTCACCCGATGGCAGAGCCACGCTCCACCTCAGGCCCCAGTGCCTGAGGCAGTGAGCACAAGGCTGTGGGACTGAAAGCCACCCATTCTCCCTGTCCTTTGGTTCTGCAGATGTGCAAATCCATTCCATGATTCAATCATTTATTATGACAAAACTGTTCTTTGCAAACAGCAGCCACATGCAAACATCTGCCCCTCTGTCTGCAGGGTAACCTGAATCCCCACCATCTTCCCTGGATTTTCTTGTTCAAAGAACCTGACAAATGTCCACAGAGATACAGCACGTGACCTTGTACAAGTGTTCACCTTGTGCCACGCTGTCACAGCCAGCTGTCTTTGATGCTGATAAAAGTTTGGTTTCCCTTTAAGGGTTTCCACTATAAATACTTGTACGATATGGCATAAAGCAGGCACAGGTAAACAGGTGGAACAAATGGCTGCCTCTCTGTGTCAGTGCTGCTGTTTCAGCACTGACACAGAGATGGTTCAGCTGCCCAGGAAAACCTGCCTTGCACAAGGCTGGCAACCCCACGCCCAGAACTGCTGCCCCAGGCAGTGCTCAGGAGACCCCCTGCCCTCCCCATCAGGCTGAGATGCTGCTGTTTGTGCAGTTTCTCTGAGCAGGAGCCCCTTGTCTCCTGCTCTCAACATGCCACCTCCTCTCCAAGCACACTTCTGGCCTCAAGTATCACATTTGCTTCCCAATTCTACTATATTCATGTCTTTCTAAATGAATGAATCTCTGCTGTGAAGCTTAACAAGGAAAAAACTTCTATTATCATCAATAACTCAAACTTGCCTTTGGAATAATTCATTTTTCTTCTGGTTCCTAGAGGAGGGTGGTGTGGACTGTGCACAGCAAACAGCTGTCAAACACAACACTGTCTCCTGCTCAAGATTTGTCTGCTGAGAATTTGATGTCTGCACGTTTTCTTGGCATTACTCCATGAATATTTTCTGCAAAAGCAATTTATTTATAAAGTGTTTCAAATAATCCAAAAGAGTGTAACATGCTCATTTAAAACATGACCTGTTTGATCAGGGACATGTTCACACAGTACTCTCTGTTGCAGAGGAACAGCTGGTGAGACAGCACTTGCATCACATTTCTGGCAGGGTTAGTCACATCTTGGTCACTGAACTCACAAAGTCCACAACATCACTTCAAAAAGGAAACCTTTTTTCAGGAACTTGCTGTGGAAAGCAAATGAAAGATTGCTCAGCCTGAGACTGTGCAAAGGCAACCTGCCAGGGCCATGCCAGAACAGTCTCAAAGAGCACTCGTGCTTTGGACCCGTGAAAGGCATTGCAGCAGTGCTCCCCAGCTGTGGCAGTTTGGAGACAGCTTCACCGGTTCGGTGCTATGGAAACCAATGGCTTTTCATGCCCACCTAGGGCAGGGAGAGGGGCCAAAAAGACCCAAATCCTGGTTTTATTGGAAGTGTACTTCACCTGCTGCTCCTGAGAGAGGAGCCAGGGCCACCATACTCAGCCCCACAGCAAGTGGTGGAAACCTGAAGACACTGCTCCTGTCACTCCCTCACCTTTTTTTCTGAAGCTTCCTGAGTTAGTCCCCTGCCTGAGGCTGCTGTCTATCCATGTAGGAGTGGGACCGACTCCAAGAAGGCTATGACCTAATGTTTTAGTCTGAACAGAGAGGTGAAAGAGATGGAATATCATACAGGAAAGTGCTCTCTATGCATGCAATTATCTGATAATGTATTTTGGGAGATGAATCTCAGAAAGGGGAACAAACCTTTCACTTTCTTTGCACTGGGAAGCTGCATTATCCCTTTAAAAACAGGGAACTAAACACATGAAAAATGATACAGAAAGTAGCAGAACAGTAAGGTGCTTTAAGTCATGCCCAGTTCAGGAAAGGGAGGTGAAAGGGATCAAGTCCTGCTGATCATGCCAGCACGTGAAATTTGGTAAAAACTATTCCTGCTGATTTAAGACTAATCGGGTCTGTGAACACCTGGAGTAGTTCAGCCTCTTCCCATGCTTTATGGCTGGATTCCTTCATGCATGTACATAAGCAGCAAAATCCAAGTGAAACCTCTGCATCCATCTTTTTCTCCTGGGCCCCAGTGTCCCCGTCACAGGTCACACAGTGGCCCAGTGCCCCACGGAAAGTGCTGCTGGGGCCTCCCTGAGCTGCCTGCCCCATCCTTGCTTGGGAAACCTGCAGGAATTTAAAACCTTTGACGTGGCTGCCCCTCTGCCACACTTGAACAAAGGTGTAGTTTGGTAGGGGTCAGACACACAAGCACGTGGACAAGACATCCCTGATCCCTGGAGGAACCAAGGCCCCTGGGAGTGGTGACTGTGCTGCTTCACCTGTGCTCACCAGCAGTGGAAGGATTTGGCAGACACTGCTGTTACAGTGCCTGGTTGTTCTCCTGAGAGCAAGAGAAAACTCAAAGGTTTTCCAAAAATGTTTAACTGATCTGTGCCTGGGAAGGAAAACATCATCAGTCTTATCTTACAGTTGAGAGAAGTACAGAGAGAAAACAAATACTATAAAGATGGAGGACTCAGTGGCAGAGAGAACCCAGGTAGATTCACTTCTGAGCTCCCTTCCAGCAGACAGCTCCCCACACCAGTCCCTGAGAGCTTCTCCAATTTCTAGCTGTTCAGCTATGCTGCAAACAACTGCAAAAGCCTGTAACACCTTCCTGACATAACTGCCAAACGTCCATAGAAGGGATACAGATAATAGCCACCCACTCATGTGGGACATCAGGCAAATCATACCAGCAGAGGGCCAGAGAAGGCTGTTGTTCCACTGCAAGAAGCCAGGCTCACCATGAAACACTTCCCAAAAAGGCCAGGCACTCAGTCCCCTGTGTGCGTTTGTTGCTGATGCTGGATATGACTTTCCCCTCAAGGGAAAGTGTTCTCCCTCAAGGCTGAATTTTAGTTACACCAGCTACCACTTTATCATTCACTTCCACTCCCAGTGACTTCAGAAGAGCTCAGAGGAAGGTGAGGTGAGATTTTGCTGCCAGCCCCTCTCTCGGTGCAGGAGGAAGGGTGAAGCTGCTCCAGCTGCAGGGCTCTGGGTTCCAGCACCAGGAATAGTCCCACCTGCCTGGGGCAATCCAGGGTGCCCCAAATTCTCTGCTCCTGTATTTTGGCACAGAATGCATGACTGTGGCACAGGACATGACATGAGTGCTAAACATGGCATGAAAGGTGTGTGTGCATGCTATGGTATTTCCATCCACCCATTTCTATTGGGTTCTCCTAACGCATCCGGAGTGGGAGCTGTGTAGTATCCCCGTACATGTGAGCACAGAAAGAAATCTCTTCTCTCTGTAATTTCATTTGTTCCTAACATCAGAGAGGTATTTTGCCAGGAGTTCCTGTACAGACATTAGGACAGCCTTTTAGATTGAGAAAATCGAGATGTTTCTAGATTTAAATGAAGCACCAAGAGGCAAGCCACTCACCCTTCCTGAAATAACCTCTCCCTTCTGAGAGAGATGCTTTCCAAAGGCTGATCCTTTGCAGGTGATGGTGCCGGGGTAATGGTTTCCATCATCCCTAACTGCAGTAGTGAAGGCCAAGTGTTGTTTTTGCACAAACATAACCCGAGAGGGCAAAACGTGAACACGCACACTTACACCATTGATGCAGGCTTTATGCTTTGTCTCAAACACGAAAGGCACTCCTCCAGACCTCAGTGAAGTCTGAAAACACACTCATAATCTAATGGAGAGATACACAGAGCATTTAGGGCTGGATCTGAACAAGTATGGCAAATTTTACTGAAACAGTATTTAAGGCACCCGAGTTACAACCTTTGCAATAACACAGCTGCTGTTAGAGCAGGACCTTCTCTCAAGCAACTTACACACTCTAACCCAACTTTATCCAGGATCATGTGTTAAATCACTGCAGAATCATGGGTCAAAGTTGTTTCATAGCTTTACTCTCTCAGTAATGTGCAACATGAACATAATAGTGTTATTAAGAAGTCAAAAATAACTTAACACAATAGCTATATAAGATTTTCCAATGATCAAAGTTTCCGCAATTATTTTTTGTTAAGTTCAGAAAATTAGCATATTTGTTAATCAAATTAATTTAAAAAGTAGCTTTTAAAAATAAAAGCAATGCTTTAAATAAATATAGTCTTTTTTATAACCATAAAACACTTAGTCCTGTTAAAGGTAACACAAATACTCCACTCAAGCACAGTACTTAAACGATTGAAATGAATGCTGTGAGCACACGTGGGCCGGGCACGGGAGGGATGAGGATGCATTGCTTCGGGACATTCTCTGTCTCCTTTCTACAGTGGCACAAAGAGGCAGCCAATTCTCACAACTACCCCAAACACATGACATGTGTCAGGATATTTGTAGTGCTGCACAAAAATGCTGGCATCCTGCTTTTCCCCAAGCTATTTCTCTACACTACACCGGTAGCAGTTCTTCAGCCCTGCTTTTAAGTCTCTAGCACAGCATGAGGCCAGAGCCCGCTTGCTTCATCCAGCTGACTCTGACATCCATGCAGAAGGTGGCAAGCAAGGACTGACCTCTCACGTGTCTTGCACTAAAGCTCACATTTTGTGAAATCTGGAAAACCTTCCTTTAATACTGGCACCACTGGGTGTTTCAGAACGGCCTGAAGGTCACCTTCAGAGTTCATGACCACCAATGGGTATTCACAGCTCTCCCCATCATTACAGGGCTGACTAGCTATGATCATTATTACTCAGGTTAATGCCTATCAGCAAAGAATGTAGTTGCCTTGCAGATCTACAAGGTAGCAATATTTTGCTGGAATAAAATAAATTAGCTAGTTCTTAGGTTAGTAAGTGTTGTCTGGGTGTACCCTGAAGAGCAGTTTGCTAAATTCAGCAAAAAATACACCTCAAATCTACTGATAATCTACCTAGGAACTTCGACCATTTAATATCCTGTTTACTTGGCTGTAATTGTTCACTAAAAATCACCTTCAGGATCTGCAGCAAACCACCAATTCTGTCCTCACAAAAACAGCTGTCAGTGATATTTGTTGAGTTGTGTTTGTTTGTTTAAACAGCATAACAGTAATCTAACCTACAACTAAAATGATAAAAGCTGGAGAGTAAAATAAAGCCCAAAACTGATACAAGTGCTCTCAATTTGTTTTGATCTTCAGAATGAACAGGCCTATTCAAAGATGACAAAGGAATAAATTAGCAAATGGCTAATGTAATGCATGAAAGGGTGTCTACAGGATATGCACGTGCGCACACACACACGCACTTGCATACATACAGCTTGGCTTCATTAGAAATCTCACTACCAGAGTTTAACTTGGATAAATTAACTGCATTAAAATACTGACATTGTGAGGATTTTAATACTATCACACCCTGTAGAGGGCGCTCCTGTGTGAATTTTTAAATGCTTTAAAAAAATAGTTTAGAGTTATTGAAATCTGTGACAAATGCAGCAACAGCTCCGCCTCTCCTCACAGCCTCCCATTCTCATCTCCAGTATCCTTCTCCTGTATTGCCTCCAGGCACCGTTTTGCCTTGGCATCCGCCTGCCCGCTCCCAGGTTTGCTCAGTCCACATGACAGGCACGCCAGCTGGATCTGCTTCATGTTCTCCAGAGCCTCGTTCTTGGCGTTCTTCAAGAGATCTCCTTGGCCCTGGGGATGCACAGACATGCAGCACAGAGTCAGCGATTGCACACATTGCTCAGGACCAAAAGCAGCAATACTGCTCCTGTGTCCCTACAGGTCCCAGGTCCCATCTCAAATCATCTCTGCCCCTGGAAATAGGACTGAAGCCCCTCCTGCAGCTTGGTGCCAGCACAGTGAGGAAGGCAGCAGCCAGTGCTGGACAGGGTGGGACAGGCACCAAACTGCCTGCACCTCCATGTCACCACCCTTGGGAGGCAATTTCAGCCAGAACTGAAGGAGGCTGCGGGTGAAGGCATTTCCTCTTCCACAGTCAACAGCAAGGTCCTGCCACGGCCAAGGCAGTGATGGCACATGGCACCCCTGTCCCCATGCCACTGCTCCCACCCTGCTCCCTGGCATCAGATCCCACATGGCAATGACAGTGTGTTCCCAGCCAGAGGTCCCTTAGGAGCTGAGAGATCTTGATAACCCACCCCTCCTTGCACCTGGATTTGATACCCAGCCTTGGGCCCCCCTTGAGCACAGGAGGCTGTGGCCATATGAAACACATCATCCCACAGCACTCCAGTGAATCCTGAACCATTTTGTTTGGGACCTTCGAGAAGGCCAATGGGAATGAGACTTCATGAACAACACGCTGCTTCTGTATCTTCTAAGAGCATGTAAACGTGAGGTGACTAACAGGATGTCAATCCAATTTGTAACAATCAGGAAAAATGTGTTACATGAAATTTGTATTAAGGAGTTGGGGTTCAGAAATGCCAAAATGAATATTTATGCAATATGGATATCTCAAGTGCTGTGAAGTGACAAGATTCTGGAGCTACAGGATACAAATAAATAAAAGTCAGGAGATGCATCTGGTTTTCAAAATTCAGTACCAGTAAGAACCTGAGCTCCTCTCTCCTAATGTCACCCCAGGTACAACCTGAAGTACAGCACATGCTGCAGCTGGTTACACTCAGATTCATTAGGAATACCTCCACTGAAATGTCCTGTTCAGACCTCTGCCACCCAACCTGATCTGCAAATCACAGGTACTTTGTTGGGCCTCACAGGATACAACAGACACTACAGTAGGACCGTGGGGTCACTGGAGGGGTGACTGATCACTTGCCCCTCCTCGAGTTCTCAAAACAAATCAGGTGTGTTGGATGAGTCACAGTGTGACACCTCCCAGCAATGGGAGCGTCTCTGCTCTCCCTGTCCCCAGAGCTAAGAGGAAGGATTTATCCTACACGATGAGCACAGTTCCCTGTTTGCCAGCGCCTGGCACTGGACTCACAGGGCCTGAGCCCCTGTACACAGTGTTCACAACCAAGAAACAATGGTGGCTTGCAAGGCTGCAGCTCTGGTAAACACCACGTGGGACACCACGTCACCCAGGGACAGCAGCCTGTGCCTGAGAACGTGATTGCCTCATCTCCTGTGCCATGAATTTGTCCCCGCTGAACGATGCAAATCACCATCCAGATGCTGGGAACACAGCTCAGTGTGAGAATAACAAAAAGCACTGGGACTGCATGAGCAGCTCTGTGCCATTTGCTATGAAGCTCCTTTGAAGGGATTTGTGTCTCGGCAGCATGACAGTTAGGGGAATACACAGACAAAGAGCTCAGGATCCAGTCAGCAGGCATGGTATGAAAAAACAAAACAAGAATAATTTATGCAGCAGATATTTCTCATAGCTGTGAGCTTGCTTTTATGTCAGAGGTTTTGCCTATGGTTAAAGACAGCAGGCAGGAATTCAAGAGCCCCAGAGCTGCCTGGAGCACCCAGCCCACCTTGGTGTCCCTTCCTGTCTGCAAATGGCACGGGGATAGTGACAGGGACAACACTGCCACTTGAACAAAGTACATATCATTAATGACAGGATAATATTATCAGAAAGGTTGTATCTCCTCAATATATCTTCCATCTCTTCAAACTGCACAAATGCAGTTTTAAATAGTTTGGTTTTAGGATGAAATACCCCTAGCTGCTACTTCTTATGCACACAGGATCAAAGACACTAAAGAATTCACCATCAAACAGGGAAAAATCAGTGTGACCATGCTTTGCAGCCTTAACTTCTCCAGGCCAAAACCTGGCACTGTGTGTTCATGTCCCAGAACAGAAAAAACCCCTTAGTGCAAGAAGCAACTCCTCTCCAGAGTGAGGGCAAAGCTTGGAAATGTTTCCCAGGGCAGCCCACAAACTGTGTTTGTCCAGGGACTGCGACACGCATGGACGGATGCTGTTTGGGATTAGAGGCACCTCTTGGAGGACCACAGCCTGAGTCTGCCCTGCCAAGACTCACATCCAAAGTGCCCAGAAGCCAAGGGACTTTGCACCCCACGTGAAGTGCCAAGCCACCCGCACTCCCTCATACATATTCTGATTTCACATTTGAGTAACCAGGCAATTCAGATTACAGATTTTGTCTGAAGCAATGCACAACATGTCTTCATGTTCCAAGAAGAAACACGCCTCCTGAACATACTTCCAATATTTTGAAGACATTCTTTCTTTATAGTGATCTAAAAACAGAAGTGGACTTACCAAAATAGTGCAATTCCATTCATGTACAGACCAATTGATTTATGTCTCCTTGTGCTTCTTATTTTTAAACAGCTGGTTCATTTGAGCAGGATGAAGAAGCAAAAATTATTTTGAATCATCTGTCATGAGAAAATTAACGACAAACTAGCCCCCTCTGACGGAACTGTCATAATTCTAGAGACACCATTAAAAAAAATGTGTGTGCGTGCTCCGTTTGAAAAGCCATCTGTTTGCTTTGAAAAACTGGCTGTGAGCATAATCCACTTAAGAAGAATGTCAGCAAAATTGTGTCAACACTTAACAAACTAAATACTGGATAGCAGCTAGAGTAAACTTTACAAGCATGATTGCATTGAAACAACCTTCACAAACCAGTCATTGTGATCATCTCTGTGCACAGAACCTTCCTGTGTGCCCTTACAAACAAAGCATCTCTCTTCAACACAAGGAGAGACCATGACTGTCCACTTCAGCATCTATCCATCTATCTCCCTTCTGCTTATCATCAGCCTTTCTGAAAATAAATACTCATGAGAAAGTTTAACCTCAACATTTGGCAGGACAGTGAATTAAGCCAGAAGAGACTAACCAAGTGTTCTAACAGGAACTGATCAAGGGGTCTATTTTTATTTAGCCTTAGGGAACATTAAAAGTCAGGTTTCATACACCTAACTACAGCTAACTGCAGAGCCCCAGCACAAATTAACATTACAGGACAAATAATGCAGCTTGTCAAGCAACGGCAAGATTATAAGCTTTTACCTTGACAGGTTAATACTGCTTAGAAAACCCATAATCTGACATAGTTCTAAATATTGTTCCGTTCCCATGACAAGCCATGAAAGGCTTTAAGAAGTACAAGTGGCTCCAGACAGACACTGGTAATGGCTACAGATGGGACAAATTCCATAGAGTAATAGGTTCAGTTGTTTTTTTACAAATCAAATACTACAGTTTTTATGAGTCAAGATGACAGCTCTATATCCAACAGCAACCCACTCTGGCACTGGGGAAAATAAAAGCTAGGTTAGGTTAGTAGCACCATTTTGTGTTCAACCTCATAATATTATTTCTTTTACATACGTTGCATGTATATTTCTACGTAAATATAAATATATGGGCATGTACACTAACAATTCCTGTTTCTATGCTTTCCAGGAAACACCCTGCAACACACAGGCCAGGCTGTGGACAATGCAGCACTGGGGCCACCGTTATGGCACTGGCAGCACCCGCAGCCTCTGGGCTGGCAGCTCCCACAGCAGCACCAGGGGCTGCAGGAGGACCCTGAAGGCCAAGACTGGGCCCATGCAGGAGAGAACTGCACTGGCAGTGCCCCACGAGAGCACCTTGCACTGCTCCGGGTGAAACAGAAAATCCCATGCTGAGCAATGGGGCTTTCCTGGCATTCCAAACTGGCTGTGTTTCCAGGGAGGCTGAAGCAGTAGCTGTGAAAGCCATTTTCTAATCTGCTGTTTGCTAAAGCAGACAGTTGCTTATCTCCTGAGCAGACACATTCTCTGACAGCACATTATGGGAGCTTTTCTCTTCAATCCTCAAGGGCTGAGTAAATACAAACAAATAACGGAGGTCTTAACACCCATCTCACATCATGTTCATGATATTACTGTTATTTTTAAACCTATTCTCAAAGAATCAAGCTCTTTCATTACTATTTAATCACAAAATAAAATCTCCTCTCTCCAGAGGCTTCCAGTGGATGCCAGCGGGTGCCTGAAAAAGCCAGGCACAGTCAAATAAAGCAGCCCCAAGCACCGCGGCACTCCGCATTTCAGAGGCAGCACAGGCACGGCAACAGCGCCAACAATCTGTGCCAAGGGACTCCAAATGCTGGAGAGCTGCTCTCACAATGGGATACTCTGTGTGGAGGCAGCATTTACTGCAAGGGGTGCATTTTCAAGTGTCATAGTAGGACTAATTGCATTTAATATTAATAAGGAGGCACACAATTAAATGATCGCATATGGCTTTGAAAATGTAATCTTGGGTAGGAAATCATTAATGAAGAGATTAGACTGTTATGTTAAACTTATTACAAAAAGCAGATATTTTTCCATGCCTCCTTCAAAGTTAAATGTAGGAACAATTGATTTGAATTTGATTATGATACATTCACATTTCAGAGCAGACTACTCCAAAAACATAGTGTTGCTGGAGCAGTGCAGACTGTAAAAACCCACCCTTTTCATTATTACTGCAGATAGTTTGTCAACAGCTTTGCTTTATTGTCTGTGACAGAGATCATAATGCACATGTTGGCATGAAAAATTACTGTACACAAAGATTAGACACAAAGCTATAATCACTTCTCACACATTGAAAAATAAAGGATTGCAAAAATGAGTTACACCACAGGAAAAGCAGGGTCCAAATGTTACTTGCCAATTTATCTTTAAACCCTTGCACAGCAGAAACTCACTTCCTGCCAGGAAAATAAAAAGGCCATAAATATAAAAGATGGCACTTAAATGGCATTCCTTGTACTACCCGTGTATCATTTAAGGTCTGGGTATTGGGCACAGCTTCTCACTTACCCATTGTAAACCACATGCAAGAGCTGGTTTCCACCTAGCTGAAACCAGCAACAACTTTGACACTGAGTAAATCAGGCACTCCGACCGAGCGTTCGCTAGGACCTGAGTCATCACATTTTGCAGGATGTGCTGGTGATTTCAGACATCAAACTGAGCATCTCATTTTGGTATATCAGCATGTTACTGACAGCCAGAGACCTTCTCTCCCATTTCCCAAAGCAGGGTCTAGCAAAAATTTGCAAGAAGGAAACAACTGAGAATCAATTATATCACATACAGAACAGATCTGAGGTGTATGGAAAAGAAAACATCCACCCAGGGAAAGGCAATCACCATTATATATCAAGGGCTAAATCTCTGTAAGCAAGAGCAGCAAAGCATAACTACTGTGCAATAGATGATTGTGTGCAGTTTTGACACAAGGTTACATGATAAAAACCAAATTAAATGATCTAAGGTTGTGCCAAGCTACAAGGTCAGAGCTGTAGGGCTGGTCTGCTCAACGCACTGTAGCCAGCAGCTGGGACACCTAGGGGAGCAAGGCTGACGATGGTGACAAAGAGGAGGAGATGGATACTTAACAGGAACAACCTTCTACTCATTCTGTATCTAACCCAAATTATTCCTCATGTCATCTGTTTTTTTGGGGTTTTTTTCCTCTCCATTTACTTCATGAATCAGCCATATGGATGCTGGCTCCAAGCTTATCTATGCCTGTCTCTCATTGCACAGGGAGCAATGTTGAGCAGGTAGAAACCCAAGCTCCTTTTCCCAGGAAAAGCACCAGGAAGCACAGAACCAGCCCTGACTGCTCTGTATGTCCCAACTGTTTTACTTGGGGGGAAAAAATCCTGCTTGCACCTGATATTTGCACGAGCCCCAAAAACAAAACCACACCTGCAAGAAGCACTCAAGGCCCTGAGGACACTCACTGCCTGGCCAAGACACTCAGCCCCAAGGTGGCACATCCCAGGCAGCAGCCTCCTGCCAGCAAGCACCTAACCTAAGGACAGCTGCTGGGACAGGGGCAAAGCAGCTGCTATCTCTGCAAATACCATCTACAAAGCACAGTCCCTTCTTCAGTGCAGCCGGTTGTAAGAGAGAGAGCACAACACCAGCATTACTCCAGGTGGCTGGGAAAATTCACAAGGCAACTCTGAAACAATCTGGTCCCATACAAAAGCAGAAAGGTCTCTTAGAGGTTCAAGGGAAAGTGGGCAGGAATCTGAGTGCAAGTTCATTCAACCACAGCTCGCCCTAAGCGCCCAGCAGGTTCCAGGGGATCAGCCTGGTCCTCTTTGAGACACAGATCTCTCTAGGTGTTCAGATATCATAGCAAAGGGACACAGAGGAAGTTAATAAAAATTAATAAGTGCATTACAATAAATAAATAAATAATGAGCAAAATAAGCAGAAATTAGAATGGCCCCGACTTGTAACACAGACCAAATGTTCACCTCACTTGGGGCTCGAATGCCATTACACACCATGGGCTGTACACACCCAGTGGATATGTGACTGCAGGTGGGTAGTCTGACCCAGGGATGGAGCCTGATTCTAACCATGCAAATGTGGTGTGTTAAAAACCATATTCACGTTACCTGAATACCAGTTCCATCTGATTGTAATTACTTTTGTTTAAACTCCCAAACTAGACCAATCTGACAGCTGTTCAATATTGGGCCATCCCATGAAAAAACCAAAACTTTTACACCGATTTCACTTGCCATTTGTGTTGCACGCCAAAGGTTTGCACTGGGGAGGATGACCTAAAGGGATTTCCAGAGCTGTTCTGCATGAGCCTGGTTAGTTTTCTAGGAGGCTGGTGACAGTTCATTGCACAGCCAAGCTGTCAATCCCAAAGCATGTGGCATGACATAAATGGTTGGGAAGCGGGAACACTGTCTGTCTCTGCTGGTATAGCAGTCCCTTGAAAAACACCCATGTTACCATGAGATTTCCTAGTTTGCTGAGCGTTCATATTAAGTAGAAGGTTTTGCAAAAACTTAATATGAACGCTCAGCAAACTAGGAAATCTCATGGTAACACACCCATACCATTTCTTGCCTTCTTTTCCAGCTGTTGGAAAGGTGCAGTTAAAATCTAAATGGCAAGGTTTCCCAGTTATTACAACACTGCCAATCCATCACTTGTATATTCCTGAATTATGTGCCACAGGCAAACACAACCCTGAGAGCAGCCTGGGAGGTGGAAATGAACAAACAAGGAGAACCTCAGCGAGAACAGTCAGGCAAATACCAAAGAAGCAAATACCTAGAAAACCTCCTGACTCTGGCTGCTGGCCTTGCCAGCACAAGGATATCACTGCTTTGTGCAGCCATGGCAACTTAGGAAAGAGGGTCTGTATTTGTAATTCTCTTACAGGATTTGCCTAACAAGACATACAGGGCCAGCTTGCTCTCAGTCAGTTGAGTGCCCGCCCAAACCCTTGATCAAAGCCTTACAAGGAGTTAACACCAAGAATTTGTTTGAACACCTAAGTGGCAAAAACACTCATCCTATAGCCTTCCCTATTGATCTTTAAAAAAAGCTCTTCACTGAAATCCAGGGGCTCTTGCAAATCAATTGCACTGTATGGCTACTAATTTATTCCTTCGAGCAGGCATTTTATGTATAAAAGGAGTGGGCTTTTATTTTTACTTTTAAAATAAATGCCTATGCTTCTGTCTCACATGGGCATTTAAATTGTTATGTTATATCAGGCTGTCAAAAGCAATGAATGCAAACACTGACTGTAACTGTGCTGCAGCAGGAATTTGCTTTCAGAAATAATGCCATTAATTTGATGTTAGCCATGTGCTGAGCCGTTCAGCTGCCTGTGTCCCTCAGGCACTACATCAGGGAGACAGTTTGCAAGCACGGCCACAAACGCATGGACTTGCTGTCAACCCCTCCATGCTAGGAACCTGCCTTTTTTTCTGGAGATATGTTTAAAATCACAGGGTTGGCTGGGAACCCAGGACTGCACAACTAATACTAAGAAAACCCCACATCTTGGAAGAAATTTGGGCACTGTTTGTTTTTGATACACAGCCTTGAAATGAAAATTGACTCCGTATGTCCAGGCACTTATTTTTCGGTCCTCCTTTCATCACAAAACCCCATTTCTCACAGGTATTTATACCAGCACTAACTGGTAACTCCAGTAAGGTCCACAGAGTTCCAGAAAAATGAAACAAGGGGAAGAAAGATGAGGGGAAAAGTGCACAGTTGTGGTTTTCTTTGGGTTTTGGGGGGTTTTTTTTGGTGGGTTTTTTTTGTTGTTGTTTTTTGGGGTTTTTGGGGGGGGGGTTGTTTTGTTTTGTTTTTGCATTTGATTTTTCTGAGTAAAAGGACCAGCTGCAGGAAAAGAGATGTTTTGCAGCTAATGAAAGACCTGTGAAAGGCAATCCCCAAGCAAAACATTTGGCTGGCACCCCTTGCTCCCTGGTGCCCTCTGACAGCTGGCTGTTAGATGCACAGGTTGCAAGCACACAGTTAACGTCAAAATCATGTCCTTCACGGCAGTGTAGCCAGCAAAATGTCCCTTAAGTTCATCAGAACCAGGAAAGGGTTTAGTGGCCAACTCTGAGCTGACTCTGTTTCAACTGAAGACAACATGCATCTCTGCTGGTTCGGGTTTTTTGGAGGGAGGGAGTGTTGCAGCAGTGTCACACAGTCACTGCTCTCCTTTGAAAGGCTGGAGATACCAGCTAAAAAAATACCGACAGTTGTACTTAATGCTAACTGAAATAATCTAATCAAGATGAAATCAAATTGTGCCAGTCAGAGCAGGGTGTTTGTGGACAGAGCACCCTCGGCACTGCTCCCACATGCAGCTCCTAAGGCTCTGCTCCTTTCTGCCTTTCTGCCACAAGCACTAGTGCCTTAGCAACTCTGTGGTTTACAAATCCTGCTGCTGCAGTGGCTGCTGGCCAACACCACCGGCTGACTGGGCCATGGGAACGTGCAGAAGCCATCCAAGCTCCTATTCCTACTCCCCTAGATGGGACAAGATGCCCCTCTGCTCCCTTCATGCTAGGAGCTGTGGGCAGCCAGTTTCTAGCTTGTTCACAAGCAGCACAGGCCACAAACAACTTCATGCTGAAGCAGAAAGCTTTAAGCTGAGACCAAAGCCTCCAAATCACATGAAGGGTTAAGTGCCAAAAGAAAAAAAACAGCACAAACCACTGCCTAATTAGTAGGAGGGAAAAGGTTTTTACAGGATCCCTGAGCAAATGCTCTGATTCACCTCACCCTATCCAGGGATCAGCCCTGTCACTCTGGTGCCCTGCAGCCAAAGGCAGGTTTTCTGGTGAGACTGGACAGTGAGCTCAGTAAAAGCAGAGCTGAGCCACCCTCTCTGCTCATGTTCTGCCAGCCACTGGTTAAAGAGGCTCCTGTGGGCACAGAAGCCACAGGCCTCACATGCTAGCAGGGCTTTTTTCTCCTAAGAGAATCCCAGCCCTGCCTTCCCAGTGCAGATGTGAAATGAAGTACAAACAGGAGCAGATAGGGTTATTTTTGTAAGCAGAACACTGACTGACCCAGCAGGCAAAGAGCTACTGAACAAAAGCAATTGAGAAGGGAGGAGAAAATCAGCAGGGGTCAGAAACAGGCCTGGGTGGAAGTGAGAAACCTCTGTTTCTGTTTTTTAGAAGGATGGGAATGGAAATCACACAGCAAACTGAGTGAGCCAAGCACAAACATTTGTGATGTAGGATAGGGGTAGTATTAATTTACAAATTCATTGCCCCAAAATGTCAATAAGGGAAACTGAACAAGCATAATTTACAATCCATTACAATAGTATGCCACAGAAAATACGAGGTTTTTCAGCCAAACTGAACTCAAATTTTAAGGCATTATTACAGATTGCTGTAATACCTCCACAGTTACTGGAGAAGATGAGTTTAGACTACCCAGCATCAGACCACTGAGCTACCCTCTGAAGTAATCTGCTCTGCTGCTGCTGGCAGCCCCCAGTCCCAGCCTGTTTATCTCAGACTGCTGAATTATGCTGCTCAGCTTATCCAGCCACCACCACCCAAAAAGGTGAAAACACTTCCTGGGGTGCTTTCCTGTGGCTCTGCTCCTCCCCTCTGCTACACCAGCATCCCTAGGTCACCACCCCAAGGAGTGGAACCCAGGGAAGAGTGAGAACTTAACTGCAAATATCACCTCCATCATTACCATTCAGAGCAATCAGTCTATCAATCAGGCTCTTCCTGCCAATACCAGACCTCTTATCAGTAACACAGAGGGTACTGGAAAAAAGAGCTACTGAACAGGCATTTTTAACTTACTCCTCGAAGTCTGACTGCTCTCATGTAGTAGCCTTTCTGACATCAGAAATGCCATCTTTTTCTTTTTGTGGTCTAAAAATAAACAGCAGCTGCCTCAGCACATGAATCACTGGTTTTGTCTATGCTTTTCTCCACAAATGGATCCCACCTGTACCTGGGGAAATGACCCATAAGAAAGTGTCCTTTATCTCTCACAGGTTTCATCACCTGACACTTCAAGTCATCTGACCCAGGTAAAAGAAGACTGCAGCTGTCAAAAATATAAGATTGCAGTTTCCCAACCCATTGTTCCTACAGTAAAGCTTACTTCTGCCCACAAGTACTTGGGCCTCTGATTTCCTGAGCTCCTGTGCAAGGTTTTTGAAATGCCTGCTGCATTTAGGGCCTATGGGGTCTACCATAAGATCTAGGGGAGAATAACTGCAGAGCAAATGCCTGCTCTCACTGAACATCCACAGCTTTCACTTTATACAGTTTGTGGCTTTTCAGTGTCCCAGCTCTCCCTGCAGACCCATATTTCCAATAATCACACATGTAAACACAGAAGTCTTTACTCCACAGCCTTCTACTGCTAGTGGCTCCAGACAGGAAAAATGAATCAACACCACCATTGAGTTAAAGAGCATTTTACTTTAACCACAACCCTCAGAATATGTAGTGGTGTGGGTGAACACTTTTCAATGTCAGGAGGCAGTAACGGAATCTAGACTGGCACAGTGAAACAAGGGAGGTCGTGCAATCCCTCCCTGCTGGATTCAGATTTCGGCTCCCATGACTCACATACTCACACAAGTACAGAAGAAGTCAAAGGTCCCAGCTAACAATTGCACATTCTGACATGTGGAGAGAGGTTTTCTATCAGTGCTCAGGAGGAAGAAGGTGAGGACTCAGCATTCACACAGAGACGTGCCAGCCCCCAGCTTCAGCCAAACACAAGGGCCAGGTACTGCTCCACTATAAAATATATGCCTAGATTTCATGAGGCCACTGACTGTGCCAGGGAAAACCCAAATACCATCTTAACAACTGCAGAGGAGGAAGCTCCAATCCAACCAGCAGCTTTCATCGCCTCCTGAGCTCCCCCAAAGAACTATCCTAAATTAGATATCCATTCTCCCACAGGGAGCAGGTTTTGTAGATGCTGGCACATAATTCACACAACAAAAGGGGCAGTCAGCTTGTCATCATTTGTAAGCTCTGGGAAACTGTATGTGATCTGCTGACAGGAGCTGTAAGGAGCTCCAAATATACCATAAGAGTAAATTTTAGAAGATGTTAAACCCCTTATCACACACCATTCAAACATAACAGTTACAGGTGAGTACCAGTTGCAGCTCCCAGGGAATGGCATGGCACAGATTTAACAATAAGCAAATGCTGGAAAAAAGCAATGTACAAGCAATTCTCTCTTAATGTTCTTGCCATGTACAAATCTGTGTCCTGGTCTCTCCCTGATACTCAACAAATTCACTAACTGGCTCTGGATGGAGGCTCCCTCATGGACACCCACCATGGATTCTTCAGAAGCAGAGCCCTCTGTTCCCTGAGGCCTTCAGTGGCATGAATAAACATCCAGGAAGGCAGTCTGGGCCACTGCCAACCCAGGAAGGAAAAGGTCTCTCCAAGCCCCTCGGTGAGTGCCAGGCTTCAGGGCAGAGACCCTGCTTGGGGCATTCACCCAGTGCCACCTGAGGGCCCAGAGCAAAGGCTCCAGCCCCACAGCACTGCCTCCCTGCCTGAGCCTGCGGGCAGGGCTGGCAGCTCGCCTTGGGTTACACGGCAATCCAGAACACCGGACACAGGCAGCGGGTCCTTGGCTCTTGTTCTTCGTTACTACAGCCATTGACAGATAGAAGCAAGAAACGTGTGCATTTCTGCAGAAATTCGTACTTTCATTACAGCCTTTTTAATTCCTCTGAACAAGGTCACGTTGTCAGATGGGCACAATCTAGATTCCCAATTTCCATGTCTTCCAGGCTGTGTTAATTAACTCCATTGCAAGTACAGCAGTCTTTGATATGCATGTCTCAGATAAAACCACCACCGTTGCAGGGGAGGGAGGGGGTGGTGCCAGAAGTTGCCTAATTTCCTATGCCACCTGCAGTTTCTGCCTGTATTGTCTCTTCCAGAGAGTGGACAGTAAAAAACAACCCAGCTTTTATACCCAAGCAATCCTCCTCTGGTGGGGAATCACCACCAACATTCATCCACCTTTCCTTCGCGCCACACCTCCTCTTCCCACTGCCTCCCCTTAATAACACCAACTTTGCAGCCCAGTTCTGCAGTTCTGCCCAAGCACATATGTGCAGGAGTAGCTAGTTTTCCTTAAAAGATGTGGATCTTCAAGAAACTTGTAACCCTACCTACTGATTTTTCAAATAACCTCTTCATAGTTGATAATCTTGTTGCTGCCCAAAACAGCTTTCAGAGAACAAACACTCTTTGTATTCCACCTGAACAATATTAATTACTTTTCCAGCTGCAGAGTCTTTGGACTGAATGACACACCCCCTCAGGAGAAGCTGGCCTTCACACTCAGGTGACAAAATCCCTGCCAGGCTGGCAGAGAAGAGTGACGTGAGCGGCACAGATGGGGCTCAGGCTGTGATGGGTCTGCCCCAAAGGCACAAGCAGAGCAGAGCCAGGTCCCACACAGCCACCCCAGAGCAAAGGTGCACAAAATACAGAGGAATAACTCACGGGAACTACGTCTTGGTGAGAGACAGCGTTAGAGACATGCAAAGCTTAGTCAAAATCAAGGGTGGAGGTCACAGGTGGTTCGCCCCCCACACTGGCATAATTTAAATGATACAACTGGGGCAATGCAGAGGGAACAGGATTGGAGGCTGAGGAGAAGAAACAGTAAAGACTGAGATCACAGTGAGACACAGAGAGATAATGGAGTTAGGACAGACCACCAAGCAGAGGGCTTCACTGAGCTGCCAGGCTACGCAAGAGAGAGAGCTGCGCATCTATTCTGACTTTCAAACTTCTTGTCAGGCCTCCATTGTGAACCGACACTAAAAGTGGTTTTCTATGCACAGCACCTCAGTGTGCCAACCCTTGGCCGGGCTCAAAGCCCATGATGCTGAGGTGGCCCTGGCACAAGGGGTGCCAGGCACAGTGACCCACAGTGACATGCTCTTGGCCCTGCCTCCCACCACAACACAATGCACCTCACCCTGCGTGCGCAGCCAGCAGTTTGGCCTCTGATCCACGGCTTTTGGCAATTTGTCACATCAGTCAAAATAAAAGACATCACAAGACTGCTCGTGATCCATCTCTGGCTTATTTTAGTCAAATTCAAGAACTCAGAAAGGTATCACCCAGGGCTAAGGAGGGCACCTCACAGTGCTTGTTTTCCGGATGAGCTTCAGCGACCCTCCATTTTTGGTCTGTCATACATTTGGTCCACATTGACTGCAGGAGGGTCTTGTCCCTAAACCCACCATTGTGAAACACCTATAGGAGTACAGCCGTGGTGCTGAAGGAAGAAGAGCAAAGGAGAAAATTGGCAGAAATTACTCAGGCCATCAGCTCTTTCCCCAGCAGCCAGATGGGTCCCTGGGTCTGCCAGGTACTGGGTACCACCATGGCAAACAGTGCATCCTCATACCAAGCACCTTCCATGCCAAATATCTGAGCAGAGCTTACATCCTTTGCAGCTAAATATTCATCAGCATGAGGAACCACACAGCTTCTCACAGGCCCCTCCAGTCCTATTTTTTTACCCAAATAGGTGGTAAAGGCTGGAGAAAAGAGAGGAAACTGTGTGTGTTCCCTGGAAGAACAGAAACTATTAATTGGCTTTGGTTCTGCAAGGGCTGTGTGTTGCAGGGACGTGAGTGCTGCTCCTCACAAGCACCAGCACTGAGACAGGCAAGTGCAGCTCCATGTGGGTCCCTGTGCCTGGACAGATAAACACAGACTCTGCCTGATCTGACTGTCTGGACAATCATTCCTTGTCAGTCAGTGAAACACTGATGCTGTGACAATATTCAACAAACCAGCAATAACTGATTAACAGGGGACAAAGTCTGTTCTCTTTGTCAGGCTATCCTGGGACTTCATGCCCTACAGAAACTCACAGGATCATGAAGGAGATCATCAAGAGCTGTGAAACCTGGTAATCTTTGCTCTCTGCTTAGTCCCTGCTATTGCCAGCAGTTGGTACTTAATGATTTAAGATTGCTTGGGTGGCCTTCACGTATATTTTAAACATACACAAATATTTAGCTTGTTCTAAATCCAACTCTTGTCTTGGAATTCTCCTTGGCCAAGGAAACAGAGACCTTGTCAGAAACACCATTAGGGCTTCAAAAACTCATGGGGAACAGTGAGGTACCCAGAGAGGTCATGCTGTACTTGTTGAGACTGCTCCCTACATCCTCGCTGGAGCAATGCTCTGGTAGCATGGCTGAGGGCCAAGAATAACAGGATATTCCAGCTGATTAACCAGTACTCTTGATGGACTGGGATTACAGACTTTTTACCCTAATACACAGTGTTGAAGCAACTTGAGAAGTTTCCATCACCAGATATGCCACCACACAGATACAACTGACAAAATCCACAGAGACTGTGTGTTGAAGAGCTTTGGTTCCTGCCTTTGGGCTTGAGCAAAACAAACAAAACCCTCTGCATTCACCATTTAAGGAGGAGCCCTTTATCAACCAAATCAGTAGAGAACAGCACTCTGCTAGGTACAAGAAAGGTCTGCTTATCCTGCCTAATAATCACATGGTTTGGTTCTCTTGGTTTACAAAATACACTGATCAAAACAGCTCGGCATGTGAAGCACAACACTTACCTGTCATCTTGTAACTCAAGATCATTCAAAGGACTCTAAATCCCCTATTCCAGAAGAATCTTGCAACACCTCCACATACAGAAGAGCCCTGGAGCCTGTCGTGAGAGCCAGGAGCACAGGGCTTTGCCCTGGAACCAGCCCTGAAACTGGGAGCCTCCTCTGCACTCACCACTGCATTCAGAGTACACAAAGGGTATGGGAAGAAGTCGTGCTCCAATGTGACTCCTCCAGACTCTTTCTCAGATTCAATAAAGAAAACCTCAGTCTATCTCCTCCCTCATCTTTCCCTCTACTTTTAAATTAACTGTTTCAAAGTAAGCAGATTGGTATTTACAGGGCTAAATGGATGTTGACCTTTGTGGCCCTCTTCACCTTGTCCCTAGCACTCTCAGAAAGCCAGCTGTTTTTTATTAATTTTCTCTTTTTTGTCCTTCACTTGATGTGTAAGAGACCAAGCTGATCTAGTCACTACGAGCATCACTAGAACTGCCCTGCATTTCCTCCCATGTTTGTAAAATCTGCCACTCAGTCACAGACTGACTGGCTCAGATAATCTCCGCTGTAGCTGAGCACATCCTGGCATAAGGCTGCAGATCCTTCAAAAGGAGCCAGGGCACACAGTCTGGAGAGGCTTAGAAGTTTGAAACACGGCTCTTAGTTCAAAAGTTTGAACTGCATCAGCAAAGCAAATGCAAACAATGTGGGGACTAGAGAGCAGGGAAGATATTTAGTCTCTCTGGGCTCAAAAGAGCCTTTGGGGTAATCACATTCAAAATACATTTATCTAGATCTGGGTATGAGTAGACAGGAGGTGAGTTGATACAGAATAACACAGTGAGCCCTGCATTTAAAGGCAGGCATGAAAACTCCAAACCAAACAAACCACTCCTGCCTACTGCTCCTGATGGACTATCACTGTCAGAAGATGACAGCAAATCACAAGAATTTGTTTCTAAGACACTTTGGCTTATATTCCATCTATTTTTGAGGTTTCACAAATTGAGCACCACTGTGCTTATATCCACAGAGATATGCTGGGGGAATGAGGGAGATACAGTATCAGGAATTTTGGGGGTCAGAGGAAAGCCTAACTGACACTTTCAGTGAATAAAACACATGGTACATAGAATACAGCAGCTTTGTGGGGACTCATGAATCCATCATGCTCTCACTTGAGATCTAGATAGCATAAATTGCCATGCAAATCCTTTAGCAACAATTAAATAATATGTGGCAGAATATATTATTACCATTGTGCTTAACTACATATAAGGTTCCTAAGATTCTGCTGTGCTGCTCTGTTATCCACTCTGCAGCATGCCAAGGAACAAAGCCATGGTTCTTGCCTAACTGCAGGAAAAAGGACTGATATGAAAAGATCCATATAAATGTCCCAAGATTTTATGATACTGTAAGTATCCATTCAAAAACACTTCCATAGTGCACTCTAATGATCCTTAAATTAAGGCTGGTAATGGAGCTAGTTTTTCCAAAGGTCATCAGAAACTCTGTGTTGAAGGTGCTTTAGAATATCAATCACTGTCTGACAGGTGGTTTTTCCTCATAAAGAAAACTGATACTTTATAGTGATGATAAATTCATCTTGGTTTAGGTGAGGGCAGCTAGTCTGTATGTACAGCTGTCAGAAATCTTACTTTTATCTCTGCAAGTAGCAATTAAATGTGCATTTGGGGCTCTGCCACCCAAGTGAGGGGTCTGGATGCTGCAGGTCTCCAAAGCAACAGAAGGCTGATTGCCACAAATGACTGTGGTGAAGAAAGAGGTCATTTGTGGATGTCATCCTGCAAAAGTACTATTTCTGCACAGTTTTGCCACATAAAATCATCTACACCAGAGCTAACATTCTGCCCATTGATCACAACCACATTATAAGATTGTGGATGCCACCCCCAAAGAGAGAACTGCGTTAGCAATTTAATAATTGCATGCATTCTGCATTCAGCAAACTTCTCTTGACATATCTAATCAGCATTAATTTAAATGCAGGATCATTAACAGATACACTCATGGATGAGAGCTGAAATGATCCCTGAAAATGTAACCACTTGATGTCTTGTGGCATGCACTAGTAGCTGGAGTCCTACTAAGCCAGAACAGGACATGGGGCAGCAGAGGCAAAATCTTATCACGGGCAGCAAAAAAAAGGTTTAAAAACACACGTGCATTTCAGAGCAGACTAGAATCAAACATTTGAGTGTTTTGCCCTTCAGCAGAAGACCAAAACAGTAAATACCACTTCTATCTTCTTTTCCCCATGTTTTGTCTATAAATAAGCCAGCATGTTGGCATATTAACTCTCCGGATATTTACCCTCAACATACAAGTACCTCTTGGTATTGTTTCTAGACTTTGTACGTGCTGACCCACCAAAGCACAAACAACCCAGAAAAATCTGTCTGCAGACTGTCAAAGCATGACCACATGAGAGCAATAAATCTGAATCCCAGTCAACATACTCATACTTTGTTTGACTTACTTGCCAGGCTCTTGGGACCCAGGTAGATCCCAAATTCTTTGCTCAAGTAAACACCTCCTGGCAGTCTGTGACAGTCTTTCCTCAGCAAGGAGAGTAATTTTGCAGGCTACAACTTTTTTCCCTCAAACATTCTCAAAAACTCATATAGCAGTCATTGAATCAGTGGTTTGCACATGTGACAGATGCTAAGAGTGCCTCAGTTACTGCAAAATGCTTGGTACAAGACCCTATGGGAGAGGCAGGCAGAGTGGGCTGAAGAGCCCCAGGAGAGGTGGCAGCTGGCTCTGTCCTGTGCCCAGAGAGCAGGAGCAGACCCGAGCTGGCTCTGCAGGACATCCCCCATGTGAGCACAGCTGACCTGGAGACCACCCAGTGCTCTACAGCAGCACTGAGGGCACGGGTTCTGTCCCAGCTCTCAGCACGCAGCAGCCCGAGGTCAGAACTGCCCCAAGGAGGTTTCCCAGCTCCGCCTTCCAGGCTCTGGTGCTCCCCTCTCTCCCAGGGCAGGCAGGAGGAGCTCACTGCAAAAGCAGCCACAGGAAGCAGAGCAGAGGTGGCCTAGCCAGGCAGGTGGGAGAAGCACCAGCATCTGGGGAGAAACAAGGGTGAGCCCACGCAACTGCATCGAAGCCTCTGCTCTGGGAAATCGGGAGTCACCGCCTCTAAAAACAAGGAATACCTCATGAAAATGAATCATGACCTTCTGTGACAAGGGAGGGTCACACCAGAACAATTGCCTCAGCTGAGAGAGCAGCTCTGCATGCCTGGTAGGGTGAAATTAAGGGCTCCTGACACCCTGGCCCCTGTGAGGGGGTGAACACAAATTTTCTTTTGCTGCCTTTGCATTCTACTGGCACTCAGTTAAATACAGGAGGAAAACAAAGGCACAGAGCTGGTGCTGCATGGAAATGAGAGAGAAATTAAATTTGGGATCATAACCATTCCTGTAATATTGCTGTGAGAGCATGATTCTCCTGTCCAGTGTACTTACGTTATGCCCTCAGTATTACTGACTGTGAACCTGACAGTGTTCTACACAACAAGGAACCAAAGAGGAAGATGTGACATTTTATAAATATTGATGTCAAAGCTGACTTGTTAGACTGTCACCAAGTTATAACATCCATGTTCTTACTGATATTTTTACCTTCTGGCAAACAGTTCATCCTTATAGTGGGTATTACTAATATGTAATTAAGTTTATATAAACTAAGGAAGAAAATTACATACTATTTTGATTCACTTCCTAGAAGTACCCCAGGGCATTTTTAAACATGAAGAATGTCCACAGTTAGGATTTTTATGAAATACACTTTAATCTTGCACTCTGTAGCTATTTAATGATTTTGCCAGCAGCAATTTCTTATTGCATCTCCTCTTTTATTCAAAGCTGACCTACTGCAATGAGTTTTTATAAAGAAACACATTAATTAAATATGTCTTGGCTTCACTAGCCTAGGAAAAGACTATTAATCATTTCACAGCACAAAAACAACATAATACCTGCTATTACTCACAGGCACCTCACACGAACTGACTTCTGCTGCATGATGTAATTGCCTCCCACAACCCTGAGCACACAGAGGCTTTCTCTCATCAGCCATTCACTCACCTCACCTCATGTAAAGCAGCTGATGCATTTGTGAGATGTTATGGGATATTTTTCTCCTTTTCTTACAACACCATAACAACATCTAGTGAAATATATGGGTGAGTAGTGCCCACCCTGCCACTGGACATAGGGAGGACACCTATGGCTTGAGTGGGGTAGGGTTTGGGTCTCTTCCCACCAAATCCTCCTGAGTAGCTCCCACCAGAACTGAGAAGACTCAGTGCTAAAGAGGAGATCTAGGTTGGTTATGGGCAGGGTCACTGAAAGACAGTATTTTTAAGGGGAAAAAGAAAATAAAAGATAACAAATTAGAGCAATTACTGATGGTTTCATATCACACATCTGAGGCACAACTTCATTCCCAGTTTTCTAATGTCATTCCTGGGTTGGGCTTCAGTCAGAATGAAAAGATGTTTCATGTGCATTTCATGGATAGTTGTCACAAACTCCGTTAATATTTTATTGTGTGAAAATGATAGAAAAGAAGTTGTGGCTTACAAATGAAACAAGTAAATTATTCCTTGACCTTGACTAGATTTTTTAAAAGCTCTTCAGTATGTTGACAATATGTGCTAGGCAGCAATTATTTTCCATGGAAAATGTTTCTTTGATATCTTACTTGTATGTTCATTAATCTCAGGTCACCCTCAGAGGTGCAAACTCCGTATTTGACAAACATCTAAAACAATCAAAACATTTAGAGTGACTCTGATCATTACAGATTTATTTTACCTAACACAGCCAAAGGTATTCAGATTAATGCTCAGAACTGCCTAGTGTGCTTTTGTGGGGTTGGGGGGGGTGGGACTCTAGCTGCTGACCTCAATTGCTCTGTGTGGAATAGGTTATCTATTTGAGTTTGAACTGGTTGACTTTTCTCTTCATCAGAGGCCCCATGAACCAAGCTGACACTGACTCCATTCCTCACTTTTCCACTCTCTCACGGTGAATCAAGGTATGGAGGAAACTACAGGTGTCCCAGCTCTTCTCCAACCCTTTGTTCCGATCAACGGCCTCTCCCACACACTTCTGCCCTTCAGGCTCTCTCTACCCAACTCTTTTTTCCTTCTTCCTGCTCATGACATGTTAAGTGGTCTTTCCAGCACCACAGTGCTCACACATACCTGTCCTACTGATGTTCCATGCTACATTTAGGGGTATATTTGATAAGGAACTTAGTAAAAATTCCTTTTCATCAACTGGCTTGCTCTGGGATTTCAGCAAATTGAAATGCACTGGGAAGTCACAGGGAAATGCTGCCAGACAGGGCAGCCTGGGAGCTGGAGCAGGGGAGCAGCTGGGACAGTGCGGAGGGAAGTGTGATCTATCACAGCAAGGTGGGAAATGAGGCTGTGGAAGGTGTGAGTTAAATGCTAACAACCTGAATGCTTGGCTCAGGCCCTCTCCTTGTCTTCTGCTGCAGCTCCACCAAATCCTCTCCTCTTTCCATCCCTGTTTGTCCCGAGCTGTCTTCGCCGCTGCTCAGTCACACAGCTACCAGGACAATTTGTGGCTGGTTAATGCTAAGCCAGAGGCTAAAGCCCAGTGGGTAACAACTTCACCCCTCGGTATATCTCTGCAGAGCTCCACAAAGGGGTGAAAATCCCCTTTTAGCTGTTTGGACAGCACTCCACTTTGGAAACATAGTCCTGCAGGATCTAGAATATTCCTTGTTTTTTCTTGACAGCCCTCCTGCCCCCTGTCCCTTCCCAAAGAGATGCTCCAGTTCTCATTTTACAAAACAAGTATTTGAAACACAGTGACCTCAAACAGGTCACCTTCAGGGTGCATGGGGCAGAACAGACAAACCCACATCCCTAATCATACAAACCATAAGCCAACTTTCCTCTTTTGTTCAAGGCTTAGATAAATTCCCTTCACAGCTTCCAAATCAGAGGTGTAATTGATATATTTATTAAATATCAATATGTGGGGGTAATTGATATATCCCATAAAAAAAGAACATGTTTCTTCAGAATCAGTAAGATGTACAAACAGAGGAGCTAAAAGAGCAAAGGTTTACTTTTAAAGTTAATATGAGACAGGAGGGGGTACTTTCTGTGCTTACCTTCAGCACTGTAATATTCCACGCAAAACTCTCAATGGCTTTGCTTAATTTTCTTCCTTTCAATCCTTCTTTTGTCCCAAGGTTATGAAGCTCTTCATGGAATTCCATTCCTAAAAACACAGATTGCCACATCACTCAATGCACAATTGATATTCCCTATAAAAATGTTGAGTGAGCATTTTCAGTCTTGCAGCTGGGACTTCCTACAACCTCCTTCTGTGCTTTCCCCCCTTCCTTTTCTTTTTATGACTTCATCCTGTGAGAACATTTTCCAGAATAAAGGTGCCATGTACAGTTTTGGGGCTGTACTTCCATTTGGTTTGTGGCTCTCCTTGCCTGTGCTGGGGTTCCACACAGGCACAGGTCCGTGCACAGACACTCCTCCAGCATTTCTGCCTGCAGCCTGCACTGCTGCCAATACTGCGACAAAAGGCAATCGCCTGTCACTCTCCTTGAGCTGATGACTTTGCACCTTGGAAGGCTGTCTGACACATGTGGAGGATACCTGTTCAGCACAGCAAATGCAGGCTCCAATGCACATCTCCTCATTAATCTTCATCAGTCATATTGAATTGCCCTTGTACTCCACAACAATAAATTACATCAGAAGCACGTAACTCTAATCACAGGACTGCGACTCCTGCAGCACGGAGAACTGAGACTTCCAACCACAGCCCTGCTGCATTTCATTGCCCGTTTCTGTGGCAAACGTCTGCAAATCTGTTGCTGGATGTAAGAATTCAGGAAATCTGGGAGCAGATTCAAAATCTTAAGGTATCCAATTGGCCAACCACTTTCACAAGATCTGCACAGTGTATGCAACCACTTCTGAGTCTGGTGTGGACTGAGAGACAAAATGGAAAAGAGCTGCTTATGTTCCCTTAATTTGTACCTTTCAAAGGCCAAACTGCACTAAGTAACTCCAAAGCATCTGAAGCCTTTCCTGGCTGAACAAACCAAGCTCCATCTCCAGTTGTTTCATAGCTCTCTCCCTTAACACTTTAGGGTAAATGTCACTCACAAATTTGAGCTTCCTCGAAATGACATCAAAGAAATGCCAATGGAGAGAACATCTGTGCAGTGTGGATGCAAAGGCTACTTGGCAGGTCGCCGAAGGACAGTCCAAGGCAGGCTTGCACTCAGCACAGCTTGCCCAAAGCACTCCTGGAAGACTAACATTGGTTTTCCTTCCCTTGCACTGACTCCAGGAGCTCAATAGCACTGAGGCTGTTCAACCCCACACAATGCAAGATTTCTCTCTCCACTGTTTGCATTCCAAAACTTCACCCACTCACAGGCTTTGCTTGTCATGGCTAACGGAGTTCCTGCAGTACATTCTTTGGAAAACTGTATAAGTAACTGCACCCCGAGCAAGATTTCCTTGCAGGTGAGCTTCATGCCAAATGACTTACAAATCATTTCACTTCAATTACTAAAAGAAAATCTTCAAATTACTTGCTTTGTCCTGGATAGAATGCTAATGGATCTTAGCTCTACGTGGACAGCCCTGCCTTCATGCAGCATCCTTTTACTTATTTTTCCCTCTGGACCTCACTTCTCCATCTGTAACTTGGACACAGCACTGCCCCAGCAAGAGGGAGCCACAAACATTTGTTAAGCTGCAGGTATCAACTCCAGTGAAAGCATTTAGCAGGGTCTGTCCTTCAAGCTGCTGCTGACCCCTGTGCATTGGGCTGAGCCTGCACATTTAAAAAAAAGAACAACAAAACAGACACACAAGAACCAGTCTGGGAGAGCCAGCAGGACCTGAGGCACACAGAACCCACACCAAAACAGGCAACGAAGCAGAGGTCTGGTGGAACACATGTTCAAAGGGAGCAGCACTGGGGTGAGGTAAAGGACAAGGTCACAGGCAATTGTACCTCTGACACCTTTTAATTTTGCGTGCTTCATCTGACCACATAGAAGTGTTACATAAAAATTTGCCTGGGTAACATTTGCAACAAGCTATCTGGCAAATGGGCAGGGGGAGGGGTAGCTCTCTTAGTCCTTTCCTCTCTCTGAATCCCAGGGCTTCAGAAAAGCACTTCACATCTCGTCTGATCGAGTTGCCTTCTCAACCAGAAAATTTAAGGCAAATAAAGCAAACAAAAATGAAAATACAAGAAGATGCAGCAGCAAACTGAACACACTTGAAAACTTTCTCTTTTTCCAGGGGGAGGGAAGGAGAGGGGAACTGCATGAAACTCTGGACATCAGTGTGGTGGCATGGCACTGCATGGTATTTTCCATACACATTTCCTGCTCACAAGGACTCCAGTGCCCAGGCAAATGTTGTGGGCTCTTCTCTCTGCACAGACCAAGCTGGGCAGAAAGGTGGCTGATGCTGCTGAGAGTCTGCATAGTTTAATGTGAAGTATTGCTCTTAAATTATACCTCCTAGAGGATCCTCCTGTTGCTGCATTTCCTTGTTGCTGTCCCTTCCATAAACTCTCTGCACACAAGGAAGGCTTTGGGCAGAGGAATTTTATGCTGCTTATGTAGATAAGAACCCAAGGCACGTCACAATGATGAGGCCCACGACCTCCAGCCAGACATGGCCACTTGCCTCTCACCCCGTTGCTACTACAATGCCAGCATGGCTAAAGAGCAGAGACTAGGTTCCATCCTGCTCTTGCACCACATGAAATCAGTTAAAGGCCACTGTTAAGACAGCTTCCAGTTTCTCCTAACTGAAAAGATGAAATAAAGTATTAACTACAAAACGGCAGTTTCATTCATTATTTACATTTAATGGACGCAAATGGCTGTAGGCTGCATCACTTGCCAAATCCAAAAATGCCTATCAGAAACAATAGTATTTATAATTTCTGTGGTTATAGAAACCTCTTGCCTGCTCTGTGTTCAAAGGAACAACTGAGCTAGAGAATGCACCCAGTAAAGGCACCATGCCTTCTCACTCCCCTCTTTTTAATGACTTTTTGATTAGTTTGGCTAATTTAAATGCTGTCAGACAGTTCAAAGCTGTAGAGCAGATGGAGAAATAGCTTCTAAGGTGAAAGCTGAGTATTTTTGTCTGATCCCACACCTGCATTGCTATTGGAAGATGAGCCTTCAGGAAGGTAAAGCACGCCAGAGAAAGACCAGAATGCTCACTTACACCCAGGTGAAAATGCTACATTAGTCACAAACTGTAAGTAAATTATGGCACATTATTTCCCATCTTCCACCCAGAACTGCTCAATATAAATGGATTACCTGCTTTCTGGCACTGAACAATCTTGTCGTGAGTGGTGTCTGCCGTCTCAATAAGAACCCTGCTCTCTTGAATCATCTGTTAAAAAAAAAAAAAAAAATCAGCATTACTAGGGTTTCCTGCAACATCTAACACACAGAAAGTACATAGGTTGAAACTGGAGAGATCTGCTCTGAGAGCAATATGATAAATATTTGGGATAAATATTCCTTCCTTCCTATGCAAGGCTCCCAGATCTGTATCAAGCTAAGTATCAGTTGCTCTGAAAATGTCTTGCTCCAAAAGTTAATGAACAGCTGTTTTACATCCATGAGACACCACTGCAAACAATATGAAGGAAACACAAGTGATTTCAGAAGGAAACAGATTTAGCAGACAAACTTCATTGTATATTCAATGTTATAAACGTAGAATGGTTAATTCATGTTCTTTTGATAAATTAGAAATTTATAAAATTGTATAATGTGATATCAGGTAAAAGTCTATGTTTTAAGAGATTCTGCAGCAGACGGCGAAACTGACAGCCCTGAGACAGCCGGCGCCCCCATTCAGAAAAGAACAAAGGGGTTTTTCCAGGAAAGCCCGAAGCTGCCCAAGCACCGGGAGGAGACCCCGGAGAGAAGCTGGCACCAGCAACTCACACCTTGGGTGCCACCTCCACGGACCATCAAGTCACATCTACAATATCTCGACCACTCATCAACTATAAGGACCTATTGAAATTGGACATTAACATTTGAACTGAGAAAAGAACTCTTTTCTGCTTGGTCGGGGAGACTCCCGAATTTGTTTAGTTAGTGGGGAATATGGGGAAATATTGCCAAGGGCGGAATAAAGTGTATAAAACCAAGCCCCGAACCGGGCTAATTTGTGAACCGTTGGGGGATAGCAGGCTGCCAGACCCTGTATCTCACGGTTCACCCTTGGCATTTCCTGGGAAAACTCTGCCAGGTTTCTCCACTGTTGGTGGGTTATCGAAATTCTGTAATTTGATTTATTATTAATAAACCAAATTATTATTTAAAATTGGAATATCTGATTGGCATTTATAACAGCATTTATAACATTCAACTAAACCCTTTCTAACTGGTATTTTCTTAAAAGGAGAAGTAAGTACAGTCTTCGACATAGATGGTTATTAAAAATGTCACTGAGTCATGAATAGAGCTGATTTTCAGTGATATTTAAGCCTGTGCTGGATTTTATTCTATACAACAGTTCAGATACCTATAGTAGTTCTTGAGTTTCTCCTCTGGGAAATTGAGATCCAAATCCTATCCTACCCTCAATATTTCTGTTGAAACTTAATAGAAAAGACAGCAACACAAGAAATAATTTTTTAAAAAAATTCACCTATAATCAAACAAACCAATAGCAGCCGTTTCAACAAGCCTACTCACAAGTTTCAAGAGACTTCCCTACTTAGACATCTTCCTAGAATAGCCCATTAACAGCAAACAAATGAAGCATCCAGCATCCATCACCTGACAAGTTTCCTGAGCCTCTCTACACCCAAATACTATTCTCCTTTGAACAAGCCTCCAAAACCTCTCAGAAGCCCATTCAAACAAGAATATTTTCCATTGTTCTGTTTTGTGAAATTGCAAAAGGTGACATGCACATCTGTTACAGAAGGCAAGAACATGCAGTATAACAAACTGTGCCTGAGAGTAACCTCACTGTCCTGGGATGTTCACCACAAACCTCAATCAAACCCGAACAGCACGAGAGCAGTGCCAATCAGAAATGAAGCAAACTAAAGAGTGACTGCCTAATGTTACACCCTGAAATTACAGAAGCCACCAGCTGAAAGCTTTGCCAAAATGCTGCAACTGCTAAAAGCCTCCCTAATTTCAAATATGCTAAATATGAAAGTAATAGGTTTCAATGATTTTAGTGGAAGACAGCATAACAGTAATAAATTAACACTTGCAAATTAGCACATCTTACTGTTTTAATTAGACACAAGGAATGAGAGACGCTTTCACTTGTCACACTCAAAATTCCAGATTCTGGAGGAATTTAGATCCAAATTTTGCTCCTCATCCCATCTTTATTTCTAATTAAATGTACTAAGGCTGTATTTAATAAAAATACCTATGCCTTTCCTTTAACATGAAGAACAACACATGGAAAACAAAATCCATTATCAGCTTCACAGGCAGAGTGAAAAAAGCCTGATATCTCTAGAGAGTGCAAAATTGTTCTTGAACAGAACATGCCCAATGAATATGCCTGAGATTTAAATTACTTTTGATGGTGTCCTTTGCCTTTCATTCCTATTACTTACTTGTTCATGCATCACATTGTTTTTTCCTCTTTGATATTTTCACTTGTCATCCAGAAAGAAATGACAATTTCTACCCACTCTCTGGCTTTTCTGTCCCACAGCTCACAATCTTTTTGTGCTGAGGGAGCCATTCAGCTGACAACTACGAATGCCAAAGGTCGGTCTGAGCAGTGAAGACAGTACGAGTCCCAAAAATCTTGCAACTCACTGAAAAGGCAGCCAGAGGCCAAACGTGGACCTCTGTCTCATGCAGAGCTGGGGCCTGTGAGGCAGTGCCTGCACTGCCCAGTCCAGCCAGGTGATCCCAGCATCTCCATGGCTCCTGCAGCCCATGCAGCCATCACCCTGGGCTTGGTCCCCACTGGCTCTGTGCCTGCGCTTCCTACTCAGCAGCAAGGTTTGCCCCGTGAGAGCAGCTGCAGCTACGGCGGTACAGGACAGCCAGTGTGTCAGACTCTCCTGTGCTCAGATCCCTCAAGCAGAACGTGACTTGTGAGGTTTTTAAATATACACATGCATACACACACATACATATACATACAGGCACAGGAAATTAACCTACCACACAAAAGAACTGGGCTCGAGAATCATGCAGCTACTGGATCCACTCCCAGGAGTTTCTAGTATGCCTGTTTAAGGATTCTCAGACATGAAGGTATTCTATTCATTTTTTAAGAGGAAAGTAGCACTAGGATGTCAATTTTCCCTTACTGCAGAGTAGGTAGAGCAACCCTTGAATCCTTTGATGCAGACATCAAAGCCTCACTGCTCTCAGCTCAGCAAGAACAAACCATTAAAAACAGATCATGTAGCAGAATTTAACCTGTTCCCATCTTCTTGCTCAACAGTAATCTTGACAAAAATAAGCAGCTTTCGTCTCATGATAAATCCTGAGAGTGGTTTCAGAGTTCCACAGCTCAGTGACTGGGGTTAAGGGACAACCTCAGTTCATCACGTGCCATCCTCCCTCACACGTTGTTCTAGGAATTAATGCACTAGGTAGAAATAATGGGACCCAAGCCAGTTTTAAGATTTTGGTTGGTCTATGGCACCTTTACCACCTCTGATAACACAGTGTGCAGCACCCTCTATCCCTACATGACAGGCCAGACTCTGCCCCAACAAGAGCTGCATGTGCAGTTTCAGAGGGCACGAGATCCTGCTTCCTAACGCTGCTGTAAAAGATGGCAACAACAGGATAGGGCAAGGACGAAGCCTGGGTGTTCACAGAACAGACTGATTCAAACAGACAGGTAACTGCTGTCCAGGAATAAAGTTACAGCATCGGGTCATGGCATCTAGATACACTTTTTGTTGCTAGTTTTGAAATGAGTCCATGATTTCCCAGTCTGAATCATTCCCTGCTCTTCCAGCTGCCATCACATCTGAAACTCTGCTCGAGGATGTCATCTATTTCTTCTAGAAGTGACAAGAACCAGAAGCCCTAGAAACACAACATGGAAGACTGAGATTTTCTGCTGGGAAGGTAACCCCATAAATCACAGGACAGCTGAGATTTTCAAGCCCACTTTCGCCAGTAATATATTGAAATCTACCAACCTATCTCAAGAGCGAAGAGTGAGCTTTCTGATATTTGCAGCATGAATTTCCATGCACCTTTCCTCTGCTCAGATCTGCACTGAGCAGCCCTCCAGGCAGCTGTGTAGTCCCAGCCATCTGGCTGGAGCCCATCAGGATCTGCTTAATGTCAGCTCCCAAAAGGCAGCTCCCTTCCGTGAGTGACGCTCACAGCGCAAGAGGTGTCCTGCTCCCTCAGGACTCCTGTGTTCCTGGAGTGTGTTAACTCCTGAATGCTGAGCTTCAAGGGATTAAAATCCAACTAACATTTACTGGAAAGCAACCTTTAGAGGATGGATGTTGCTATCTGGGTCCACTCGGAGGGAGGAAATTTCTATCAGCTGCTGAAGGTGGCAGGATTTCTTGGGACAACTTGCATTTCCCATGTCAGAAAGAAAGTGATAAACTTAGTGTGTTTAACATAACTGGAGGGGTGAGGAGGAAATGGGACAAAAATAGGAATGAAAGCACACAGAACCCGATTCCAGTGCAGAGAAGAAGCATAAACTTGATTCATCTCAATCCACCCGAAGGTCTCTGTAACAATCGTGGTGCATTCTCAAAAGAAGCATAGGAAGTAGGAGCTGGCACAAACCCAGAGGTTCTCTCCTTATCCAGTATATGAAACCCAGAAAGTGAAACAGACCAAGGGTTCAAACCATAACTGACCTGTCTCACTTCAGTGACTAAGAATAGCATGGAATATCAAATTTAAAATCCCAGTGCTTGACACAAAGAACAATGCTTTACTTTGTCACTTCTGTTAATCTAAATAAATTTTAAGTGAAATTTAAAATATCTTACACTGAGGGCATCATATTACTCACATGACATTAACAGGGTTATTTATTGCCTGTACTAAGGGCAGTTTAATCACAGGATCAGTACAAACTGAACAAAAGAATGTTCTTTTTACTTTAATGAACTCTTGTGCTAAAGACCAATTTCTTCTTTTCATTGTGAATTATTTTATAAACTGAAAAGGAGAGAGGAAATTAACACAGCAGTCTCACCAAAAGAAAAAGACAAAAAAAGAGAGGAAAAGCTCCTGGTGGCAAATTAAAGTACTGCTCCTGCTGGAAAGATAAATGAGAAAAAAGGGATGGTTCAAGGAAACCTCTCATAAATATTCCAAAGTTTAGAACAGAAAATGACTGAACATCAGACTAAAACAAAGCTTTATCTTAGGTGTCTCCTCACGGCCATTGTCCCAATCTCTTCTATGCCTTTCACTGACAATGAAGAGTTTTGCCTGGTTACAAGAACAAAACCACAAAAATCCCTCAAAAACAAACCAAACTCACCATCAATCAAAAATAAAAGAGGTTACAAAACCACAACCAATTCAAAAACAGCTGAAGAACAAATTGGGCTCATGCAAATTTGAAGAGAATTCCCTCTAGCATTGCATATTTCTTGTATACATCTGGGACAAGAAACAACCAGGCCATCTATTGTGTGTCAGCAAGTTTTGCAAGGAAAGAAAGATGGGTATGAAGTGCCAGGACAAAAGAAAGAATGCTGCTGGCCACCATTCTGTCCCTCACCTTGTCTCTGTCCTAATATATCTCAAGCCAGATTTCAGATCCAAGTCTTTTTCCTGCAACAGCCCAGCATGAGAAACAGCTGTCAAGGATGGTTACATGAGCTGGAAACATCTGTAATACCTTACTGACACAAACTGGAGAAGAAACTGCGTAAAATTCACCTTCAATTCCAACCTCATGCTTTCAGTTAGAAATATTTCTGGGAAAACGTGGAACCATTGTTGCAGGATGTGATGTGTACATGAAGACCAGTCCTCTACAGAACAGCAGGAGCGAGGGAGGAAGAGAGAGGGAGCTCAGTTTTCAATGTGCTTATGCTAAAACAATATAACTGAAGTACCCAACTGGAACTTCCTTCTCTAAGGGAAATTCTGATTCAACTCTCTTCTGGTTCTGTTTTAGAAGTGACTAATGGACATGGGCAATCAGAGAAAGAAACTTTTGAGAGCAGTGGGTGAAAGGATTATAAAAAGAAAGAAACAGAGAAAGAAACAGGACTTTCCTTGATGAGAAGTGGGAAAAGAAACTGACTTTCCCAGCCTATGCCCAATTTTGGATGGAAAATTCTTTAAAACAAACAAATTCAAGACAATGTCCATGTGCTGGACCGTGTTTGACGTCAGTGCATTATGACACTTCTTTGGCAGAGGATGCTCTGTTCTGCAATATCCCTTGTCTTCAGCTGCTGAGAGAATAGTGAAAAATGTTCCTCTGGGGACGACTCTAATCCAGCTGAGGTATGACTTTCAGTGAAAAAGCTCACAAAAATCTACTTAGTCATTTTGCATTTATATAATAACTGGGGAAAAGGACTTTCTTCTTGGGAATGTAGTTGTGCCTGCACAAAGACCAGCCCAAGAAGACTGAATATGAAAGAACAGCAGACAAAGAGCAGTTCACTTCACACACACCTCAGCAGACCTCTGCTAGCATGCATGGACCAATACCCATGTCAACAAAACCACTGCCATTAAATACCTCTACTTATTTCCCAGCAACCTCACAGATGCTTCTTCTCCTCTCAAAAATCCCCAATCCATCTCCATGTTGGCCAAAATATTCTTAACTGCACTGCCACCTCTCAGCAGCATCTGCAGCCAACCTGGCCTTCCATAACTGTCTGCTTCAACAGAGCAAGCTCAGGCTTGAATACAGAGAAAAACGTTAATGTCAATGTGAGTTTATACAACAAATAGCTTCACTGTTCAATCTTTTTTACACTTCTTGTTATTTACGATTTGAAAACACATAAAGATAACTTGGACATCTCATTTTCCTTAGAAAAATTTCAGTATGCACATGAGCCAGGAGATTGGGTAAAACCAAGAACATTTATTATCACTTGTTTATTGCTTTTGATTTTCAAATTATTCAATCATTTGATCTTGAAGCAAAATAATGCTTAACCAATAACTGAAATGCAAAGTGTACAAGCGTCCCTGAGTTCATGCATGCTTGCATCAGCACACGAATATATCATGCAGACACAGCAACCACAATCTGTTTCCAAACAATCCTCAACCAAAAAAATCCCAACTTCACAGGATAACTGTTTGCAATGAATAATTCAACCATCTGTCAGGTCCAGCTGGGTCCCATCCCTTCTCTTCATGTGGAGTAACTCCTTTTTAGGTGTGATCAAAGAACACCAGCATTAATTTGACAGGTTGTGAGGCACACTGCACATGCTGTCCACCTGAGCAACCACTAACAAGGGGGAGCTCGCAAGTACAGAGGCAGAGTGAGAGCCCTTCCTCATGGGAGAGGAAAGCTCTGAAGAATAAAAGTGGCAGGGTGCACCATCCTGGAATGTGTGTGTGGGAAGCAATGACAGCATGACCAGAATCCATTCATCACGCTCTATGTATGGAATCAACTAAAGCTGTAAATTGAAATTAGCCATTCTACACTGTATTTCTCATCATTGACTCACTTTTCAAAAATGTCTGTGTATTGTCAACAGTCCACTTTATTTTCTTGATTCTGGCAAATCCTATTCCCTGCTCTCCCCTACAGAAACTCCTATACAACACAGTATTATCAATGAAGCCACCTCCTACTTGAGACATGGCCAACAGTACAGCTCCACTAAACCAATGCAGTGCCCCCATAAAATGAGAGAAACACAGTCCTGACAAAATGTTCCGGTTCCTTAAACAAAGCACATTAAATTTTATTCTAATAAGGTCTCTCTCAAAAGAAAATATTTAATTCAGAGCACAATGGTAAAATTAATTGCCCAGGAAAAAACAAACGAACAGCACAAACGATTCTTTGTCTATCTCACAGCTGACAAAGGCCAAACAGGAGGGAACAGACAGTTAATTGTTTTCCAGATCATTGTGGCAGGTTTCTAAGCATTTGCACCTCCATTTCCCTGGACCCTCAGCCCTGTTCATGCCCCATTAAGCACACAGGCAGAGTCTATACTTTCCATGGTGAAATAAGGTATATTCAGTTGGCAATTTTCTGTAAGTGAAAAAATTCTAACACACTAGGGCTCTCTTCATCAGAAATTATTTTCAAAGCAGGCTTTTTAAAGACTGTAGCACATGTAGTGTTTTCAGAGGTGGTGAGGAAGTGTTTGCCCAGCATTCAGGCTCCCTGTGCTGTGGGGCCCAGTGAGTGAGGCAGTCCTGAAGTCACTGAGATTTAGGGTCTAACTTTTTTCCCTTTTACTGTAAAAGGAATTAAGGAGTATAGCCTGTTCATACAAGAGTCAGGCCAATATAAACAGATTTGATTTTATTTTATGCATTTAAAAATGCTCTTAGGCCTTTTCATTTAAAAAGTGCTTTGAAGTGAAGAGACATGCAGCAAGCACTTGTGGATCCAGTTCCTTGAAGCCGTATTTATCAACAATATAAAAGGCTGAACTGTAGTATATCTTGAATTAAAATCAGTAAATAAGGTAAAATATTTTATATTGTGTTCCACCAACATCTCCTTGTGCTCTCATTTGCACAAAAAAAAAAAATTAAAAATACATCCTGGATTATATGAAGTCACTATAAAGCAAGGAGAAGCCCTTTGCCAACATTCAACATGCAAACCCCTTCCCACACTGTGATTTCAAATATCAAGATTGATAGAGACAGTTCATTGATTCAAACACAGAAAAGGCTAAATAGATTTCAATATTCTGCTGCTGGCATTGTCTCAAAAGGCAAACATCCAAAATGTAGCAAAATCACTTATAAAATCCAGCCTTCTTTTTCAGAAGTGAATAGTTTCAGCAAAGGAAGAGGCAGTCACAGCCAAAGTGAGTAAAAAAAAAAAACAATAGTCATGTTCTCCTTAACAGAATTATATCTCAAATAAATCCTTACATAGGCAAGGCACAACTCCCTTCTCTCTCTCTGATTTTAAACTGTGTGCATGCTCTCTTGACATTCAAGTTAGATCTGCCCCCATCGGAGACAAATGTGAGAACAACTATTATTTAAACTGTTTTACAAGTGTTTCTGTCTAAACCCAAAAGAGGCCTTTCACCTATTTAAATTGAAAAACTGTTTGCAAAGTACAAGGAGGCCTTGAAAAGTCCCATGTGTACTCTTCAGTATATAATTACAAAGATAAGAGATGACACATTCGTTTTGGTAAAACTCCATTAAGCAGGCCTCCAAAGACAGAAGAATCTCTTATTTATGTGGTATTTGCTCTTTCAGAAAGACATGAGACCATGTAACAAATCTACCCCAGAAAAGTTCCATCTAAAATAAGGCAATCAATTGGATTTGCAAATCCTTGTTCTGCAATTGTTACAGCTGGCATTTTATTACCATAACTTAATCACTTCCAAGTAATAGAAACTATTCTGGAAGGAACCCAGGGGTTATTTCAGAGTACTTTCAGTATTTCTGTTTTAATCAACACCAGTGTCTTCCCCCACCCCACAAACTGATTTTTCCTTGAAAAGTGTGTTATAAAGGCAAAAAATGAGATGGGAAGGAGGCAGCATTTGGCACATTGCAGAGTTGGCCAAAGTTGCAGTCACTGCAACACATCATGGTCTTTGGAAGCAAGTTGATACTCCCAGCATTATTCATCATTTTATTCCTCATGAACTCAAGCTGCAGAAAAAAACACTGTCCTCTGAACGCGAGTCGTGATTCAGCCTGGCTGCCACAGTGCAGTACTTAAGTCAGGCTTGGCAGAAGTGTGCATCTTGCTATCGGGTGCTGCAGCCTGCCAAAGAGGTCGGGAAGCAGCGGGGCACCCCCACGGCCCCAGAGGCACAGTGTGACAGCAACTTCTGCCGCTGGAAGTCACGCACAGCTGTTGCTCAGTCACCCACAGCAGTGACATATGTCATACCACGAGCAGCAGCACTCATCTGGAACGATTCCAGTTCGTGTCTCTACATTTGTGTAAGCATTCCTGTACCACACTGACCTCTCCTTCCCCATGCAAGAAAATGGGCACTTTAACCTTTCCTTCCAGCTCTGCCATGCCCTCCCCGAGAGCAACACTGACTTCATCTGACAGGGACAGGGCCAGTACTTAACAGTGCTGCTGCAGAGTGTAGGGAACGGAGGGCTCAGCTTTGCCTGGGAACTCCCGTGCTGCAGCTCCCTCTCTACTGGCCTTGTGCTCTGCTGCGGGGAGGCCGGCAAAGGGCAGCACACAAATCTTGCTGCTTCCCAAGGACAAGGACTCACAGTGCCAGCACAGTTGTAAATAAAGTCCTTTTCAAATGCCAACCTGTGCTAGCTACAGCCACGTTTAAAAAAAGGAAACAACAACAAAAAGCCCATTGTAGTGATTGTGGCATTGTGGTGATTAAAGGCCAACTTTGCAGAGCCCGAGTCATTTGAAGAGCCTTGTTTATTTAACTGGAACATTTGGGCGTGTGAAAGGCAGCGGGCACAGCCTGCCCCATTCACAGCAGTGGGCAGAGTGCTGAAGTGCTTACCAGGTCATAGGCTGCCAGGACCTTCTTCTGCACATCGGGCACAGTCCCCAGAGGCTCCAGGTAAGGAAAGGTGTCCTTCATGCAGAGGGCCACCGAGGGCGTGTTGTCACTGCTCACGAGGCGCGAGGACAGTGTCAGGATGCACTGCTTGAGGCTGGCGATGGGCGGGAGCCCACACAGCTCCTTCACCGACACCATGGCGTTCTGGGAAGGGACACACACACTTCAGCACATGTTCAGCTCAGTCCCCCCTGCCTGCCATTCCCTTGACAGCCCTTTCTTCTTCTCTCCTCTGATAGGAGGCAGTGCTATCCCGCTGCTCACCATCCCTGGCCCTCCATGGACCACGGGATTCCATCTCACACAGGAATCCCTGCCAGCCCCATTCTCTGTCCCGAAGCCTACTCAGTCATCCCCACTGCCAGCTCCTCAGCTACTTTGCATTGCAAATCCAGCCCTAACAGGAATAAGTTCTGGTCCCCACATATAAACCATTAGCCTAAAATGCTATTTCTCTTCCCAACTGCTTAGACTCCGATCACCTTTGATGCTGTAATCACTTTGTTCTCCCATCATTATCATCCTCCAGCAAGAACAAGTTTGACAGACTTTGCATTTCCCATGGGAAAGGCAAGCAGGAAAAACGTACTTTGTTTTGAGCCTTACATTATCACATCATAAAGATACACAAACACTCTTTCCTCTTCACAGGTCACATGTAAGAAAATCAATACTGGATATACAGGTCAAACCAAACTGACATGCCAGGACTTATTTATCAGGTCAGAGGATATACAGCCGACATGTACCCATCATTTAGCTTCTTGAGTTGTACAAGGAGTGACCAAGATGCACAAAACCCAAGTAACAGTATTATAATAACCCATACCTTTCAAGTGTTTCTCCCAAAACCTGCTGGAAAAACCCCAATCATCAGACAATGCCTGGATGCATTTTTATCATTAATTAAATATGAGAGCATGCAGTTAAAATCCAAAACTGTGTCTTCACACAGCATTCCCCAGAACATGATCTTTTACTGAACTTGTGCTTGGAAAGTACATTAATACTGTTTCTGAGTCAAATTCAGAGTATTTTTATTTATATAGTTCATATATAGTGCCTGACCTAGACAGAAGGTGGAGTCAGCAGTTCAAACTGGTTACTTTCAAGGCCTGAGGGAAAGGAAAGGCTGGGAAGTTTCCCATTCTTAAAAATATGCTGAGACTATTCCTTTGAGAGTGATTTAAAGCTTATGTCATTTTGTAAACTTTTCCAGCTGTCAACATGTCATTTGCTTTAGATTCCATCCAGAAGAGTGGGGTCAGTGAATTGCTACGTTTTTGTCCTGTTTTTGAGAGAAAAAAATGAACTGTTTCTGTATCTTTACCAAGGAGATAGCAACAGCTGATTCCAGCTATTTATTAAGGAAACCTCATTGTTTAATGCTACTCAGTTTTGTTCCTAGGCAGTGCCTGAAGCTCTGAATTGAGCTGTCCTTTAATCAACCTCCAGTTGTTCCCACCACAGATAGAGCACTGGGGACATTCTTGTTTGGCTTTGCTGTCACTTCACATCCTGCCAAGCACCAAGGTCTAACCCGGGCACTTGTGCCAGTGCTGTGCACCTGGGCCTGGATGCTGCTGGCCACAGCAGGCTCTGCTGCATGCAGCAGCACGGGTGCAGGGACAGTGCCAGGGGACCCTCTGAGCCAAGACATGGCACTGGTGTCTGTGCCAGCCCTCAACCAGCCAAGACAAAACAGCTATTCAGCAGGGAGGAAACTGCAATCCAAGTGGCACTCAGTGCCTGTGTTGAACATCTGCAGCCCTGGGGCAAACAGTGGCAACTCACACTCGAGAAAACATGCGGCTCGTTGCACAGTGGGTTTCTTTGGTGTACACGAGACCTTAATGACACATCCACTGACTGTTTCTTATACTCAGCCAAAGAAAATTAAGAGCATAACGCTCATTCAATTAGCAAACCAAAAGCTTGTTGATATTTTCTAGAACCAACGAGGAAATACAGTATTTGGGACCAGAGGCAGGGGACACAAATGTACCCTCAATTCTGCTTTCTCAGGAAAAAAAATCAACCATAAAACATGTTTGGTGAGGGCATACTGATTTTTAAAACATTTCTGCCTAATCCTATGTTTGTTTGTTAATTAGTACCCGTAACTATCAGCCTGCCAATGTCCTTTTAAAGGCTGACAAGAGCTGTGGGTCTGAAGTTTCGCCAGCTCCCACCAGGACTGCCCTAGCAGCAGCTCACACCAGGACTTTCACTTCCACATTCAGGACACACCAACACATGCAATGGAAGTCTCATACCTGCATATTTTCTCTCATGTCAGTAGCCTCTCGCAATGGATGCACTGCCAGCTTAAAGATGTCATCGATAGTCTTGAGACCAGTGTTCCTCAGCATGGTGTACTCCCTTGCTTTCTTCCCTATCCTCACTGAGAGGCTTCGCTTTTGTGCCTTCCCGCCTCCACTGCGGTTGGTTATTGCGATGTGAACAAAGAGGGTAACGTGCTCCATGATATCACCAACGAAAGAGCGCAGCGGGATGTGCCTGTATCCGGGCTGTAAGCACTCCAGGGGGATGGTGTATTGTCCTATGAACTCATCCCCAATGTAGTCATCATCCAAAACAACAAAGCGGATCATGGCCAGCTCCGGTAGACTGATCTGGAACTCAAAGCTTTCATCAAAAATAGGGTTATCGCTGTTTTGCTGCACGGTTTTAGTTCTTTGTTCGGTGCAGTCTGCAGGAATCCCATGTATCTCTATGCAGACATAGGGGTCTATGACATCCCCTTTTGCACATGCACCCTTGGGCTTTGGAAAATTCTGACCACTGATAATTTTGACATGTAGTACCTGGGGGGAGACCCCTGGAACAATACCCTTGGTATTTGCGCTGAAGTAAGACACTTCATCACGCATCACTGAAGGCCTGAGAACGTACCCGCATCCCCCATTCTGTAGAAACCAACCAGTGTGTAGGTCCATCATGGGCCCTGGGGTCTGAAAGTTCATTGCCACTATCTGGCAACCACAGTTCCAAAAATCTTGAGGATTTAAGTTACTGGAGTCTATCCTCATAGCACTCGGGTACACCCTGGACAGAAACTTTTTGTTGTAGTTAACAAAATCTTCAGGGTATTCATTTGCAATCCGACTGGCTTCTGCCTCACTGAAGGAGCACATTTCCCAATAATTTTGAGATTTCATGGATGTCTCAAAGTCTTTGTACTGGATAGATTTGCATAGGGACACCAAGTCAGATAACTCCCTGCAGAGCCAGATCAGCTTTGGTTCCCTTGAGAAGTCCTCCGACAGTCTTCGGGATATTTCAGCCTCTTCATCTTCATCTGTGACCTCTCCTTCTAATACATCCTGGTCACTGGGCAGCTTCTTCCCCTTCACAATGATCTTCATTTTCAGTTTCTCAGGTGATGGGAGGTAGGCTTCTGAGGATAAAGGTGTCTCTGTGTACAGTTTGTTTCCAAAGATTCTTTTCATGTGCTGCACCACCACCTTCTGCTGCTGGACAGAGCAGTGGTTTCCCAAGCACAGAATAAGAGGGTATTCTGAGGCAAAGAAGGCCAATTTGTTGATTACTTCGATGACATTTCGAAAGGCAAGTGGCGATGTCATGTTGTTGCGGTTACAAATAATGGGTTCATTATCTGGGCCGTCACAGACATCCAGTTCAATACTCCGGCAGCTCATCTTTAAAGCTCTGACATAACCATTGATATCGGCCGGCCCTCTCAGCTGGTCCTCTATTAGATACGTATTGTGGGATGCATTGATGTAGTAATGTGACAAAGGCTGCGTCATGTCTTGGACAATTTTTTTGTGCTCTGGGTCAAAAATATCACATTCTGAGGACAACAAGTATTGAGTGAATCCATCAATTGCGAGAAAACCTTTCAACCGCCCCTCTTCAGAAAGCTCATACCTGCGTATAATATCTAGACACATTTCTTCTGTTATGTGGGTCACCCCCTGTTCAGCCTCTAAAAACAGCATGAGGTCATTGGCATCCAGGTACTCTTTGTTTTTTGATATCTGCACAAGTAAGAAATACACTTCAGGTCTTGTGCAAAGTTCACTGAATGCTTCGCAAAACTCTTCTTTTGTTACTCGTGTTGTCAGTTTCTCTTTGCTCTTCTGAATTTCCTTAAATTTTAATCTAATCTTTGATTCCTTTAAGGTGGGGTTAAGCTTCTTTATCAGCTCCACAGCTGTATCTTCTAACATTATGCCATTGCCATCAACGTCTGCTGCTTCAAACACAGTTTTTAACCAGGCAAACCGTGGGGTATTATGGCTGTTTTCCATCAAGTCCAGGGGTTGTTTGCTACGAGAAACTAAGTACCTTAATCCTGATACCCAAATATTGGCCACATCAGCTGAATTGGCAACCAAGTCAAGGGACTCATAGTTCTCACCATGAATTACCGACAGTGCACAGTCCTCAGAAATCTGATCTGCAAGTCCGTTATTCCTGAATGTCTCTGTGTTCTTCCCTAGTCTGATTTCTTTTATAGCAGAAATATCAAGCTTGGCTTTGTCCAGATCCTTCTTGGAAGGCTCCCAGCGAAGAGCCTGCAGGTCAGGATCCAGAGTAAAAAAACGGTTATAAATCCGGGAGTTTGGACGAACTTTCTTCAATTCACACCCAGCCTGCATAAAGCTGATACAGTCGCTGGCACTGCTTATTTTCTTCTCTGATGGCATGCTGCTAAAGGACACTGTTTTCTTTCTTCCACATTTTTGGTTTGAAGGATCCTGTGGAATAATTACATTTAAAAAAATTAGCAGGTTTTCTTTGGCCATTCCACAAGTGCATAAATAATAGACAAGGTACATTTATGTAAAGATAATTAATGTTCTTCTGAACCTCAAAACACAACATCTTATTCCTTCCCATGATTCAGTTCCCTGCTGAGCTATAAAATATACTGAGCTATAAAGCAACTTGACTGACTGTGGCATTAGAGATAGCAAGGTTTCATGAGTGACATTTGCAGCTATTAAACTGTCTTCCAGATCCCAGCAATCTGCTACAGCTGTGAGGAGGCAGTATCCAGTTGTATATGTCCAGTTTCAAAGCAGATATATCACATGCTCTTGTCTCCCAACTTGTTTGGAAAAGTAGTTATTCTGGTCATTTCTGTGCACAACAACTACAAAGCCAGACAAGAAATTCAAAGTCTTTGTCTTTAGAATATGTATTCTAACTTTTCTTGAGAAAATACTCAGCCAGACATGTGACTGTCTTTTCAGTATCAACTACTTCTTGCTGCTAGATGTAAACCCAGCTGCAAAGCTGTGTGTAATGTTAGTGCAGCAACTAAATTTGAACCTTTCCCTGCATATTATCAATTCAAAACATCTCACAATAATTATAAAGTATAAATCATTCTTTTCTCTGCATGATTTCCATCTACCCCATTAGTATGTAAACTATCCAACAGCTACCAAAAATATTTTTAAAACATCACTCGAGACTGTAATTAATTGTGAAAGACTTGTTAAAATTGCTTTCCGTATTTCCCTAGCCACGAGCAATACTTCCTTATTTCTCTGCCTTCTGTTGTTGAAGGGACCTCAGCTGCCTGGATTTTGAATGAAAAAGGAGCCCCAAGGCAAGGAAATGTTGATGCTGGCCCTCAGCCCTCCACCCTGCTGCCTCAGGCTCAGACATGAGACGTGCACCAGGCACCAGCTTCCCAACAGCCCCTGGGGATCTGCTTGGAGACACCAAACCCCCTGAGTCCCAACCCCTCTGCAGCCTGGCCTTCCCTTCCCTACCCCAGCAGTTGGTTCCTCTCAGCTGCAGTTTATCTGCTGTGTCATTCAACCTCCGTCAGGTCAAACTCCTCTGCAAATCCTGTTCCAGCAGTGCAGTGCCCTCCATCCACCCATCTCTGTCCTTGGATGTTCTGCACTATCTGAGCAGGACCTTGTGCAGCTCCCCAGGCCACAGAGCATCAGTTTTGGTGCCCATAAGAATCTCTCCACTCTTAATTTGCATGTTTGTATAGATACGTCCAGAAAATTAGTCAGTATGAATGTTTCTACAAAATTGCTGTTGTTGTTCACTCACTTCACTCAATAACATCCAAAATATTTCCACCCCCCAGGCCTCTAACTACTGAATTTAAAGGCATGGGATCTACTGGAAACAAAATTAAGACCTCTAAACTTCTTATGACAAAGATTTCTCATTAAACTAGTACAGAGACTTCTACTGACTAGAATAATTACTCTTTCCATTTATTTAGTATTTATTATGAGAATGGGTCTCAAAGAAACAGGAAGAAAGTCAACAAAGCAAGTGCCTACGGTCAACTACTTTTTAAATTACAGTTTTATGCTAAAATATTCTGTTCCTGCATTAACATACTGTCTTTTAATACACAGCTTTGGCTATGAAAATCTTCAGGCAGTAGATACTAATGAATATAAACTAATGTAGCAGATTACTCTATGGGTTTTAGAAGAGCCTCTTTTTTGTTTCCCTATGTTCACAGGAGTAATATTTAGACTTAAGATTGATGACTAATTGGGATTATTTTTCTCATGTAGTTAGATGCATTAATGGCCTTGGAATCTGCAGTGATTCATTCCTTGACAGAGGTTCCTTAGGACCAGACCTGGAAATCCCATCAGAGCAGCCTATCTGATTTATCTACAGGTCCAACATTTTGTCTTAACTAGGGAGGCATGAATGCTATGTAAATACTTTA